>NC_077223.1:51609790-51918658 GCF_024763615.1 Phlebotomus papatasi
CTTCTTGGGAATCTTTAAAAACGCATCCTGCGATTTTTTTATTTTTAAATATGTTTTAGAGGCCGACTCGGTGATAATTTCATATAAGAAAATACTGTTGAATCAAAGATTTTTCAAGGTCAAAGGTTAAAAATGCTCTATAGAGAGCGTATTTTTAAACCGAATAGGGTGACATTTGGTATAGTTCCAAAGGTCATGCAATTTTTTACATATCTGAAAAGGGTATAATTTTTTATGAATCCATATAATAAACCAGTTATGAAACTATAACTAATTTAAATCTGAAGTCCAATTGTAGTATTGTTAGCAAATTGCACAATCACAGTAAAAACTTTTGGACACTGATCAAAATATTGGTAAAAATTTTCTTTAGAACAATTTGTTACAGAACAAATATGTACCTAAAAAAGATATTTATTCGTTCCAATATTTTTTTTTCTTTACGGTTTTGTTAAGAATAGTGACAATTGTGTAAAAGTTTTCTTTTAGAACCGTTTCGATACGGTGGAATACCTACAAATTTCAGTAGATTTCGTTTTATACAAATTTGATCTGTGAGTTGGAATAGAATTTTGTTGCGCTCTACTGTTTTGTTCCCACTGTCAGGAACAAATTTGTAGATTTTTTTTTATAAAAATACTATCCCTACATTTGTAACATATTCGTTTCAAAAATTTTCGGTATCCGTGGACGATTTAATTTTTGGAACAAAAATCGTTACTAATATGGGGAATCCTTTTGCCTCTCTTAAAAAGTACAAATTTGTTGCTAAAAGTCGGAACCAAATATATAGACATTTTGTTCCAATTATCGGGAACAAATTAATGCAATTTAAAAGATCTCGTCCGTTTCGTCTAACAGTTAAGGTCTATAGTTAAGGTGCCAGTGCTGGTAGCAGGAGGAGAAAAATCTCGCCAATCTCGAATTTAAAAAAAGTGAAACCGTAAATATTATAGCTTGAAAAATGCCACAAATTTAACGTCCTTCTTGCTGCGTTGGTGACTTTCGGAACAAATTAGTTACTAATATTGAAAATCTTTTTGTTACTCCTTGAGGGTACAAACTGGTTTATTATATGGATTCATAAAAAATTATACCCTTTTCAGAATTGCAAGAAATTGCATAATCATTGGAACTATACCAAATGTCACCCTATTCGGTTTAAAAATACGCTCTCTAGAGCATTTTTAACCTTTGACCTTGAAAAATCTTTGATTCAACAGTATTTTCTTATATGAAATTATCACCGAGTCGGCCTCTAAAACATATTTAAAAATAAAAAAATCGCAGGATGCGTTTTTAAAGATTCCCAAGAAGAACATGTTTTTTGGAAAGAATGGAGGAAAAATAAAGGTCATGTTAATTATTTATTAGTTTGACCTGCCAAGATTGTAAAGTTTTTAAATTTCGAATCGTAAGGGTTAGGGGAAAGAACTGTCCTTTCGAACGTTCATGCCTGCGAATAGCGTGATTTTTCTTTTATTTTTCCTAAGAGACTTATAAATAATTATCACATAATCATAAATATTGATGATAAGCTAACTAATATTTAATAGAAATGTGTACCTAAGTCTCATACGAAAAATAAAAGAAAATTCCCATTATTCCAAGGCATGAACATTCGAAAGGAGAGTACTTTCCCGTACCAAAAAAGGCCAAAAAATAAACCTGTTTCCCCCTATCTTTTAAATGTGTCAAATGCACTTGCACGTGTTCTTTGAAGAAATAGAAATTTTGGACTATGAAGAAAATAAAAATAGAAATTTTGTCACTTGAAAATTTAATTTTTTTTTTATCAATTTTTAGAGACAAAGATATACGTAAAACATGCATGTCTCATTTTTTCTCTCCTTCACAAAAGTTCCATTTCAAAATCGGGTTTTCTATTGTAATCTCGAAATCATGTTATGCTTTTTCGCTACTTTTAGGTTTATTTTGTAACTTCGCGGATCGCGGTGTGTTCGTGGATTTTAGTGGGCCGCGGAATTTTTCGTGTATTTGCGTGGATCGCGGTGTTGCTCCCGGATTTTCTCGGATCGCGGAATCGTTCACGAATTTTCGCGAACCGCGAAATTTCTCGCGGATCGCGGAATCTTTTGCGGACCGAAGAATTTCTGACGGATTTACGCAGCCGGCAGAATTTATTGTGGATTTTCCCGGACCGTGGATTTTTTCGCGGATTTTTGAAGATCGCAGTATTACTCGCGGATTGCGGAATAGTTTCTGAGCCATTTTGGCATTAAAGTTTTACATGTATTTTTGTGCATTTCTGACAATCGAATTTGCACTTTTCAATTTTCAACGACCTCGAGTTGCACGCATTTCGAGGTTTCCTGTAATAAATCTCAGCTAGCATAAGGTCATCTGGACTTCGATTTTGCCCCCAATTCGAATTTGCAATGAAAGAATCACACATAGCATAAGCCCATTTAGGCTTATCACTGACTTTTTTCTTCTCCGAGAAAAATTATATCCGCATATTATGTAGTCACCGATATTAGCTGGTTTTGTGAAATGCCCATGACGATTGACGATTCATAATTTTTACGATTTTCTACAATTTTTTGAAACAACGAGACTGATCGTGAAAATCATAAAAATTCGCTCAGCTGTAATTCATAAGATTTCTCACACAGGGGATGAGTTGTGTTGTTTTGTATTCTTTTTTCTCCTCCGCCTGATCGCAAAAAACTGCAGGCGTGCTGAAGGTCAGAGAGAAAAGGAAAGACATGGTGAAAAATGCGACGCGTAATCTTGTGGCGAATTGCTGAACAATTTTGAGTAGAATTTCTCGGAAGCTCGGAAAGCTATCAAAAGCTCATGAAAATTTCCAATTTGGAGCATGTTGTTTAAAATTTAATTGCAAAAAAACTATTAGGAGTTTCTCCAATTCTAATGTACCATTTGAAAGCTAATGAAATGTAGATTGGTACAAAAATAATTATTAATTCGGAAAAAATGATATTCTCGGTACAAAGATGCAATGAAAACTGTCATTTTTTGGACAATTTTCAATTGAAAAATACTTGGAAAATTTGTATGAAAAGTGAAAGAAGTGAAACAGGCATTTTGTAGAGCATGTCTTTAGGAACAAAATTAAAAAAAAATATACCTCTCTATCTTTCATATTATAGGAGATAATGCAGCTTCTTTGTGGCATGTTTTAGGAGTATGCGAATGTTTGGAAAATTATATTACGAAAGCAAAACATTTTTTCAAAAAATTAAAACAGGGAATTCAAAGATAATATAAAAAACTACCCTCAGTTAAATTTTCAAGGAAATATCTCAAAAATTGTAAGACTTGATACACTTTTAATTTTGGGTTTTTGTATGGAGACGCCATTTTCTGGCTTTTCGATCCTCTTAACCCCAATTAATAACTAAAATACGTGAATAATAAGAAAATAACTTAGAAAAGTTTAAAAATATGAATCATAAGAAATTTCCAAATTTTAATTTTCATTATCATTTTTTGCCGCTTTTAATAAGTATTGAAATAAAAATATCAACTAGAATAATTGTTAATACGATCTGAAGGAAGCGTGGCCTAAAATTCTTTTTGAGCTGAGTTTACTCAGAACATTCAGAACCTCAAATAGAACATGCTGAAAAATGATATTTTATTATTTAGATCAGTCAGTCAAACGGTAACCCATATTGATTTCCGTTTACTAACGTTTTTTTTTTTAAATAACTCTCGCTTAAAATTTTGTAATAAAATTACAGATAATGTGTGGTTTAATTGAACAATCCAATGAGTGTTTATTTTTATTCTTTTGAAAATCCTGCATTTATCTAACCCATTGTAAAAAATATATAATTTAAAAAAATTACGCAATGAAAGTAATAGGAAATCTTTTAAGCCACTTTATTTAATTTTATTCTATGACTATCATAAAATTATATTTGATGATATATAATTAATAGCCAAATACACCAACGTTTAGTGAAATTTTCTCTTTTCCGGCTTTTAATTATATTTTTGATCATTTTAAGTGATATTTTGTATACAGCCATTATTTTCGTTCAATTTATCTCAGTTCAATAAAAAATTGCTGTTATATGTGGAGTACATTAAAATTAAAGATACAATATCGTATTTATGACCATCCCATGTGGATTATTGCACCTCTCGGTGCACTCAAGAGTGCTGAAAATCATATTGAGTAAACAATATTCAAATGAGGTGAGCCATCGTATCATTTCTTTGCTCTTGTTTTCCATCGTTCTGATTTATGTAAATGTCTGATGGATGTTTCTGTGTAAGACAAGAATGTGAAAAAAGAAATGATCCGCGTGAATATACAAAGAGATAGAGAGAGAGATGTTATTCTCACGGACGGGAAAAGTAGGTGCGATTCAAGAGAAATTCCGCCACAAGAATTGATGAAAGTTGGGGATTAGACAATCTCAAGGGCGTGTTACTTACAGATGCATCTTCTGGGCAATTTTCTATTTTCCCCTTGTGCATCCCAATAGTGCAGAAAAAATTGCGCAATGTCTGTCTGAACGTTATTTAGAGAATTCCTTCCTCGAAAAAACAAAAAATTAACTGAAATATTCAAATATCTTGAGTCAATATATTATCTTTGTGTATAGCTAATTTGTGGTGAAGAAAGAAAGAAAATACAAGCGGAGAAAGATCGAAGAGATTTATCAATCACCCGCTGATTTTCACCAACAAAAACTATTTCTCACCGTATATATACCGCAGATAACAGTTCAAACAATTACCTAACGCTCCGAAAAAAATATCGAAAAAAAAGATAGGTATCCACTTTGAGGCTCGATGCAAATGATTTGCTGATCGAATGTATAAGCGGACTTTTGAGTAAGGTTTAAAAATCATCAAATTATCTTTCAAGCCTCTAAAAGATACAAACTCGAAGAGAGCTTTCGTTTTCAGTGAGGAACATGACGCCTTTGAACCACTTTTTGCTACTCAAAAAATTGCCATACAATTTTCTATTGTGTCAATCATTTCTCTTTCATAAAAATGATCGACACGTGGTACAAAAAAAAAGACAACATGTTCAATTGGGAATTAAGGAGAAATTGATTTTTTGGTTTCTTCTTTCACACCTTTTTTTCTTTTGGGTAGTCTTCAACTAATTGGCCACCAAAACCTCTCTATTTTATCGTAATACAATTGCAATGAAAATCAGGAAGATTGAAGCGTTAAAAAATGGAAAAAATTATGTTTTTTTTTTTGGTTTAATTGTAATAATTACAATATCGCCATTTAAGTAAATCATAGATATTCAGATGCTGTGGAGAAGAATGCTGAGGTGTTGAACTTACCTCAGGGCAAATTGGCAGAAGCACGCAAAAAGAAATGCATTGGTAATGGGAATATGCTAATATTTAATTTATTTATTCTGCTCATGAGGAGTGGAATTTATGCAGAAATCAAGCACTTCATCTGACGAAAAATCACATAGTTTTTCTACAATTTGCATAATTATTTTATTAAAACACGTCAAGGTGTGAGAAAATCAAGAAATAAGAATAATGAAGTGAATTAAACTTTGTAGAATGCTCAAAATGCGGTGCTATAAAAATATTATGTCCTGAAAATTAATTTTTAATAATTCACTCATACAAATTATGTCGCTTTATGAAAGTTAAAGAACGCTTAAAGAAAAATTTAACAACTATATAAAACAGAACATTTGAGATTAGAGTAAATTCAAAGACCTTTCAAATAAATTCAATTTTGGTGAAATTGGATGAGAAATACATTTTCCTGAAGACTTTTTTACTTTAAAATTGAAAAAATGAGCATGTACGAAACAAGAATAACTCTTATCCTTAAATTTTTACGCCTTGAATCACACAATTGCGTGATGGGGCAACTTCTGTATGCTCTGAACTCGTTGATGCCTTATGGTGATCTTAACCCCCTGATCTCTTCTTAAGCCCACTGTTTCAGTGTCAGTATTCATATTCATATTCGTACTCGCACAGTATAAAACCTGTAGAGGAATTCTTTAACTCTCTGGCAATTCAATTCAATTCAATTCAATTATGACAAATTACGTTCGAATCTCAGAAGAACTTTTTTCGAAAATGCGATTTTGTAGCCGTGACATTGCCATTTCTTGACTTAGCATTGTCAAAAGACCCATATTTTAGATTTCTAGTAATTTAAATAACAATGAATTTTATTAAACAAATCAACCAAAACGAACTGTATTTCGTCGGTTGCCTCAGCAACTGTGCTAACTGCATTTTTGCGATTTTCAGGTTTTTGCATATTCAGATATTACTGAATTTTCTCTATTAAACTACGTTATTTAAAAAGTTTGGAATTTTCTCTATACAGAGATATTTTTCCGTGAAAATGTTCTAACTGTACTATAGTCACAAAAATTTCTCTGCAACTGCGCTATCTACCAATTTTTCTGCAGTTAGCATAAAAATACACTGAAAAAAGGCGGAATTTTTTTTTGTCAGCAACTGTTCTATTTGCAGTTTGTCATTTCTATCCATCACGACTCTCCATCAAAACAAGGTAAACGTTTGCGATTTGTGATTGAGTTTTTCGCGATTGTTGTGCAGGTGAAAGCAAATTAGTGATTTCGGAATTGTAAGTTTTCGTTTCATTTGTTTCTTTGTAAAAATGCTTATTAATTTACTTACTAAATTAGGATTTTGTGAGAAAAAAAACAGGAAAAATGTTACGCAGGAAGAAAAATCATAAAGCAGCTGATCCACGTCCAAAAGAATGCAAGAAGGAATGGAAGAAGTATCTACATTGCGGGGAAGGCGTTCTTGGGCGATCTACGATCGGCAGATTCTTCCAACACGGGGTATACGACAACCTGGCTGAATTGTAATAAATATATCCCGATACGATTAATAATAATAATCAGGATGAACCGGATTCATCTCCTCATACTCTCATTCATGTAGTCGATAATTCGCAAGAGATGTTCACGAGTGAACAGGGTTCATCTGACCAGCCTGAAGTCAAAAATGAGCCACATATTTCAAGCGATGGATCACAAGATTCTCTGAATTGTCACCCTGGAGCAGAAATTTTCATAGCAGATATGTTTTATTAACCGAAAGTAAGAATATGACTATGATTTTTTATTATTAAATTTTCAATAAAAACAGGCGTTTTTTTAATTTCTAATCACATTCTGTTGTTTCTGATCTTTTTCAGTATTTTTTATTTTAGAAAATCTTGACATAGCGTGTAAAAAAGAGATCTCGTCCCGAATCATGTCTACAAAATCGATGCATAAAGTACAGGAAAGCTGAAATGTAATATAATAACAGCTAACGGAGGAGGAAAATAAAATTTTCATACACACAGAAATATTTTGACTCTAAATTTGAGAATGTATAAGACCCTGGGAACTTAAATTGGACGTGAATCCCTGAGGAGTTTAAGTTTAGAAGCTCTGAGTGAAAGTAATGGGCTAGAATCCCTAGCTCTTTCAAGTTAAGAGCTCGGGAACTTAAGTTCACCATTAGCTGGAAAATGAAAAATGTCTACAGATTTACAAATTGCAACTAAAACTAAATGATCAAGGATTTAGAATTAGGGCATTGGCATTCATTGATTGGGATTTGAAATTAAATTCCTGGGTGTTTCTGCTTAAGAATTTTTCGTTTTTCTGTGTTTATGAATTTTCAAAAGAAAAAAGATGATGAGACTTTGTGCAGAAATTGAAAATGGATAAAAATCTAAACAAAATGAAAAGTCAGAAATAAAATTGATATCTCATAATCAAGTATTCTTTTAATATAATCATTTAGTAGAACTTTTAATTGCCATATTTTTTTTCAATATGGCCAGAACAATTTTATAAATTCCTGTCACATATCTGGTGCCAATTTCCTTTTTCCATGCTTATTCTCATGTGATCCTTAAGCTTTGTGGAAGTATCCCCTTTCTTCTTTATATATCAGAGATCGTTTATTTCCCAAATATTTCACTTTCAGATTAACGTAACACTTTTAGGAGGAACCGTTTGTAGACTTTGCAGACATCCATGAGAGCAAAATAGTGTTGATAAAAAGAAAACACACTCGGAAGATAAATTTTGGAGTAAATTTTAAATGACAATAAAATGTTGCTCTACACGGAGTCAATAGAATTTAAAAAAAAAAAAGAAAATTCTTTCCTGTTAGGTTTTGACTGTGATAATCAATTGTGCTATTTGCAAAAATTCCATACATTGCAGATAGACTTTTGAACAACGATGTTAGTTAGCACAATTGCATATTGTGTATTCTTTTAGGAAATGCTTAATTTTTAGTGTGCAAAATCTACTTTTTTCCAATTTCTTTGCATTAATAGACAGATTACTTGTTGTTCTTTCGATATTTGTAATATAAAATAACTCATTCGGGGTTTGATTTTTATTAAAATGTGATTAAAGTAAAAAAATGGTCTCCTGAAAAGTTGTCAAAATGCAGTTAGCACAGTTGCTGAGGCAACCGACGATTTGCAGAATATCATTAAGGAAAGAGATTTTATTAAAAAAAATCAATTATTTGCATTTCCAAACTCATGTGATATTAGAACAAAAGTTTAAGTGGCATTATCAGGTTTCGAACTCACGTGTGACAATGGCACAAAAATTACACTATTTCCCTACTGATCTCCCTTATCAGAAATCTCAGTACAGCAACAAGTATCTTCTAATACGGGATTTAGACCTAAAGTATAGCAAAGTGGCTCAACCTCTCCAAATTATTATTATCAATTAAGTTTTTTGTGAAAATTTTGACTTAAGGGACTTAAGACTGATTGCCGAATGATCCATTCTAGATCCTGAAAAATCACTAAAATTGCTTATATTATTTAGAATTACGAAACTAGACTAAAACCTTATCAATTTGAAACCCGTATAACCGAAATGATACTAATTGTACTTGCTCTTGTTGCCCTAAACGCGACAACTACTTCACAATCAAATTAAATTGCAATTTTAAAACTCAAAAATCGTTATTAACAATTTCAAGATATTATCATTCGTGGTAATTAAACGACAGATGCAAACAAATATAATTAAGAGATAAATAAATCAAATTCAATTGAATTAAATATGGGCCAATCCATCTCAAAACGACCGAAAAAATCGCAAATCGAGGGGTCATGGTCTTAGATGTTTTTGAATTTTACATATGTTAAAGTACACGATAAAATAATATACCCCTATTTTTTTTTTCGTCTGAAAAAAATTCCTGGCCGGAGATACATGGCGTCAAAGATGGCGCCTCGCGCTTCATTCCTCAATTGCGATTTTTAGCAAATATTTTAAAATGCTCTATTTCGGGAACGGGTTGAGATTTCTTCTTACTCTTTTTTTTTATTTGAAAGATAATTTTATACTCTTTAAAACGATATACTTGATTTTGCATTATCTGCTTAAGTTTTTTTGTAACGGTATTTTAAAAAAATTTTGAAAAAAATTAAAAATTAATTTTTCTCAAAAACCCCATTCTCAAAAATTTTGATTTTTTTACTGTTGATCAGTAACATTGAGTACTATATTCCCTAAAAAGGCGAGCTTCCACTTTTGCACTTACTTTTTTTAAAAAATATTTAAAAAATTACCATATTTTCAAAATAAAAAATAACCAGCTAAACTCAAAATTTTGAGTTCAACTTTTCAGGGAATATAGTACTCCACAATACTTATAAACAGCCAAAAAATCAAAATTTTTCGAAATCAAGTTTTTGAAAAAAAATTTTTTTTTTGAGTTTTAAATAAAAATGTCTTTTATTGACAAAAATCAAACTTTAAGATACATTTGACACATGTGTCAATATGTAGATTTTTTTTTAAACGGAATTTCAAAAAAAAAAAATTTTTAAATTTTTTCAAAAATAATCCAAAAAAATTTTCAAATTTTTTTTTTTTGAAAAACTAAAAGAAAACAAAAAAACATAATTAGTACATGTGTTTAATATGATTTAAAGGCTTATTTTTGTCAATAAAAGACATTTTTATTTAAAACTCAAAAAAAATTTTTTTTTCAAAAACTTGATTT
This sequence comes from Phlebotomus papatasi, assembly GCF_024763615.1. Classification (NCBI taxonomy): domain Eukaryota; kingdom Metazoa; phylum Arthropoda; class Insecta; order Diptera; family Psychodidae; genus Phlebotomus; species Phlebotomus papatasi. Next base: position 51,619,807 of record NC_077223.1, read on the forward strand.
CGAAAAGTTTTGATTTTTTGGCTGTTTATAAGTATTGTGGAGTACTATATTCCCTGAAAAGTTGAACTCAAAATTTTGAGTTTAACTGGTTATTTTTAATTTTGAAAATATGGTAATTTTTCAAATATTTTAAAAAAAAAGTAAGTGCAAAAGTGGAAGCTCGCCTTTTCAGGGAATATAGTACTCAATGTTACTGATCAACAGTAAAAAAATCAAAATTTTTGAGAATGGGGTTTTTGAGAAAAATTAATTTTTAATTTTTTTCAAATTTTTTTTAAAATACCGTTACAAAAAAACTTAAGCAGATAATGCAAAATCAAGTATATCGTTTTAAAGAGTATAAAATTATCTTTCAAATAAAAAAAAAAGAGTAAGAAGAAATCTCAACCCGTTCCGGAAATAGAGCATTTTAAAATATTTGCTAAAAATCGCAATTGAGGAATGAAGCGCGAGGCGCCATCTTTGACGCCATGTATCTCCGGCCAGGAATTTTTTTCAGACGAAAAAAAAAATAGGGGTATATTATTTTATCGTGTACTTTAACATATGTAAAATTCAGAAACATCTAAGACCATGAAGGGTACCCCTATGGTCGTCTTGAGATGGATTGGCCCATATGGACAAATTTTTTTCATGGTTTATCCTTAAATTAAACTTGACAAAAAATTTTTACTTCTCTTTTGGACCTTTTGGATACGACATGAAAAACATGTTTATTTTTTCTTTTTATACATAATCGTGCTTTTTTTTTGGAAATTTTGAAAACGCGTTAAGCAATCTTCACATCTCAGATTTTTCAAGATCAAGGTAAAAAAAATCAGGTAGTTTATTTCTCAATCGAATGGGACAAGTTTAGTCTAATTTTAAAGATTTTTGATTTACAAACAGGAAATTTCGTGGTACAATTAATAAGAGTAATTGACTTTTAGGTGGATAGATCCCTGGCTTGACTGACAGTTGCGAGTTCGAAACTCGAATCATACCCGGTACAAAGGTCTGAATGTCTAGGCAATTTTTGTATGTAATTAAAGCATAATATAAAATGCACCATTTAAAAAAAAAACTCCAGAAACACGGAAGATGCATTTGCTTTTTCAATTGATTTTTATTCAAAATTTATATCCTCATTTGAGTTGCTGCGAGGAAAGATATTCTATGTTTATTAAAATAGGCAGTTTTTGCTGTGTAATTTTGGAAATGTTCAGATAGTTTATGGTCCGGTTAAAATCGAAGGCAAACCAGTAAAGTCAAAAGATTTTTCAAAAAGCTTTAAATCCGGGACATTAGATGTTTTACAGGGATAAAGACTTTTGGAATAGTTCTTTTTTCGAAACAGAATTGTACCCAGAGAAGATACTTATTTGTTGAAATTCTTCTTCTTTATGGTTTTGATACGAAAGATAGTAATAAAAATTTGAGTTAATTTTGTTATATACAATTTTTTTCCTAATAAGTCGGAACCGAATATAGGCGTTTTGTTTCCATTGTCAGGAACACATTTGTGTCGTTTGGCAGGTTTTGTTTCACAGTCAAGGCCTATACTTCAGTCGAGATGGATTTCGGTCCGCAAATTCCACATGGAACTTCCAATAGAAAACTACTTATTAGTGTTTCAAAGTTGCATGTATCACTATAAATCATATAAAAGTACTTGCCACAGGAGGGGAAGGAAATCTCATGTTAAAAAAATAAAATAAGATAAAACTATAAATATTGTAGCACGAAAAATGCCACAAATAATTTAGAGTCCTCCTCGCTTCGATGGTGAAGGCTGACTGAGAGAGAGGGAGCCGATTTTAGAACACACTTTCTGGGTTATAACCCATCAAGTAAACGAGCTATTTTTTGGAATAGTTCATGTATAATATTGGATGTGATTTTATTTCTCCTGGAAGGCACAAATTTGTTCCAAAAATTCTCGGTGCCCTGGTCGAGTTACTTTTTGGAATGTGTAGGGGAAAGTGCTCATACTTCATACGATATCAAGCTTCATAATAATTAAATTTTTCCTGTTCCAGAATAAATGTGACTTGTCGCACCTATATTTTGAAAACTAGGGAAAAGTTTCCAATTTTTAAAATATATTTATTTTGGGATCGTAAGAAGCATAGGCACTTTTCCCTAGCGAATTCTTTTACCGTGTGCATTTACAAAATTATTATTTATCCGAAAGTAAGCGAATTCAGGAGTTCGAGCATTCCGCACGCAGTCTTAGTCACTCTATCACCCATTTTTCATTAAGTTTATTGTTTTCATGGTATTTCTTATCACTCTTAGTTAGTGTTACGAGATCGCTAAGTTAAATCTTCAAATCTGTTGCATGCGGCTATAAACCTAATTGCTAAGTCAAATAGCCCCCATATTCATATTATAATGAATTTGAACAGACATTCTTCACCTGCTAATCTCACACAAACACTTAAAGTTTCCTAATGCACAAAACCTCTAGAAATATAAAATACTCCTATCATTTATCGCTTCTTCATTTGAATCTCTCATCTTGAGATAAACTGTCCAAACAGTTAGAGTCTATAAATTTCTACTTGATAGAGATAATATACGCTAAAATTAGCGAAATGCGATATTAAACTGGAAATCAAGGTACAGAAATTCTATTCATGGGCACAGCAGAATCAGAATTTGATTGGCAAATTGTACCATCAATCAAAAACCTAACTGAATTCTCGCGGACACTCTCTCATGGAGCATTCCTGCCCAGTCTTTCTCTTTCTCTCGGAAGATCGCGATCAACGAGAGGCATTTCTCATCAGGTGAATGCGCGTGATCACCTTCTCCAGAGTTTTTCCAAGTGCTCTAGGTCTCCAACTCAAAGTCTCACAATCAGTTTCGCGCCTTCATTGGAGCCGCGTGCGCGCTTTTTGCCTTCACAGCTCGATTGTCGTATGTTTTTTTTTGGTTGAACAGTTTTTGTGAACTCCTTACAGAAAGATTTTCATTTATTGATCTTGAAAAAAGTTAACTTAGTGACTTGTTTATCGATTTTATTTGTGCAAAACAATTTTTTTTCTCAAAATTAAGTGAAATTTGTAACTAGGACAGTGCGAAAAATCTTTGTGGACTAATTTATTGGTGTGAAATTCTTTTTGGATTATATGCACTTTTGGGAAACTTTCTTTAAAGTGTGCACTTGAGGAATTCATTCTGACCTTCTCTGGGATTTTTAGCGCTTTAATATACCTGTATTGCTGTGGCAGAGAGATTAAAAAGAAACAAGGTGTTTGCATCGCACAAGCATTCTTTCACCTGAGTCCAAATGATGCAGGAAAATAAATGAGTTGTGGAATTTCTTGCGGGATGCAATTGTGCGGGGATTTCAGAGGCTACGCGAGGCGTCCTCATAAAACCGGATCAGATTGAGATCGACTTGAGATCTAACTTATGGGTGGTTCAGAAACGTGAAATTTCTTACCTTCGAGATGTTTTACCGTAGTAATCTCTCTTGGCAAAGAAAAACCTCCAGTATATGGGATTTAACTTAGCGGCCCAAGTTCTTTTTTGATCAATCTACTTCCATAATTGAACGAGATCGTGGAAATGATCATGGCAATTTGCAGAAATCTCACTCTGCCAAGGGTCAGTGTCAACATGTCTCACGGCACTTTCAGCTGCCATCCACGAAATGCGTGCCATTAATTGTGACCACTTGGTACCAACGAGAAGTCTTTCAAATAATAAATATGATAAAATGTTTATGATAATTACATGGTAATCACAGCTGGAAGATCGCTGAGAAATTTACCAGTACCGTTTGAACGCTCACGCAGATTTTCACATTTTGAGAAAGGAGACATTTTAGAAAGGAAAATTTGAAATAACTAATTATTCAAACATGTTTAAAATGCCTCAATGCGAACCATCCTCTACAGTACGGAAATTTGTAGCTATCACTGTTCAATTAGAAAATTTATAGGGGAAACTGGGGCACCACCAAACACGGGGTAGCGTCAAACACTAATTTTTATTTCTTAACTACTTGGACTATCTCAAACATTTCTTCAATAGACAAGCATCCCTAGTGCATATAAATTTCTATTGGTCTTTTCCTTAGAAGTCGAATATCTGATTAAAAAATCGCAGTGTTTGGTGCTACCCCGTGTTTGGTGGTGCCCCAGTTTCCCCTACATTTGAAAAATATTTCCAAAATGTATTTATTAAAAAGATGAAAATTATCAGTCAAGTTTTAAAAGAAAAGCCTCATTTGAATCAACTATAATTATTTAAATATTCCCAATTTTTCAGTGTTTAATTTAAATTCATCAAAAAACTGTAGATCACCGTACGATAATTAAACTTGCAAATTGAAAAATATCAAATTAAATGTCTCTAAAACAAACTCTTCGAGGAAAGATTCCACGATGAACACACTGAACTTTGTTATGTGATTTCCAGTTTATTAAGATATTTTTTTGCGGATATACAACACAAAATGATCAACAAACGAGAGTGTTAATTGATTTTTTCATCCATACTGAATTACAATCAAATAAATGTTTCTTAGAAAAAAGAACTACCTGAAAACTAATCCATTTTTATGCTAAATTGTTTCAAGATTCTCAAATTGCTAGTAAAGGTGATTTATTCATCTCCATTTTCGAGGTGATAAGAAGTTGATTCAACATTGTGCTTTTTCTAAAAATATTTTTCACACGGTAAAAACCATGTTACAAATTGTTCCATGGTCATTTAATAAGATTCTGTGTGGTGAAGAGAAAAAGTCATTTCGAAGAAAAATTCCCACAAAAAAAAACGAGGAAAAAAATTGAGCCACAAATTAAAATGATTGAGATAAAATGTTTTGCAAATTAAATGGAAGTTATGACATTAAATTTCACGTATGATTGCAAATTTCACAGGATAAAATATATTCAAAACTTTTCTACAAACTTTTGTAGCATGAGTTTTAATGCATAGAAAGTGCCTGGAAGTATTTTGCACTCAATGTAAAGCGTCAATTAAAATGAATGCTATATTGTGATGATAATATTCGAAGGTATGGGAATTTATGGACAATCGAATGAATGAAGAAAGTCACCAAGAAAATTTTATTTCTTAGTACAGTGTGACAATAAAGTGGAATCATATATAGATGTGATTCCTTCATAATCACATCTAACATTTGATTAACATTTAAAAAAAGGGGTGGCAAAGCATCCCAGGCTTTGCGAAATGCTCGAATCCGTGACTTAGATTCTATATACCTCAGAAGTACTTTCGCATCATTTACCATTTACCGATTCTCAACCGATTTGAATGGATTCATATATCATTCAAAAGATCCTCCAAAATTGTTGTAAAATTATCGATTTTCGGATAAAAATTAGTTATCGGCTATGAACCGGTTCAGAACCGATTAGAACCGGTTCAGTTTTATAGGAAATTCCGAGACCTTTCCAACGAACCCAAACATGACCCCATTCACTTGATAAATGCGCTTTCTAGTGTCTTTTTAACCTTTGACCTTGAAAAACCGTTATTAGGAATAATTCAATTTCTTTCTAAAAAGATTTACATAAGTCTATCCCATTCTTTCAGACTCAAAATTGATCTGAACTAAATTTGCTGTGGTGTAACGTTCAAAAAGAGAAGAAGAGTGTGAAAGAGTAAGATAGACATATGCAAAATTTGTAAGGAACAAAAGGGATGTGAATTTAAACTTTTTAAAATTTTCCTAATCTAAAAGGTGTGCAGAAGCCATAAAGGTGTGTCGGGGCCATTAAGAGAAAATTTGAAAAAAATGGTATTGAGAAAAACGCATAAGGTTTACTTTTGGTTGCCTTTTCTAAGACCGCTTTGCTTCTTAAACCTTTAAGTTCAACAATTTTAGATATATGTTGTTGTTTTTTTAAAACTTTTTTTAACCCTCTTCTAAACGGGGATTCTCTTTAATTTTAATTTTGTTAAGAATAATCGGGTGACTTTGTCCCCTGCGGGTGACTTTGATACCCTTCTGTTCGTTAGCTTTTCTTTACTTCTAGAACTTAAGGATGGTCTTTACCGATACGATTTACCATAACTAATCGGTGAGAACCGTTGTTACACGTAAAAAATAAAGAAAAAATATGAATAGAAGGGGGCAAAGTCACCCGTAGGGGACAAAATCATCCACACTTACGGTACACGTGATTTATCAGTACACGTTATACTGAACTAGGCTAAAATCGGATAATTCGGAATTTTGAGATTTCCTAACTGTTTCAAATAGGATAAGAGAAAAAAAGTAGATTAAGAAGGAGTACAAGCTTTTGGGGAAATATGGAGCAGTAGTAAATATAAGGTAGTTGTTAACACTGCAATTTTTTACTGCTCGAACTCCACAGAGAGAGCAGTATATATAATCCCTCGATTTTTTCAGCCCCTAAAGTTTCCATTTTCCACCCCTGGGGACCAATTTAAAAAAAAATTGCGTTTCAGACGATGTCTGAAAAATTCAATGCCGTCACGCTATTTGTCCGTTCGTCTGTCGCCAGTTCTAGAGGCCAAACGATAAGAGATAGCAACCCCTACAAAAACCATGTTTTAGAGCTTATCCAGGCGGACATTTCGTCCTTATACGAAAATACCGTTGAATCATTTCTAATAATCCTAATCAATTCTAATTAAATTAGTCCTAATTTTTCAAGGCAGTAAACGTATTTTTGATCCGAATGGTATCATGTCTGGGTTCGTTGCAAAGGTCTTGGAATTTCTGGTAAAACTGAACCGGTCCCAATCGGTTCTAAGCCGGTTTATGCAAATTTAAATAAATTATTCCTGAGGTGTATTTTTAGGGAAATGTTTTGAGGGGCTTATAAGCCGGTTCAAATCGGTTGTGAACCGGTAAACAGTAAATAATGCGAAAGTACTTTTGAAGTATAGCATCTAAATCAGGAGTTCGAGCACTTTTAGCAAAACCTGGAATGCTGTGCTACCCCTTTTTGTACATAATCCTATTACTTGCTTTTATGTAGAACTAGTACAAAAAGTGTAGATTAATCGGATCATATTTATCTATCTATCTACACACCATCCATTTTATTCTAGTTTCTCAATTAGATTTCATTGGGCATAATGTGCTGGATACACCTACGATTTAAGTCGCGAGACGGCTTAACGTAATTATAATTAAAATATTGATTAGATTACATTTCCATCTATTTACCACTAGGCCTTCTCTCGGCTTAAGTCGTAAGTCTGTCTAGGGCATGGAAATTAAACTAAACCATATTACTACTGCCCCAGTTACCCTTACGTTCTGGAGTACTTCTTCGTGTTTTTTTTTTCTATTTTCAAGTCAATATAAAACACTGAGAAAATATAAAAAAAAAATCAAATAAGAAAAATTATTCCAATTGCCTTATTTTTTTTTTTTTTTTTTTTTTTTTTTTATATAGGGGTCCATCTGGAAGATGATTGCCCCGAATTGCCTTATTGTACTGTACTAATAAATCTATTTATGAATATCAATGAACTCTCATTATCAGTCGCCAGTTTTTACTAAAACACCGCAAAATTCAAATACCTTTATGGTTACAAAAGTTTCTCGTAACCTGACGGCGTTATCACACTTGCACATTAAAATTTTAATATGATTCACATTAATTGTCGCTGGTGAGAGTCCAAATGTGTAATTTGTGTGTTTGAATCATTTTATATTCAAAATTTGATCTATTTGTTGATAAAAAGGTAGACTTGGCGCGCAAAATTTGATATAAATTGATTTATAGCATTAATGCGAAAAATTAATGCGATTTTCTCTTTAATTTTTTAATGTGAAAAATATAATATTTATGCTTTAGGTAAATTTAAACTTATTTTTGCAGGCCAAGTCCACTTCTTTATCAATAAATAGAAAACCCCCAACAATTAAGTGACTCAAAGACACAAATAACATATTTGGACGCTCACAAGCGACAATTAATGTGAATCACATTAAAATTTTAATGTGCAAGTGTGATAACGCCGTAAAGGGGACTTGCACCCGAGACTTGCATGATAGAGTTCGCGTTCGCACTGTCATTTTTATGTGTCCAAGTCACTTTAAAAAGATTATGTCCAACTAATTTCTTGTCTTTTTTTTATTCGATCAAGTAAATAAAGATGTTTAAATATTTCAAATTTTAATTTTTAATTTTAATTTTAAATTTAAAATAAAATATTTAAAAAAATTAAAGATAGAGGGAAATTTAAGCTTGAATTCCAAGAAACCTTATTGTCTCTCTGTGTGAAATAAGACACATTTTTTTTCAATTATCTCACAGAAAACAAATCTAAAACATAAATTTCCCCATTAAGTATTTCATTCACTATTAAAATCTCTCTCATAAATTCTCATCATTTTTTACATTATGACGCTAAGCATTTTTCGCATGTTCATCAAAAGACAGAGACCTTGCTGGATGGTTGCACCATGATCTTCTTGCATACATTAAATTTTCCTCGATTTCGTTCTGAGAAACAAAGTATTGTACAAATAAAACGTGATCTCAGGTGCAACACAGTAAAAGCCATCATCGACTAAATTATCCAATTTCACACGTGATCCTCGCAATTTGAGAACTCAACAAATTGGAGGGAAAAACTAGAGAATTTCCACGGGTCACTTTTCAATGGGTTTAGCAGTTTTTTTTTAATGAAATATTCCCGCAATTTTTGTGCCGGATGACCAAATAAATTGTACATTCTCTCTGTGGGTGAGATTCTGTTATTCAGATTCACAATCATCTTAAGAGTTATTCTGAAATCACTGAATATTCATGAAATCTTTCGATACTGTTGAAATCCAGATGGGACTTCTCATTTATTATGAATTATCAACATAAATTTACCATTTAGATTTTACTATAGTCGCTTCTTATAACTCTTCTTTGTCCCAGTTAAGTTTACGGATTTTTTGTCACGTTTCCGTTTTCCTTTTAGCTGATAGTTGTAAAATTTTGGCTTATCATTTTTATCAAACAACTTATCAAAACATAATTAAAATACAATCAATGAATTTATATGGAAAGCATCAAATTTCTTAAAGATAACCCGAAGGTCAATTGTGTAAACTGTCCACAAAAACACAACAAACATTTACTACCAATTTTTGATTGATGATAAACAATCTTTATTCTTCTCTTTCAAGTTCCAATTTTGGAAATATTGTCAATACGATTTATACGACATTCAATGATCTTGACCAATTTTGGGGATGTTGCAAAAAGTGGTTCACATTGCAAGATTATGAAGTATTAATTTTGCTTTCATTTCCACTTTTCTTTTCATAAAGTGACACAAGATTTATGCGGTTGCGGTTTTTTAATAAAAAGTGCTATGTGTAATATCACGAAAACGCTATTGTTACTTTTAAATGATCTTAAATTGCTTTTAATTTCTGTCGATACGGAAAAAATCAATTATAACTCTCTCATGAGGTGATCATCTCGTTGTGTAAGTGAAAATGATCTCAAAATAATCATCTCGATCAGTACCAAATTGTTGCACTTTATAATCATTGCGAATTTATCACAAAATCTCTCGACGAAAGTTTCGAGGAAGTTTTTTTTTTAGTTTTTACTCTCCATAAGCATAAATTTGCAAAACAGATTTAAAAAAAAATGCATGATTATAGCTTCCCGTTGAGTTTGGCAGTGTTAAAACATTTAAATTTGTTTTTTTTTTAAATGAATAAAGTTAGGTTTACAGAGAAATTAATAATTATTATAATTTGTCAGACAGTTTGTCTCGCTTTTTCTTATTTAGGCGAAGCTTTTTTTTTTGGAAAATAAGGTTAAGTTTGGTTTAACTGACAAACTCGAAAAATAAGGTCAAATTTGGTGGAACATTTAAAATACCCCCATTCTTTTAATTAATTTTTTTAATTATATTACTAATATGGCTAATTTAAAGATAAACGAGTTTTTTTACTTTTAACCACTATCTAATTTTTGAAAATTTACACTCAGTCTCAAGATTATGCACATTTTCGGGACCGAAAAAACGCGCGAAATGATCGAGAAAATTTGCCTACTCGCAGGGGCTTTTTTTAATAAATCGAACGAAAAGATTCAATATTTAAAATAAATTCATCAACAAACAGAATTCTTTGACCAGAGTTCTTCAATAAATTGTTAGAATATTTAAAATTTTTACAAATAAGCACAGTGTTTTCAAATTTCCCGTGTCATAAAATAGTATACATTCAGGCGTATTTCAAAAATTATTTCATAAATTGACTCCCAAAAGTAGGCAAACTTGCATAATTGTATGTGCATAATTCCGTCAGGTGCATGATCCCAAAGTGCTTAATGCCGGACTGAGCCGGGACTTCGGAATAGGTTTTTCTTTCTCCTATCCTTAAATGGGACTGGATCTTACTATAATATAATTTAGCTCAACAAAGCAATTGTGAAGATAAATAAAAAAAAAAACCATATTTTTAAGGATATCCGGATTTGAAGGTTGCTCCCTTCCCCTTACTCTAGAAAACTCTAGAGTACTTACTCTAGAAAAAAACCGTTTTTTTTCTCGGATTTGAATTAGTCATCAAATAAAATTTTTCTTTGCTTCTTATAACGTGTGTAAAATATGTACTATGGAAAAAGTCTTGTTAAAAGAAACAAATGGATCTTATTTCAATTTTGTCAAAAGGATTTTGTTTATCGATTTGACAAAACTTTTTTCAAATTTTATATGGAAAACATACTTTAGGCAAACTTTAAAAAAGATTCAGTTGTCCAATGATTTAAGAAAACTTATCCATATTTTGTATTTAAAAACATCCATTTGACAAACTTGTCCTGTTAATTTGGCAAAACTTTTTTTTTCATAGTATGAATCAGTTTCAATATTTCAACAGTTTCAATGTTTACTCTGAATAAATGTAGTGGTTTACCTAATTTTTTCTAAAGGCCTCTACACATTGGGTACTCTCTATACACATTTCGTCAAAAATTGCTTTTTTGACAGAATTTTGACGCTTCCAGCTTCAGCGATGCGTAGACGATTTCCTTCAATAAAGCTTTTTGACGAAAATTTGCTTTCAACGTGTAGGTGCCTTAATGACCTCTATACACTAGAGAGATTTATGTCCATATTGAAGCAAATTCCATAGCTTGTAGAAGCCATAAAGGCCTTAACACATTAGATGCAATTTTCGTCAAAAATCGCATTTTTGACAGAATTTTGACGTTTCCACCTAAAGCACTGTACACAGAAAAAAATATTTTGTAAAATTGTTCGTAGATGTTTGTGAATTCCTATTGAGGACTTACGAAATGCTTGTGAATCGTATAACCCTCAAATAAGTTCGTAAATTTTTGTAAAAAATGACAAAATTTTACGAATATTCTTTGTGTTTTTACGAAATTTACGAACAAATGTTTGTAAAATTATAAAAAAAAATGCTCGTCAAGTGATCACGAAAGATTTTTGTGAAAAGAATACAAACTTTTACGAACTTGTTTGTGATTTATACGATTTACGAGCATTTCTTAAGTCTCCAATAGGAATTCACAAACATTATGTACAATTTTACAAAATATTTTTTTCTGTGTTGGTAATTTTATACAAAAATATACAAAATAATCTGGATTTTATGGTACATTTGTTAAAAGAATATGTACTACATGAACTAATATGCAAACTATCTAAAGTTGGTTCTTTCAATTGAGTTTTGGCTATCTAAAAATTTGAAGCCTAACTTCTAAATTTAGATATCGATTTATTAAACTCCAATACTCTAATTTTTATTTTAGAGAGCTTTGTAACGAATCCAAATTGTGTGAATCGGTTCAAAAATTCTTTTTAGCTTTTAAGCGTTTGCCGACATCTAAAACATCCTAATATCGTCGGTTGCATCAATCGTTGTCGTATCCGCGTTTGGTGCAAGCTACAATAAAAACGTCGCCTCTTGCGTGAAATGCTGACACAAAAGAATCACAGATCGCGTTTTCTAAATGTCCCAAAAAACATGATTTTTTTATGAAAAAATGAAGGCCATTGTTATGATCCTTCAATTGACTTATAGAGGGGCCCTCTAAAAACCCCAAATATTATTTATAACAGCTAAAGCTCTTAAACTTAAAGCTCTAGTGACAATCAAACAGATAGAAATAGATATCTGTACTTCTGCATAACGTGATTTTTCATAAGTTCTGTGCTAGGCCGGATATAAAAAATGGATTTTTTTTATGTTTAAAGGGTATAATGTAAAAGTTTCAAAAGATCTTTTATAGAAACTAGTCCTCTTCTGTAATTAATGCAAATCTTCTTATGCAGATTTATCTTTAATGAAAAATAAATTTCATTCTCAACACAAAAAAAAATTCCATAGAATTTTATTGCACGTGACAATAAAAAACCTTGACTATATTTACAAAGATTTGACTTAGAAAATTCCTCAAGTAGTACCTTTGATAAGAAAGTGCCTCAAGTGATTTACGATGAGTTGCTATTAAAATCTCATATTTCACTATAAGATCAATGTCAACGTTCACTTGCTCAATTGTCGACAATTTTGTGTAGACAATTGTGTAAAAAATTCTGCATTGCGCCTGAAAGTAGTGAAATAATGATGAGAAAGTGATCGTGTTAGCGCGGGAAAATGTCCAAAAATTGAGAATAGCGATTAAGAGAGGACTTTTACATGAACTCGTGTGAAGGTATGAGGATAACTTTTGGTGATAATCTACCCTTTCGAATGACGATCGGCACGGGTATTACGTGCGTGATCGGCGTGGTGGGAAGTGCTCTGCTTCTTGTCCAGGGAGCCAGATATTTCAGGTAAGTGAGACATATCAGACTGTCTCCCTTTTGAGTAAATGAACTCTGTGTTTCTGATTTTTCGACCGGAACCGCCGGAAATATTCGCCATTGAACTCTTTTTTCACGCTTTACTTTTCCCGCTCTCCTGAACACCTCCACCGGCCGGTCATGGACAGTTCAGTGTGGACATTCAAGAGTTAAACACTTGCATTTTACAAATTATTGGGCATATTACTGAGATTTTTTTTTCGATGGATCGTGATCGTAGTGGGACGCATTTAAAGATCAGGTTACCTTTCACCCTTTCTCTTATCTTCACAAATGTTGTCCAAATAAACATGATCATAATTTTAATCAACAGTGAAAGTGATCTCTATCTCAAAGATCACCAAATCCAATCACTTTAGTCTAAATTCAGGAATTTTCTTCAACAAGATTGTAATCGCGTGTTAAGTGCATTTATGACTACAGCGTCTTCTTCACATGCAATTTTTGCGTTTCTTCGTATATTTGACTTATAAAGTGCGAAGTGGAAGCAATTTGATAGTAATTGGAGCTATCACGAGTGTTCCCATGAGACCCAGAAATAGTTCAGTGAACAAGACTTGGATGAATCAATTGTGATCTCATCTTCAATTGACGAGATTCACACTCAATTGGATGATCTCGCGTCGTATAGTTTTTCCCACCAAAAGAAAAAAAACACACATACTGTCTCGTGTTAACTATTCAATGGCTCAAATAAAATCGATGGCTAAACCGCAGGTTTCCACTCAAAGTTACATCAACTGGATTGCATAATTTCTCCCCGGCGAAATTTTATTTCTTTTATGCTGCACCTCGGACTGGTTTGCCGAAGCAATCGCTTGACACACTGCCGGACCTCTCTCTCACTTCAATTGAGGGGGTCCTCCTTCACTTGGATCGCGTTGTGCAATTCCTCAATGGTACAGAGTTGTTGATTGCTTTGGCGTGTCTTTATAGTTAAATTAATCCCTAACTAACACCAGGTGCTAAATGGATATTATTGTGTTTCTGTCGTAACAGAGTCTCAATTAAAGTTTAGGTGAGAATTAGTGGCCGGTTTTGAGTATAATATGGCTCTTTTTTTTGGTCACTGAAGTTTAATTTATTGTGGCTTTTAAATAAATTCCAGTAGGTTTCCATTAACAATAAAATAAGTATATAAGGAACTAGTAAACTATGATTAATTTAGAAATATAATGACCAGCGCACAATAACTTTTGTTTTGCAAACATGTTTTCAAAATTTCTATGAGAGTGAGCGAAATAACTAGATCTAGATCTCACTCACTCTCATTGAAATGTGAAAAACATGTTTACTAAACAAAAGTTATTCTGCGTTGGGCATAAATATAAAAAATATATGAAAAATACAAATAGAACAGGGGCCCATCAAGCCTAATAAAAAGTGAAGATATTTTTCACTTTTCCTTGTTAAAATTTTGCATATTTTGCACCGCAACTTAAACAAATTTGCTCGTAGTTCTTGTATTATTTCGGTGAACATTGTGAAAAATGTATTTTTAGATAGCTTTTAGTGCACGATTTCGAAATATATCAAACTGATAAGTCAATTCTCTTTAGGAAAAAACTTGCCAATAGTCTTCAGTGCCTCTATGCAAAAACGTATGGAAAAATGAAATATCAATAGGCCCCTGAATAGAAGAAATATTGAAATATAAAAAAAACATTTCGCTCTTGGAAATTACAAGGGGCCAACTAATTTTCGGCCATTTTTCTGGAAACAGCATGAAAGATTCAACTTTGTGTAAATAAGTATCTCAATTTAATGACTGAATAAAAACAATTTATTTCCTTTCTATTTGTATGAGCACTAATATAAACATCGAAACTTTTATATTTTTACCTTTCAAAATATGTTTTTTAATAAGTTAGCTCCTTATCGTTCTAAATGATGTACAAATTTTGCAAGGGATCAACTTGCTTGAGTTACTCCCCTGTTTCACAAAAATTTGAACGATGAATATATTCACAGCGAACAGACTAAGCTTTTCTACATGGTCATTGCTTTTTTACGCCTTCATTGCTTTTTTACACGTGGAAAAGATATTCAAAAATATTGTCTCATAAGGCGTAAAAGATATCAAAGTGCAATGGTTTGGTGCCGCAATTTTTTGATTATTTTTTCCATATGTAAAAAAGCAATAACCATGTAGAAAAGCCCAGTCTGTTCGGTGTGATTTTGTGTCCCTTTACTTCAAACAAAATTATGCAAGTAATCAAAAAGATTAAAATTTTGAAAATCTTTTCTAATAACGACATTTAATGACTTCTGAAAATTTATTAAATTGTCTTTCTAAGTGGATTAGAATCTCAAAATCGCAAAAAAGTGAGTTGACCCCTTGTAATTTCCAAGGAGCGATTTTTTTATAACTGATCTTTCTAATTTCCAAAAATAATTCCACAAGTTGGAGTTCAAAATTGTTTGTTTGAGATATGAAAAAAGTTTCTTACAGCGCTTACAGCATTTGGTAAATTTGGTTTCGCCTAGAGCAACAATTTTTCATTTTAAAGTTGATTCTTTTATTATTGTTACTATACGAAAAGTCCAGTAAGGGTACTATTATTTAACCCTTTTAAAGACCAGTGGATTACCTGAGTTCCAAAGAACCATCTAAAAGCGTGGGGATTTTAATTCGAAATACCCTTTTCGAAATATCTTTTTCGAAATGAAATCCCCCGATTGAGCTTTAGCATGGTGTAATTTTTGAAAACTCTGTTTAAGTACGAATTACGAATACTACATTGAAGCTTTTTCAGAGTTAAATTTTTTTGTTTCTTATTAAATGTTCTTTTTCGATTTATGCCCAGCGCACAATAACTTTTAATTATAAACATGTTTTCAAAATTTCCTATAAGAGTGAGCGAGATGACTAGGTGTAGACCTCACTCATTCTCATTGAAATGTCAAAAATATGTTTACAAAACAAAAGCTATTGTGCGCCAGGCATTATTCACAGAAAATTGAATAATAGTGTTTGGTGTTGCACTGAATTAAAATTTCCTAATCTTCCTCGAATGTTTATTAAAAGTGTATGATACAGCAGCTTTTCCCGCTTACTACTACCATGGTGTCTAAAAACAAAGAAATTTCAACTAATGCCTATAAGGGGAAGTGGGGCACATTTGAAAATGGGGCACCTCTGAAATTGAAATTTTTCACTTAATATTTAAGTGGAACTGAGCCATATCATAATGTAATTTAGGTCCTCAATCTTTTTGTGCAGCTAAATAAGGCTCAATTTTATTTAAAAATAGGTGAAAAATCCCAATTTCAAAGGTGCCCCACTGGAAGGGTGCCCCACTTCCCCCGACACATTAGGAAAATTTATGTCCATATTGAAGGAAATTGCTCACGGATTTGTAAGGAAAACGGTCAAATATGGACATAAATTTCTCTAGTGTGTATAGGGTATAAGAGAGCTACAATATTAACATAGCACATTTCCTATTTAGGCAATTATAGGCCTCAATTCTGAGACCAAAATCAAGATCAAAATTTCAAGCTGTCAAATATTTCCAAAATCAAGATTTCGTATTATGACGCAAAGTATTTATGGAACTTAAAATGTCTCAGCTAAGGAACCAAGATTTCAAGATTTTCCACACTTAAGGAAACGTCAGTTCTGGCAAATATCTTAATTTCTCTGTTGAATTTGTTGAAATTTCGTCATATAAATTAGGAAAATTAATTATAAGACGTATTAAAGAATAAATGAGACGCCATAAACGGGAATATAGGAAGTGCAAATCAAACTTGTGACTTATGATATACCTGTGATATTGCTAATCTTTATATCCACACGGTTTGTGTCTTGGATTTCAAGATTCCAAGACATTTGACTAATTTGACATATTGACCTTGCATTTTTGATTTCAGAATACAAAAATTTTGAAATTTTCTTGATCTTAATCTTTATATAGGTCTCAGAATTGAGGCCATAGTCTTTTTTTTATTTCAATTTATCTAAAATGACATGCGACTGTAGGGGAAAGTGCTCTCCCTTCGAACGTTCAAGCCTTCGAATAATGTGAATTTTCTTTTGTTTTTCCTAAGATACTTACACATTTCTATTACATATTAGTTAGCTTATCATCAATTATTGATAATTACAAGATAATTATATGTAAGTCTCTTACATATAAAATAATTCTTAAAATAAAATATTCACATAATTCGAAAGCATGAACGTTCGAAGGGAGAGTACTTCCCCTACTTTGAAATGTTTTGTAATAAAACAGAAAGACTTCTAGACTTTTTATTATAGCCGGGGCACACTTGGAGAGATTATAAAAGAAAGTGGAGAATATTTGTCTTCGCTATAGGAGATTTTAAAGTCACCAGTGTATAGCATAGTGGGGTGCATTTCGAAATTCCCCTGTGGGAGCATCTAAACGGGGGGATTTTATTTCGAAACCGCCATTTTGACACAAAAGTCCCCCACTGAGCTTTAGACCAGTGCATTTTTGCCTATCTTTTGGCGCTTAAAAATCTCCCTCTTTGTAAGCTCCATTGGCTAATGTTCGAATATTTTGACATTTCAAGCGATTTCAAATCATTGTTTTTTGTTTTTAAGAGATGTTTTTCTCGTGATCTATTTTCAAATTATCAAAAGTCGAAAAGCAGGTGAAATAGGGACACGGTACGGTATCGATCTCTCTTCTGAATGTATCGTTTAATCTTCTTAATATGGTCGAATTGTTAAATAGACATCCTTAAATAGAAATAAAGAAATAGTTAAATAGAATAAAGTTGATTTATAGAAAAAAAAACTTTGGATATTTTCTTAATTTAGCAACAATATTGTCATAAAATACTGCGATAGGACGGTTTTGATATAGAGGATGTGTGTCCCATCTCCTCTTCCTTATAAAGTGTTCGTCACCAGGCATAAATATTAACTTTACCACTCTTTAACAAATTTTTGATTGTAAAACACTGTGTGATTGACATTGGAAACTTTTCGAAATAAAATAGAAAGTCTTCCAGACTATCTATTTTAGTTAGAGCACACTTGGAGAATTTACAACAGACGGTGGAGAAAATTTATCTCAGGAATGAACCACTAGGGGATATTTCTCGAGACTCACCGGTGCATAGCACAGTGGGGTGCATTTAGAAATTCACCTATATGTAAGAAGTCAAAAACAAAAACAATTTTTTGACTTACAAAAAGTTATTTTGACCTAAATATTCAGATTTTTTTGAGTTAGTGCTGAGCTGACCGATTGGTTCCGAAAGTGTTGACTTCTTTTTGTTTTTTTGAAGCCGTCTTCTAGTAAATTAGCATCCTTCTATATTAGTGTGTCCCTTCCGTAGTATTCTTCTAAGCTTGCATTAGATTTTTAAATTTTCTATTCATTTAAACTTTAAATTGTCTGATACGGAAAATTATAACATTCAGTAAATGTAGTAAAAAGTAAGCTTCAATTTATCTAGCTAACTTCCAACTCTATCTCTTCACCAATTGCCACCTTTTACATACGTCCAGCTGGCAAGGCAGCCAGCGAGGTAATTGTGGCCAAAAGAGGTGGATTGTATGCAAAATGGATCATTTGGGCCAAAAGTAAGCTCCACATTCTTATCACCAGTTAATTGACAATTCGATCCTCCTGGTGGCAATCGGTCTTTCATGAGGCTTATACCGTGGTGGGGAAGCACTGTACAGCTCGGTTCGTTGACCAAGAACTTTTACTTTCAGTTGCTCCGCGGTAGTGCACGCGAATAGATCACTCTGTGACACATTTGTGGTTTGGGGATCATCTCAAACTTGTGGGTTTTGCAAAGCAATTTGTCTGGATAGCTTTAGCCATCAAATTGTTTGCATAATTTATGAAAGAGTATAAAAACGTCTGTTAGTTTTAGCAAGTCATCAGGTGGATTTTTTCTAAATGAAAATCACTTGAAAAACATGAGATTTTCAAGTGAATTTGCGTATGATGCGATGTCTAAACTAAGTTCTTAGCTAAGCCAATTGATCAGTTTGTGTTAGATAGTGATTGTGCTGTGATGAAAAAATGTGGTCAATTCTTGGAATTCTTGGACTCACCACAATAACAGCCACCCTTGAACCTCCAATAGGAACAAATATCGCCAATTCAGGGACTCAATCAAATTTAGCTGTGTTTATGGTGCTTTTCATGCTTTGTGCAATGGAAGTGGTACTTATTAAAATTGTTGCAGCTACATCTTCAGCAACTGACGAATCCATCGACTTCCATGAAGAAGATCGTCTGAATAATAATCATTTTCCCGCCCAAACTCAGTGATAAAGACAATAGAGACGAGTTGGGAGCATTTTCTGTGATAATGGTGACTTTGACGAGAATAAAATCGAATGGTGACTATTTGATACTTCCTTCGGCATTTCTAAGGATTCTAAGACTCCGGTTAGATATCCCTCTTCCTTCTTTGTCCTGTACATTTTCTCTCTTCTAAGTGCTACAATATTTCCAATGAGAAATCATTGATTTTATCGACTATTATAGTAAAAGAAATCATTGTACCCTTCAATTGTATCAATTTTGACTATAGACGCTGCATTAGAGAATGTTAAGACGTAGAAAAAACCTCCAAGTGTTACGAAACAATAAAACATTTCTGTACTCCAGTGACATTTATAAATTTATATATAAAAGAAACTAACTTGTGAAATATTCACTATATTGCAAAACTCTTAACAAAATGATAAAATGCAAAGGGAAGCAAAGGAAAAATTCAAACAATCAAAGAAATAAAAATTAATTAGGCTTAAAATTAAAGTCACTTGACTAGCTTTAAAGTTAAATTTCACTTGCAAATATCTTTCGCGCCGCATTCTAAATTTGAGTATAATTTCGGATTATCTTTAATCTTTTCTTTCTTTCTTGTGTCATGTCTTTGGCAGCCAAGTGAGTCAGAGGCGAAATTTACGAAAGAAACGTGCTTCAGATGCAAATCAAGAGACTTCAACACGCTCTTCATCCTGCTACCTCTGCAATATCCGTGTGGCCCTTGAGGACATAACAACTTTTGCCGTTTGCAGAGGATGCGACAGAACAGTTTGCAGAGGGAAAAGATGTTCGGATTGGGATAGAGGAACTGGATACTGGGAATGTGTATCTTGCATCCGAAATAGAGACAGTCAAATAAGGGCTGGCGAATGGATACTTGATCAACTCAATCAACGATTTAAGAGTCCACAAAGTGACACCTCTAGGGATGATTTATCTTTTAAAGATGCCGAAACACGTAAGAAATTTCTTCTTACTATTTAAGAGGAATACCAAATTATCAAGTTTTTACTCTTGCAGAATCCGATGGAAGTTTTCTGGGATCAGCGCATTCGATTTCGCTGGAGCAGAAGGAAAAAGTTCGAGAGTTCCTTGAAGAAGTTATAGCTTCAATGATAGGAGGATCGCTGGATAGTGTTCCAGTCAATCAAATATACAAGCATCCAAGTTGTAAGTACACTTCTTTAAAAAAAAAAAAACTAAACCCCAAATCTTGTCGATTATTGAGCAAAAAAAAACAAAAATAAAGTAATTAAACGTAAATGTGGCAGAAATTTATTTCAAAAATAAAAAAAAGTTTTTTGCTCAACAACTCAAGATTATTTGGACTATAAATCAGGTTTAGAAATGACTAAAAAAAACATATATATACAGTCCTTGACCAAAACTTTACAAGCAATTTCAAGATCTTGGCGTGATACTAATAATTTATAATTTATAATTTAACAACCGTAAAAAATCAATGTAAATAATTTCGGCTAAAATCAAGACTAAAATAACTAAATCAACATGACTAAAATCTATACAGAAATAAATTTAACGGTTTTAGTGTTGTAATTCTTCTTAACTTTAAAACACTATCTAATAAGTTAAAATAATTTTGGAATTTTTCATTTATTACGAATGATAAAAATATGTTAAAGTATTAATCAGAAATTTAAATATAAAATAAAATCAAGGGAGCAAAAAATTTTCTATCAAGTTTATGAGACGAATTTATAATTGAATAAGCATTTTGGTCAATAAATTAGCAGTTTGGGTCGTAAAAGAAAACAAGTTTGATAAATGATTCAAAAATTTAATTTTGATCAGTAAAAAGTTCCATTTTAACTCGTAAAAAATTTAAAGTGGTTCGAAATCCCTAAACCAAAACCGATTATGTTAAGTTGATTTAAACTTCTTAATCTTCTCTTTTACAAGAATATTTGCATCTTTTTATGCATTTAAAATTTATGATTTTCATTTTATTGGTATATTGATCATCATTCATTTTTAATCAATAATCTGCTGAAGACATTTGTAATTATTACAAGGGAATAAAAGTGCGTAACTGATTATTAAAATCCTTTCTCTTATGGATTTCATCAATAAATTCAAAATTGGTATTCAGAATATTAAATTCTAGCACTTTTTAAACTCTTTACCAAAAACTTATTACTATATTTTACTATTTTTCTTTTAATTTCTAAATTCTGATATTTTTCGGTATTCGTCTTAATATTTAAAAAAAGAAAATAACAAAAGCAAATGTTAAATGTTTAAAGTAAATGTTTTTATATAAAAATATTTCCATTAAAGTTATTCAAAAACTTTAAAAGTTTTACATAGATTTACCCTTTACAAGTATATTGTATGGGATTCGTTGCAATCTAGGAATTATTTGGGAAATGAGTAAAGAAAAACAAAGAATAATATTTGAGAAACAATTTTAGTTTTTTACATACGAAAAATATGTTTTTCTTTGATAAATTGTATTTTTTTTTAATCAATTGAATGTTTTTAATCAATATTGCCATTTTTACACACAATCTAAATATTTATTTGAAATTATAAAGTAGTTAACCCTTTAAGGACAATTGGAACACCGGTATC
The DNA here is from genome assembly GCF_024763615.1 of Phlebotomus papatasi. NCBI lineage: Eukaryota > Metazoa > Arthropoda > Insecta > Diptera > Psychodidae > Phlebotomus > Phlebotomus papatasi. Next base: position 51,641,460 of record NC_077223.1, read on the forward strand.
CCATAAACAAAATAATTTTTCCTGACTATAAAGTTACTTTTTCTAATGTTTGTACGTAATTGCATATTAGAAGGTTGAAGGAATCTAAGATATTTTTTGCAAATCTCCAGTCATTTGCTATATAGTAAATATTTAAGCTCAAAAATGACGAATTTTTAAATTCTCATAATGAAAATTAATTTAAATTATTTTTTATACTTCCATTTTTTTTTAATCAAAACCGTTTTGGGAAAAGAAACTACAATACACAAACATAATATTTTTCATTAGATTAAAACTTATCATTCATTGGTATTTGCAGAAAAATTACTTAAATTTTTAGGCTTTTTTTTGTCTCTATCGCTCATAGAGGTAAAAAATACACCGAATACAGACTCTGTTGGATTTTATAAGGCTAAATGTAAGACTTTTTACTGATTTTGTTTATCGGTTTCATTTTTATTACTCATTTTCTTTCCGTGAAAACTGTCTGGTCGTTAAAGGGTTAAATTATTGATGTAACTCTATTTTAAATCTCATATTTTCTTCAAAAATAGGTTTAGATCCGTTTAGATAACTCTTTCATTAGGCTAAATTTAAGTTCGTATTATTGAATTGAAAATTTAAGGATTTAGGGGGAGTCTTTCAGGCAGGTTTTGTACATAATCTGGCTTCAAACAGTTCATATTTTTTCCATATTCCTATAATGAATCTGAACTATATTTTTCAGGAAATGTATGACTAGCCTAGAAATTACTATATTGCCATAAATAGGTCAGATTCATTAAAAAAAAGCCACTGATAAGTTTAATTGGGCTTATGGTAGGTGTGATTCTTTCATTGCAAATTCGGATTGGGGGCAAATTCGAAGTCCAGATGAGCTGAGATTCATTACAGGCAAACTCGAAATGCGTGCAACTCGACTTTTGCAAAACATAAAGGGGCGTGAACTCAAATCACTATTGTATATGTACATAGAAAAAAATCTTAAAATTATTCATACATATCTGTGAATTTCTACTGGGGACTTACGAAAGGCTCGTAAATCGTACAATCCACAAACAAGTTCGTAAAAATTGGCACTTTTTTACAAACATTGTTTGTAACATAATCACATGAGCATTTTTTGTTGTTTTATACATTTTTGTTTATCTGGAAAAGATTTACGAACAAATGACAAAATTTTACGGATATTTTTTATGAGTTTACGAACATTTACGAACAATGGTTTGTAAAAGAATAAGAATTTCTCGTCAAGTTACCATATTACGAACAATTTTTGTGAAAAAGTATGAACTTTTACGAACTTGTTTGTGGGTTATACGATTTACGAGCATTTCGTAAGTCCTCAATAGGAATTCACAAACATTTACGAACAAGTTTGCAAAATATTTTTTTTTCTGTATATAGAAATTATACTTAGGAAGTCTACTAGTAACGTTCAGTCATTAAAGACAAGACAAATTCATCACACATTTAATAACACCCAGAATAAATTGATTTTTTTTTAATTACCACGTTATTTGAGAATTTTAACATCGTATCCCTGGTGCAACAACCTTAACTAAATTGTGAGTGATGAAAAAATTAATCTTCTCAGTAAAACCTAAATCTCATTTTTACTGCTGATTTGTTTGTTTTGCTGACAAATGACTTACTGATCCTTAAAATGTCAAGAGTAGAAAATGCATCCCCTCCCTCCCGTAGCAGTTTTTTCTTAAATATTTTTCCCGTACTAATGATAATTAAAATCTTTATAATTTGTAATGTCGTTACCGCGAATTTCACCCACAATTCACCTGTATCTCACATTTAACCTACATTTAGGCGTAATATTTTCATTTGAAGATATCCAGATTTTCGTGAGATATCACAGAGAATTGAGCGGGAGATTACTCAAGTTGGAAAATGCCATTCAGCGATCTGTCTCAAAGAATGGTAAGTGAAAAGTGTGTGTGGAAATTGCCCATTAAATTTGCCTTAATATCTTTGCATCACACACAAAAGCACAATTTCTGATCATTTTTGTGCACCAATCTTTCTCACTCTCCTAAGCACGATTTTCTGCTTTGTATTTCTTCTTAGCCGAAGACGCGCTATTATTTAATTGTGTTTCCACCTGAATTGCGCACATCGCGACGTCTGCGCGGCATTGCACAATCACTGGAGATCATTTAGGAAAATCTCCTTTTAATTGCTTCTTGTGCGAAAGTGTGATATCGACAAGCTAAGTTTAGCATTCATTGACTGCCAACAAATACAAATAATTGTACAAAATACAACCTATGTCACAATTAATTGATCAAGTGGCTAAAGATTAGCGTCAGTTACTCTCTCAAGGTTGGAAGGTGAACATAAAAAAGAGTCACTGCCAATCGTACAAACTTCTTACCACATGTCTCGCCAAAATCTGGACAAAAAGAAGACTCTTCCTTTTTGTAATGTGGTGTTTTCTTAAATTTCTTGCTTTGACTTTTTTGGTGGTCGATATGATTGATTTCAGACAGTAAAGTGTTTAATGGCGATAAAAGGTTTCTCTTTGAACGTATTCGACACGTAATTGGTTAGAAAGAATACTATCTAGGAATTCCTTATCATTATTATCGCAATATAAGTTTAAAATAATTCAAATATTTGAAAAACTTCCCACTGAAATGCAACGCTCAAGTAGAATTTTATTGAGACATCATTTCCTTTCAAGATTACTGTGAAAATACAGAAATCCTATTATCAAAGAGAGACTGAGAATAAAAAAAAACATTCATTAAACATAGCTTTTGCTTTGGATATCAAAAAAAGTGGTATATACTTATCTTTAAGGTCGCACAAGGTGTTCTTTAGAGTGTTCATAAAGTATATAGTAAAGTAAGTCATAAAAGTTTGTTATTAAAGTTTTCAGAATAAATCAGGTAAAAGCTTTTCAATGGATTCAATATATCAACTTCTGCATGTGAAGATTGCGAAAAGCACAGTGCATAAAATGTGCTGTTCAGAACTTTATTTAGGTGACAATCTTAATGTTTACGAAAGAAAGCTTAATATTCATGAACAGGTTATTTCTTCAACTTTATCTGGATATATTGTGTAACATAACATAAAACTTTTTTAAGACAAGTAAAACAATATTTTACTCAGTTGAGATCCATTAAATAACATTTATAATCAAGAAAAGAAAATTGTAAATTGGCACCAAAATAATTTGGTCGATTTGGTCAATGTAGTAGGGGAAAGTACCCATACTTCGTAAGGTCACAGTCCCAAGCTTCGTAATCCTATGTAGAGATTCTTTTAAATTATCGGCTAAACAACTTGACCAAATGAAAAAATTGATGAAATTCTCTCCACGATAAATATGAATTCACTATTCTTTGAAATTTTTCCAAGTTCAATTTGGAAGAATTTTGTACATGTGGATAATTCTTAATGTTCTCCGCAATATTAAACCATCTCAATGTCTAAAGTCCAATTTTTAAATATGAAAAAAAGTAGTGAAATATTTTTTTCTAGGCCAATTATGGTCCATAAACTCAAAAATACTATCCGTTCTTCATTATCTCTTTTTGTTTAGGCGCCAGGTGCAAAAATATTATATATAAAAAAAAATGAAACCCTTTTCGCTTCTCAAATTCAGATTTTATTCTTTTTTATTTTTAAAATTAAAATTTACAATGTAAAACGACATTACCTTGAAGTAAAAAATAAATTTATGTTAGTTAGATTACTTTAAATCAATATTTTTCTTGAATTTGAAATTTAGATTTTTTTTGCACAAAAAAATTTTCTTATTTTTGAGAAAAAAATCACACAAAAATGCAAAAGTGGGGATAGCAACTAAACGAAAGGTCAAAATGAGTTCAAACCTTCAGAAGATGTTAATAAGACTATGGCCGAGAACACTGTATCACTTTTAAATAAATAAAACCTTTATGACTAGCGCACAACAACTTTTGTTTATAAACATGTTTTCAAAATTTCCTATGAAAGAGAGCGAGATCACTAGAACTAGATCTCACTCACTCTCATTGAAATGTCAAACACATGTTTATTAAATAAAAATTATTGTGCGTTGGGCATTACTGTCGCAGTTAAAACCATTGTTGTGATGTTACCCCGGATTGACTCTATGAGAAATTCCTTTAAAAAATGCCTTTTTAAAGACAATTTCCCCTATCCTTGTTAGGCAGAAACGTCAGAATTTTAAAAAAAAGCAATTTTTGACGAAAATTGCTTCTAGTGTGTAGACACCATTAAGCAGTAGGGTTAGAGGGTTAAGGGGTTACGTGGGTCAAGAAGACTAAAAAATATAGCATGTTTTGACGAATTTTATAAATAGTAAAAAAGTTATTTTATTCAAGCTCTTAAGCATATTAAAAGAGTATAACGTTTAAACTATATTTCATTCCGAAATTTTCATTTCAAAATTTAAAAAAAAAATTAGCCGTTTTAACCTGATTTTCAAAAACCTTATTGAAAAAAACTTATTTTGCAGTGAACAATATTACTCAGAGTAAATTCATCTGAAGTTAAAAAAACTAAATATTTCCTGAGCTAATGAATAAAAAAGTCGTACTTAAACGGTGGTTAAACAAAAAGAAATTTGAATTTTTAGTGTAAGCCCTGAAGATGCTCACCTAAATAAAGTGACAAACTTATAGAGGGAAATTGGGGAACTGAGGTTGTCAGCCTTATTTCAACTTCCTGAAAGTGAACTGTCCACGGCGACTGATGTTCACTCACCGAAGTACTGGTTTTAATTCCCATAAGCAACAAGAGCACCATGTAACGACCATGAGCACCGGCCTTGGGATGATAGGGGTTGGGCGTGTGAAAGAAATAAAGGATTTAGATTGGTGGGATACAGCTGTCGACAGGGTTGACATGCGTCGAATAGGCCGTACGCTCTACTTTAAAAAATTAATAATCAAAAAACTACCATTTTCGACTTATTTTACAAAGCGTTTCGTTATATACATCGTTCAAGTACGATTTCAACTTATCTGCTAACAGGGAATATTTAGGTTTTCGACGTAGGATTATTTTTTTCTGAGTGATCTTATTCACTGCAAAATAAGCTTTTTTTAAAATGTAAAATACGAAGTTTCCACAAACCGGACTAGTTATTAAAATATAAATAATTATAATGGGTGAAATTCATTAAAAACATATTGAAAAAAAATGAGTTGTTGTTTGAAGCTTGAGTCGTCCGAAGGTAGCGCGCTTTCCTTTAATATCGATAACATTAGTGTAGGTTTGCGGCATTGCTTTATGGCCTGTCCATTATGCTCTCTTCGCAGAAATCTTCAATTTTTGTCACAAAATAATTTTTAAAAATCCCAAAATTAAGAACAGTTGATATCTTACAATAGCACATCCCGCTGATAGCACATTCCCGCTCCGATGCGTGAGGTCTTTAAGAAATCTGTCAATTATCTTGGCCAGTTAGGTGAGATTCTTAACAATCTCACCTACTATAATCCTAACAAAATTTCATGTCGTCCGATCGACCTCAAATTTGGCCAAAATGTGTTTCAGCACTTCCTGATCACGAATATATATGTGGCTAATTTACGTTCCCGGCCGGCCGGCCGGCCGGCCGCTCTTTGGAGCTTAATAGCTCCTAAACTAAAAAAGATATCGACTTGCGGTTTTCGGCAAAGGTTATATATCGGGTGAAAATTGCAACTTGGTGCATAGACCCCCCACCCCCCACCCCTCCTTCCGCCATTTTGAAGACCCCCCTTTTTTTGTTTTCTCAATAGCTCCGCCCCTATGGCATTCAGCGGGCTCAAATTTTAGTATGTTATAGCTGGGCCTTAGAGCTTTCCATCAATACCAAACTTAAGGTCCCCCGACCCCCCTGACCCGAGCTATAAGGGTCCAAAAAAAATTTCTTAAAATGGCCATAACTCCGGTTCTAATTGTCAGAATTTAAAAAGTGAGGGCTTTTTGGAAAGCTCTCGTGAAATGCCACTTCCCCTTCTAACATCGCAAGTTCATAAAACCACCGCTAGGGGCGCTTTTTTTAAAAAGAAAATTTTTAAATCTTAAAAGTTAAATAACTCAAAAATTCCATTGTGCATCGGGCTGAAAATTTAGTATGTTGTAGCCGTTGATTATACCTATCAAACAAAAAAAACCTTAAGTCGATCCATAACCCCTGACCCGAGCTATAAGGGGTCAAAGTTCGAACATTGACCGGCCTCTATCTCCGGTTCTAATTAACATAGCGACCTAAAGTTTACCTTTTTGGTTTCGTCTCGATGAGCACTTTCAGATGGAAGTTCAAAAAGTCACCACAGGTGGCGCTGTGATAGCGTCAAAATTCATCGAAATTCAAAGTCACTTTTCTCAAAAACGGCATTGTGCAAGTTAATGAAATTTTAGTATGTTGTAGTCCAGTCTAGGACGTTTCCAAAATGGTGCGTATGCGCGCTGTGGTTAAAACAGAACCGGAGATATGAGGGGTCAAAGTTCACAAAATTCAAAAAATCATATCTCCGGTTCTATGTGACCGATTTTGATGAATAAGGGCTTAAACGAAAGATCTCACCAAATGCTACAACTTTCTAGAACATTTGAACTTCGTGGGACCAACACCAGGGGCGCCACAGTCGAAAAACCAATTTCAATATCACATAACCTCAATTATCTCGACTTTCGCTGAACCGATTTTGATGATTACTTCAACATAATTGTAGAGCACATTTGTCTCTACATTTCGTCCATACATCATTTTCCGCTCAGACTACGCTATCACTCCGATTTTGCCGTTTAAGTGTGAAAAAATTGATTTTTCCAATAATAACGCTTTGAAATCACTCAGATGCCAATTTGACTGCCTCTACTCCACCAAGACACTTAAAATAGGGTTTTAAATGGAAAGTCCCACAAAATACAACAATTCTTTGATATAGTTGAAGTTCAACAAATGAACACTTGGGGCACTCTGGATGAAAAAACGAGTTAAGAAACAAAAAACCTCGCTTATCTTGGCTTCTGAGTAATCGATGAGTTCAAGTTCTACGGCAAAATTATAGAGAACATTCTGGTCTACATTTCACCCATATAACACTTTTCTGTCAGTTCATCCAAATCCTTGACATTTTGGTTCAAATACAAAACTTGTATAATTTCACGAATTTTATTCAAGATAACTGAATGGCGTCTCCCTACTTCAGCATCAAATCGAATTTGCATGCACTCCGAGTTAGCTCACGTTAAGAATCTCACCTACATAAGCCGGTTAGGATTATCTGTCCCTTATTTATCAACAACCACAGTAAAGGGCAGACTAAGGCTATTGTGGAATCATTGTATACGTAATTCATAATTAATTATGGTTAAAATTTTATAAAATTAAACTAAGGAAGTCAGTTGAGCGTATGTAATTAATCTCCACTCACAATCTTTTTTATATATATTTATATGTACTTCTTTAAGCTGGTTAAAACTTTCTACTTCCTTTTTTGTAATGTTTCTTTAAAGTTCTTTTATTGCTGATCTATGGTCAAATAGATGTTAAATCTAGGGGTCCAATCTTGCTATCAAATCAGTCATGGACAAACTTGTAATTATAAAAAAAATATTAAAGTGTAAAACCTGAGAAGGGGTGTTCCATCATTTTACCCTTGAAGTTGGAAACAACGCTAAGACGGCGATGGGCACATGGTAAGATGGGTTACGTCTGAGTATTTCATGATGGCATTGACATATAGTAAATACAAAAAAATACATCACAATTTTGTGGTTCTTCGAAATCGTTTTGTGACAAAATTGCAACAAGGCCATAAGTATAGACATGCCATAAGGGGTCCCGGTCAAAATCCCGAAAGCCAAAATCTCGAAAGCCAAAATCCTGAACGCCAAAATCCCGAATGGACCAAAATCCCGAAAGCCAAAATCCCGAATTCTTAAAAGTGTCATAGCTACTCCCATGATTGCACTCGCGCTTGCTGGAGGCAAAGGGAAATCTTTTGTGTCTTGGGAAATTATTCTAAACATTTTCCTCTACATATTCATCCCTTTCAGGATTTTGAACATTCGGGATTTTGGCTTTCGGAATTGTGGCTTTCGGGACTTTGGCTGCCACCGGCCATAAGTAATGCCACAACCCTACAAGTTCGTTACAGCATTTCTTTTTCAAAAAGAATTTTCTCGAAAAAATGCTTTTCATAATTTGCTAGAAACTAATATCGATCCTTAATAATTGTCAAATTCTTAAAATAATTTTTTCACAGTTATTTTAGGTTTGCAAACGTTAAAATTTCGCTTTGTTTCGTAATCTATAAACAAATGCACTTACAACATTTGTTGATTGAACAAGCAAAAAGCTTATGTACCTAATGGTGTAAAACATTCTCCCCACGGAAACCATATGCTTTCATCAGTATTTTCCTACATCAAATATTTATAATCACTGTTTATTGATTTTCTTACTTGTCTCAACGAAAAGTATCCAGCATTTTCTTTGTGGAAAATATATTTTTCGTAAAGACAATCTCCAAGACGTAGTTGTAAAATAATTTTCACTGTAATTTGATAAAAATAATATTGTTTTTTTTTTCTTCTGTGATTGAGTGTCTCTCGAAAAGTTCCAATGTATATGAGGAAAACCTAGCGCCAATACCGCGATTTGTTGGTCAATTATTGCCACTTTTTTCCCACCTGATGTATGGGCTTCCACAAGTGGCATCGGTTTTCTTGCCTTTTCACGACTTTATTCACTGAGAACCAGTCGGTGTGTTGAGTCGTGCGGAATATTTTTGTGGGTATACCGCGTACCGCAGACGTCTTCTATTAATTAATTATTTGTTAAACATTTTACGCGAACTTTTTTTTTCTCAATTGATGTGAGAGTGAGAAAGACAATTGAACCTAATAGCTCATTGCCAAAGGCAAATATTTGATCTTCTAGAAATACATTAATACACTTTTCCTATTTTTTTTGGAGAAGACGAGAAGAAGTTCCTATACCGAGTTCTGTGTGTTTTAGATTGCTCAAAATTGCCTCTAAATAAGGAGTGATATTTTTTTCGTGCAAAATCTTAATTTTAAGAGATTTTCCAGTGCGAGAACAGGGGAAAAAAAAGATATAGAAATGTGATCAATTGATTTCCACTCTGCTATCTGCAAAAGTGGAAAATGCGAGTGTATTGTGAGCCTGAAATGGCAAAAAAGTATGACTTCGAATTGATAAGGGAATGTGAGGGAAAAAAGGTGATTATCAGTTGAAATCTCTTGCGGAGAGTAAAAAAAAAAGGCTGTGTGATCCACCTTCTAGCGAAAAATGTTGTGAAATATATCTCAAGAGCCACCCATCGAAATTAGTGTGGAAAAGCAGAGTGGACGGTGAAGAAGTGTTTCGTGAAGAATTCGAGAAATTTAAGGTGTTTCAAATTGGATACAATAGAAGAAAATCTCACTCTTCAACCGCACAGACAATTTCATCAATTGCAAAATAATTGCACAAAGATTGTATTGGAAAATTCATGGGGAAAATTCAAAGTTTTTCTCACGAGAGAGTCAAGGCAAAAAAAAAGGCAGTTAAAAATATTTTCTCACCTTGACACTCAATTGTGTGCATCATCGAGCTCATAGTTTAATCGTTGCCCATTCAACAATTTTTATATTCAGTTGAAGAAGATGTTTTTACAGTGTGTGACTCTTAAGATTAATTAGCGTGTGCTTTTTTTTTTGACGAAGACGATACCTTTTTTCTTCACCCCTTTTCGCGCTTCTTTTATTTCTCAAAATTGATTGCTTTAAAATTCTTCATGTATTGAGCAATCACCCACCTTAGCTATTCCATTTCAAAATAAGCGAGAATTCCAAGATGTGTTGAAAGACTTTGGTAGATGAGGTAGAGTGATTTTTTGGGGTAGTTTTTCAATGAGCTTTTACCTAAGAAAAAGTTTACCAACGTCAACTGCTGTAATGATGATCATCATTTCTTATGGAATACAATAAACAATTATTTCTCTTTAAAAAAAATATAGGGTGATACGGCTTTTGTATTAAAAGTGCAAACACTGTAGCGTAATATTTTTTTTTATAAAGTGCTAGAGCATATAATAATAACCAAGTCGTAAATCTTGTCGACAAGAGTCATTAAAAGCATCAAAAGCTCACTGAAGATAGATTTCTGTATTCAAACAATGATTAGAAAATATAAATTATTCTCGATTTTAAGTCATTAGATTTATCTTTGAGAATATTTTAGTTGAGATGTTATTATTTTGAGATAATAGAACGTAAATTATAAAGTTAATATGCCGATACTTCAATAATTCGTCGTTTCCACTTATACCGTGTTATAGAGTAAGTGTGCCAAATTCCGGCCAGCTTGCAATTTCGGCCAACTTTTTTGTTCCTCGAATTTCCTTGAACTTTTAGATTTTATGTACTCTAGAAATTATACAATGCAAAAGAATAACAAAAAATGTAGCTTCGACAAACGAGATGACGTGAAACAGATATTAGAAGAATTCCCGAAGGGCAAGGAACTATGAGAATGAAGGTGGCCGAAATAGGGTACCAAAGCTATGTCTATATTTTTATTCATTTTAAAATGTATTAAGAATGATTTTAGAGTAAATAAAGACGGTAAACTCTTTACCAGGTTCCAGCAACACTCTTTCAGAAGAAAGAATTAAAAAAAATCAATTTGTATTTAAAATATTACATTTGAAACTTGAGACTTTGACGCTTGCATGCAACTATGCCGAAATTTGGCACACTTACCCTATCTGCATTCTGAAAACGTTTTAAAATTTTCTTCTTAACGTGAATAATAGCTATTCGTTGCTATTTTTAAAATTTTCAGTGAAAGATGAAACCTAAATACGATTTTTTCGAATTAAGGATATCTAAAGAGTAACTAATAGAATTCTTTAATGTAAAATAATACCATAATAACTGATTTTATACAAAAAAAGTTTATTTTTTTTGGAAATCAAAACCTTTGGAACTGTAACATGCTCAAAATCGAAAAAAAATTTAAGACGATTTCGAACTTTAAAAGTTAATTCACCAAGTTAGGGGAAAGTGCCCATGCTTCGTATGATCCCAAAATTGGTTTAAGTGTTTTCAATGATTTTCAAATATCTTTTATAGGTAGCCCAGGCGAACATTTCGCCCAGAGCCCATCAAGCCCAAATAAAAAGTGAAGGTATTTTTCACTTTCCTTGTTAAAATTTTGCAGATATTGCACCGCGACTTAAACAAATTTGCTCGTAGTTCTTATATTATTTCGGCGAACATTATGAAATATGTATTTTTAGATAGCTTTTAATGCACGATTTCGAAATATATCAAACTGATAAGTCAATTCTCTTTAGGAAAAAACTTGCCATTTGTCTTCAGTGCAGCTATGTAAAACCGTATGGAAAAATGAAATGTCAAGAGGCCCCTGATTTCGCCCAAACATATCTATGACCGGAAAATTTGTCATTTTGAAAGATCAATCACTTTGGAAAGCCCATTTTTAAACCGATTTAGTTAAATTTCAATTTTTTGGAAACACTGAGAGAAATCCGAAAAAGTTAAAATAACATTCCGGAAATGTTAATTTTACCCTGCAGTATTGACCCGAAATCGGTGTAAATATTATGCTTTTTAGGAGTATTAGGGGTTAAAATTACCTTTTTTCACGTTAATTTTACCCTTAAAAAGGTGTTAAATTAACATTAAAAAATGTTGATATATTTTTACACCTATAAAGTGTTAAAGTTATGAGGAAAAAAAGTTAATCGCACCCCCGTTTTTTTCTCAGTCAAGGTATTGAAATTTCGAACCCGACTGCATCGGTCGTCAGTGGTAATAAACCGGTTAATTACCTATTTTTGAATAATTTTTGTTCTTATGTTTCTCAATAAATGTGACTCTGCAATACATTTTAAAAACTGGGCACTTTCCCCTAGTTTTTAAAATTTCTTTACGATGAGTTAAATTTATTGAGAAACATTGGAAAATTTTAGTCATTATGAAGCTTGGGATCGTACGAAGCATGGGTAGGAGAAAGTACTCTCCCTTCGAACGTTCTTGCCTTCGAATAATGTGAATTTTCTTTTATTTTTCTAAGAGACTTACATATAATTATCTTGTAATTATCAATAATTGACGATAAACTGACTAATATTTAATAAAAATGTGTAAGTCTCTTAGGAAAAACAATAGAAAATTCACATTATCACTAAGAGAAATCCGAAAAAGTTAAAATAAAATTCCGGAAATGTTAATTTACCCTGTAGTATTGATCCGAAATCGGTGTGAATATTACCCTTTTTAGGTGTATTGGGGGTTAAAGTTACCCTTTTTCATGTTAATTTTACCCTTAAAAAGGTGTAAAATTAACATTAAAAAATGTTGATATATTTTTACACCTAAAAAGTGTTAAAGTTATGAGGAAAAATAGTTAATCGCACCCTCTTTTTTTCTCAGTGAGGCATGAACGTCCGAAGGAAGAGTACTTTCCCCTGCTTACCCCTAAGTTAGATTAATTTCAAGTTTTACAATAATAATTTCTCCCATCTAATAAAAAAGAATATAGCTTTTGGCTAACTCACAGGCTATTTTTTGTAAAAATGTTCGTAAATGTTTGTGAATTCCTATAGGGGAGTTACGAAATGCTCGTGAATCGTATAACCCACAAACAATCGTATAACCCAGAAACAAGTTCGTAAAAGTTTGTAAATTTTTCACAAACATTGTTCGTAACACGATCACTTGACGAGCATTTTTTGTACTTTTACAAACATTTGTTCGTAAATGTTAGTAAACACACAAAAAAAAGTTCGTAAAATTTTGTCATTTGTTCGTAAATTTTTGTTTTCCTGTCGAACATCTTACGAGCATTTACGAACAAATGACAAAATTTTACGAACATTTTTTGTGTGTTTACGAACATTTACGAACAAATGTTTGTAAAAGTACAAAAAATGTTCGTCAAATGATCATGTTACGAACAATATTTGTGAAAAAATTACAAACTTGTTTGTGGGTTATACGATTCACGAGCATTTCGTAACTCCCCCATAGGAATTCACAAACATTTACGAACATTTTTACAAAATATTTTTTTCTGTGTAGAGAGGATTAGTATTGAGAGTTTGTTCATGTTGTATCGTATCGTCGTAGGGAATAGATCGTTAAGAGGAACGCTGAGGGTTCTCGAGAAAACTCTAGCGGCCAAGGGGCTAATCCACGCGACTACTTTAAGGACTCCGCCCTTACAGATTCCCTGACGGATCCAGCAATTTTAAATAAAATGTTTTCAAAAAATAATCATCAAACCCATTCGGCAAATGAAACAACTTTCTTTAAACTAATTTATTCACGATCTTGAGCTTTTACTTAAGAGTGATAAAAGCATACATAATCTTGGCGGCAAGTCTTACGAGAGACCTTTTTTGGGGTCACAACACGATCTCTTAATTGTTCTCTACATTGACTCAAGTCGCACAAGGAAAAACTATTATTTACTCGCTCTCCGTGTACTTTGTAGTCACACACTAAAAAAAAAATTGTTTTATAGATTTTTCTTGTATATTTATCTATTTCAAGGTTTCCCCATTCTCTCAATATATCTGTGCAATTAACTGAAGATAATCCATGGTATTATCTCAAATTGTGTGCGATTTGAATTGATGAAATTTGCTGTGGAGCTTTTTTTCTCTAATTCTAAAAGTTAGCTTTTTTTCCCATCAGAAAACGTGTCAAAATGCTCGAAATTGTCAGTGAACTCTTTGGAATTGTATTCTCCTGGTATTATGGCCTAGCAGCATTTGTCCTCTTCTCCCTGGCCTACATAGTGGAAGTGGAATTAGGTAAAAAAAAATTGAAATGCAACCACCTACACCAAAATACTATACAAGATTACATTTTTGATGAAAAGAAAATCGATTTTGATGTTGCATGTTTTATTGTCAGGGAACAAAAAAATTACAGCACAACGTAAAAATAGCTTCTCAGATAATCGAGCTTTCAATTTTCCAACAAAATCATTGCTGTCTGATAAGATAATGTTGACCACAGTAAAAATTCTTAAGCGTCCTGTAATGTAATGTCGTTGTCCATGGAGACTTTATGAACGTAGTTTTATAATATACTTTTGCAGAGGAAGAAAAACTGATAAGAAAAGCTCATATTTTGGACTCTTAATTGGTGAATTGTGATTTTTTTTTTAAATATTGGTTAATCGCACAAAGTATAACCTTCAAACGTTGACTATCTATTTTTTTATCACACCTCAAGAGCTTAGTAAATTCCTAGATTAATCTCACGCCAAGATATTGAAAGCACAATATTTTATTGGGACATTTTAATGCTTTAAATTTTGCTTTTTTTTGCAGATCTTCCTCTGCAGGAAGATGGTCCAGCAGTGGCTCATGTCAATCTCAAGAGATTGATCCAGAAAGTCATCGAGGAAGCCCTCAATCTGCCTGATTTATTCAACTTCAGCGGATACCCTCAACCTCCTGAATCCCACTTGCCCTATTTTAGCACTAAAAAATATGAGCAACTTCTTGCAACAGCCGTCCTCAATAAGGTAAAACCATAATTTCAATACTAAAAAAAAAAAACAAAAATAAGCCAAGAGAAGACTTTGACTTGTGTTTCTGCATTTTATTTAAAGAATTCTATCAAAAGGAAACCGATTGAGACAAAAATCCGCGTGGATTCTCATGTTATAAAGAAATGTGATCAAGTAAATCCCAAAAGATAGCAAATTTTTCTGATAACAAAATGTGCTATTTTGAACAAAGAGTCAAAGGTTTTTTTTCTAAATAAATTTCTCGGACACTGAGAAAAAAACGGGGGTTCGATTAACTTTTTTTCCTCATAACTTTAACACTTTTTAGGTGTAAAAATATATCAACATTTTTTAATGTTAATTTTACACCTTTTTTCAGGGTAAAATTAACATGAAAAAGGGTAACTTTAACCCCTAATACACCTAAAAAGCATAATATTTACACCGATTTCGGATCAATACTGCAGGGTAAAATAAACATTTCCGGAATGTTAAGGGAATGTTGGCATGGTTCGCACAGAGTGAATCTTCAAATAACGCAAATTTTCTCTTTGTTTGCAAAAAGCTAATTCGTCATTTCTTAGGCATAAGATAGATAATTATTAAGCTCATGAGACGAGATGAGAATTGATAAGTCAGCTCTTTGCAAACAAAGAGAAAACTCGTATCGTTTGAAGGTTCACTCTGTGCGAACCATGCCTACATTCCCCTATTTTAACTTTTTCGGATTTCTCTCAGTGAAGCAACTCACTTTTAAGTCTTCCTCTTCACCCGGAAAATTATTACTTTTGAACCCTACGAGACTTTTTAGCCTACATTCTGCTTCAGTTTGCAATATTCCAGCTCACCAGAAGGGCTCGCATTAATTGTCTCTTATTTTTTATTGTATATTTGAAAAGGTGATTGATCACTATCGCAACCCAAAAAATCATCAGGAAAACAGCTCTGGAATCCAGTCAGGAAGTGAATTTGACAGCAATCACAATGCTTTGAGCGACAAGACTGCAGTTCTTTCACCAATAAGCAGCCAGAAAGCGGTATAAAAATCACAAACACACAAAATATTCATTGCAAAATAGTCGCGATTAAATGAATTTTTAATCATTAGTAATTTGTAGATTTGGGGAGAAAATGTGAAAATCTTTGACCACAGATCAATACTCAATGGCTCTATTTTTCTACGGTTTTTTTTTTATTAAAGCTCTATTTTCGGAAAAAGACATCAAAAATACAGCTATCAAGATACATTTTTAATGGAATTACTTGATAAAGAGTAAGGCCTTCAATTGATAAATTATTTCCTCAACAAACTATTTTGGTATGATTGATATTGCCCAAAAAAAAATCTCAAATCAAACTAAACCACACACATTATCGCAAAGTAATTTTTAATAGTCAGAATATGAATTTATTATTAGTATAAATTGTTAACTTTAATAAATCTTCACATAAAATTAATTCCTTAATAATCCTTTATCCAAAACTTTAAATTTATTATGCACTAGCAGAGGTGTGCAAAAACCGTTGAAACCGAATAAAAGGCAAAAAATGTTAGTTCTATTAGTGTTTTGATCATTGTCGTACATGTTTCATTTGACGTTTATTCGGTTTCAACGGTTCTTGCACGCCTCTGCACTAGAGCTTTGTATTCAAGACACTAGTTGGCGCTGGGCCTGGTTATTTTGAACGTAGCGTTACATTTGATTGTATAAAATAGATTTGGTTTAAAAAAGAAATTCTAATTAATACTGCAATTCTTTAGAACATTTAAACTTTTTAAATAGACCACTTGGTGACACCCATAATCGTAAATACTAAACCTACCGACCGTTTTTGGTCGTTTTTCCTAGCGCAATCGGTCAAATAACAGACCGCGGTAGGGTAGGATACTCAACAATTTTTTTTAGAAAAGAGGAAAAAATTAAAATTTAAATACTGAAAAATATTTTACATGCATAGGGTAAAATGAAGTGATTTAAAACCATTTACAATTTGGGACATTTGAGACGATTAAGAAGTAAGGCAAGAGCTTTTCTTCCTTTTGCATACCTAAAACAGTGAGAAAATCTCAAATGTTCCAAATTGTAGGGTGAATGGTGGAAAGCGAGACACTTAAGAAAAAATTCAATTTCAAATGCATTTTTAAACTGAATAAATAATTATTTTTTACCATTTTTTTTGTATCATGGGATTCTTTGACAAATATTTTAACAGAATCTTCACAGTTGTTATTAAATTTTGTAACCGAATAATCGGAAAATTCACGGAAATTAAAAAATAACACATTTTGAAAAGATGGACAAAATTTTGGAAAGTTGGACAAAAACTTTTGGAAAGTTGGACATAGCTATATTAATGACAAAATATATAGAAAATTAAATGTTGAGGGTTTTCTCTGTATACTTGCATATTTGATGGTTATACTAATCCCTCCTTTATGTCCGGGTAACAGTTGAGGAACGCTAATTACCAAGAACTTCCTGGACGTCCAACCAAAAAGAGGTTCTGTAAATTTCACAGACGCCTCGCGCTGTCCAGCAGTTATAGCTTTTAAATTCTTCTTGCAAGTCACCCTTTGATTTTTTTATAACGATTTTTGCATTTTTAACTTCTGAAATAATCATAAAATTAAGTTTAATAATATTCTTATCGAAAATTTAAATATTTAATTGATTTATTATCAAGTTTTTAAGAAGGTGCCTCACATTCCACACTGGTTTGTCCAACTTTCCAAACTGTCTCGCTTTAGGCAAATGACTATAAATGGTTCCATATTACCTCATTTTACCCTATTTTTAGAATTTCATAAAGTTTGATAGCGACATTGTACCGTTTAAATATGTGTTAATTTCAAAAAGTTTTTAGTCCGATCAATTTGACCAGGTCTTGGTAGGTTTAGTGTTAAATTGTGCTGGATATTACCTCAAACAATTAATCAAAATGTATTTTTCATTAAAACCGTTAAAATCTATACTAAATTCTATTAATATTTTTTAACGTCACTTTTATCTTAAAACAAATATCTTTTAAGAATTATTTTTATTTAAATAATATACTCAATCAAAAAGCCTTAGGGGAAAGTGCTCTCCCTTCGAACGTTCATGCCTTTTGAATAATGTGAATTTTCTTTTAGTTTTCCTAAGAGACTTACACAATTCTATTAAATATTAGTTGGCTTATCATCAACTGTTGATAATTCCATGATAATATAGTGTAAATCTCTTACGAAAAACAAAAAAAATACATATTATTCGAAGGCATTAACGTTCGAAGGGAGAGCACTTTCCTCTACATTGAGTAAATACATCAAAGTCATCCTTCCGCTCAAAATCAGCATTAAAAACATTTTATTAGCAATGCAAATAATTATTATTTAAAAATTCATTGAATAAATAAAAACCAAAATTAGTTCAAATAAATAACTCCCCAATATGAATTATTCACCCAAAAATATTCGTCATAATTCAAAATAAAATTATAAATAAATACAATTGGACTCATCACGAGATGGTTGAGTATTGACTAGAGCTCGTGGCGTTTCAATGGCCAAAGATTTTCAGCAAAGACATTGCGAGAGGTCTCAATAAATGTAGCGAGGTGCAATAAAAAGGTTATTCACTGAATTAATTCATTCTATCATTTTTCTGGAAACAAAAAAAAACATACACTCAATTTCTCTGTGGATTTCTGGGAAGTTGCTTGCTCGGATGGGCATTTTTCTTGGAGGATTGACTAGTAAAAGTGAGAATGACGAGTTTTCGAGTGTGACCGACAATCTTGACGGTTGCCGGTGAATTAATTGAAAGTAGAAAAAAAAGTTGATGGAATGAATTAATGAGGTGGATAGATAGGAAATGATAACGATGATACCAAGAGGGAGTGGAAATTCTTTAGGGGATTAACCGGGTGAATTTCTATATTTGTCTCTTTTTTTTTTCAGCTCGATAAGAGACTCGAAGAGGCATCTCAGACTTCGGAATCAAGTCTCAAAACACGCAGTACTGAGAGTGACGAAACCTATCTCAGTGACTACATTCAGAAGCACCGGGTACCACTTCCAGATCTCTCAGCTGCCTCTTCTGAGAGCACTGTGGACGATAATTCATCGGAAATTCTATCAACAGCTGGAACTGAGGGCACTTGGGAGGAAAATTGGCTATTTAAAAAACGCAAAGTAAAGACGGAAACTAATTCCACAGCCATCGGAATGTTGGTTCCATCGCCCACTGAGGAAGTTAAAGCTCTGATTGGGGACAAAAATGTCGATGAAGTGAGTGATCTATCAGAAGCTGGATCAGATGCTGAAGAAGATACACAAGATCGTCCAGCAACAAAATTAATCGAAAGTAAAACAATTATTGGAGGAAAAAATGAACTGATCTCCCTTGAAGATACTTCATCGGCTACAGATAGTCTCCTATCAAATCCAGACTCAGGAATTAATGTTACAGAGGCAAAGAATGAGGTTCTTGTGACAGATGGAGACTTTGCAGAAGCCCCACAAAATACAAATCCCACCCAGGCTATCAATGAAAATATTGGGACAGTCATTAATGGCACAGACATTCCCATTCCAACTCCAAGGTGACAAAAAAATTAATTTAAATAACATTGAACACACTCAAAAATTCATCATTCTCATATCTTCCAGACAATCTGCAGTCACCGAGAAAGTGGAGGAGAATCACGTTCTGGAGAATCACGGTAAGTGTTTTTTTTTAAAGTCTTCTGAAATCAACAGCTGAATTGCTCTTTTAAAACTCTCAATATTGTAACTAACACAACTCACACTTAAGCTTTTCAATTCAATAATTTAATTGCACGCTAATTTGTGTGTTTTTCACGTGATAAAAATTCGCACGAAATACAGAGCTCAAAGATCAAATCCAAGAGGAAACAGTCAGTCCCAGCAGTTCGGATTTCTATAAGAGAAACTACCTGTGGGAATTAAAACCGGAAAATCTTCCGCAGAGTGACAATTTGCCCAATTCTCCAAATTTCCCCGGAGATTGGGTACTTATTCAAGGATGCTGGGAAGTACGTGATCCTAATGAAAGCATTCTCATAAATGCCGGGCAATACACAGCAGCCCCGGTTGCTCTAACGCCTGAAGAAATTAAAGATTCAATGAATCATCAAGTACTTCATCCAGATCAATGGTATGGATATAGGTATTTGAATGAATTAAAGCCTGACACACTTCCAGTGCCAGAAGGAAATGTAATAGTCCAAGGTGAAAAGGAACTAGAGACTCAGTCAGTGGATAGTCAAATCCAGACAAAGTTGGAGAAACTTCCCATTCCATCTACTTCTCAAAACACCCAAGGAACTACTGATAAAACCCTCCCTACACCTGAAATAGAACTCTCCAATACCGATGACTTTGTCTGTGTTATGAAATATGACGAAAAACGCCAATTGATTGTCTGCGAATCACCCAAAGCCAAGAGGAAAGTTACTCCTGAAGATGCTAGTGAGGCCCAAAATCCTGAAATATTGCAAGATTCAAATGATTGGGAACCTCAGGTGTGTGAAACTGTAGATGATGATGTTAAGGAAACCCCTCCAGCAGCTGAAGATGATGTAGTATTCCAAGGAAATTCTACAAAAATAGTCGAAGCTACTGAATGCCACAAGTCTCCTGTACCACTTCCCAGAACGCGAAGTGTGAAGAAGTCCCAAGGAGAGGAAAATTCAACATTGGAGGCAACTGAAACACAATTGACCAAAACACAGTCAGAAAATAGACATCAACAGATGACTGAGAACAAAACTGTACAGATTCATCAGTCCAAGATTGAACAGAATATCAAGGAGGAAAAAGTGATTGAACAAAGTTTGCAAGTTAAAAAATCTGAAAGTCATGAAAGCAAACAAAAAGATATTCACATTAAAGTTGATAATGTTCAAGAACATGTAGAGATTGTGCAAAAGACTGAAAATGTGCAAAAAATTCAGGAGAATCGCATTGAAGTGAAAACTGAGCAGGTTCTTGAAGAGAAAAGAACAAAAAACAAAGAAAAAGTTCAGGATAGTACCACTAGGATTCAACAAGAGCTTAATAGAGCACCTGAAATCCACTTGAAAACATTAGAAGTTCCTCCTGAAGTAGAAGAACAGAAGAAAAATCCTGAAGTTGATCTAAAAACAGTTGGAGACCTTAAGGAGGATAAGGATAACCAAAATTCCAAGTCAGAACCACCTAAATCATCCAGTGAAGTTCATTTGAGAATGGAGAAAGTTCCGGAATTAGAACCTAAAGTAGTTCCTAAAATCTATGTGAAAACAGAGGAAGTTTCTAAGGAACCTAAAGAGGTTCCTGAAATTCATGTGGAAACAGAAGAAATTCCCAAAGAACCTAAAGAGATCCCTGAAATTCATGTGAGAACACAGGAAGTTCCCAAAGAACCTAAAGAGGTCCCTGAAATTCATGTGAGAGCACAGGAAGTTTCCAAGGAACCTAAAGAGGTTCCTGAAATTCAAGTGAGAACCGAGGAAGTTTCTAAAGAACCTAAAGAGGCTCCTAAAATTCAAGTGAAAACCGAGGAAGTTTCTAAAGAACCTAAAGAGGTTCCTGAAATTCATGCGAGAACACAAGAAGTTTCCAAGGAACCTAAAGAGGTTCCTGAAATTCTAGTGAGAACCGAGGAAGTTTCTAAAGAATCTAAAGAGGTTCCTGAAATTCATGTGAAAACAGAAGAAGTTTCCAAAGAACCTAAAGAGGTTCCTGAAATTCATGTGAGAACAGAAGAAGTTTCCAAGGAACCTAAAGAGGTTCCTGAAATTCATGTGAGAACCGAGGAAGTTTCTAAAGAACCTAAAGAGGTTCCTGAAATTCAAGTGAGAACCGAGGCAGTTTCCAAAGAACCTAAAGCGGTTCCTGAAATTCAAGTAAGAACACAAGAAGTTTCAAAGGACCCTAAAGAGGTTCCTGAAATTGATTCGAAACTTCCTAAAGTAGAAATTACAGCAACTGCTGAGGTTCCAGAAATTCATGTGAAAACCGAGGCAGTTTCCAAAGAACCTAAAGAGGTTCCAGAAATTCATGTGAAAACCGAGGAAGTTTCAAAAGAACCTAAAGAAGTTCCTGTAATTGATTCGAAACTTCCAAAAGAAGAGACTACAGCAACTGCTGAGGTTCCAGAAATTCATGTAAGAACAGAAGAAGTTTCTAAGGAACCTATAAGAGTTCCTGAAGATCATTTAAAAACAGAGAAAGCTTCTGTAAACACTAAAGCTGCTCCTGAAGTTAACGTGAAAATAGAAAAAGTTTCTGAAGATCCTAAAGATGTTGCAGACGCTCACCTGAAGACAGAAGCAAATCCTGAAGAACCTAAAATGGTTCCTGAAATTCACGTCAGAACAAATGAAGTTCAAGTGTCTTCTGAACCTAAAGAGGTCCCTGAAATTCATTTGAGAACAGAGAATATATCAAAAGAGGGACTTAATTCATCTCCTGAAGTTCACTTGAGAGTAGGAAAAATTTCTGAAGAACCTAAGTCAGTTCCTGAAGCTCATGCAAGAATAGAGCAAGTTTCAGAAGAATCCAAAGACAAAAATCCTAAGTCAGTTCCTGAAAGTCATGCGAGAACAGTTAAAGAGGAACCTGAAATGCAGTTGAGAAATATAGAGGCTGCAAAAGAAAAAGAACCTGAATTAGTAAGTCAGGATCTTAAACACGAAGAATCTAGAAGAGCACCAGAAATTCATGTAACTAGAGCGGAGTCTCTTGAAGTAAAAGAGCCAGAAAAATCCCGTGAAATTCACGTAAAAACAGATAAAGTTCTAAAAGAAGAACTAGTTGAAGGTCCTAAAACTAAAGAAATTAATGTGAAAACTGTAGAAGTTTCAAAGGAAATCACTGTAAATGTTGAGAAAACCACAAAGAAAACTACAGAGATCCAAGGATCTTCCAAAGAAATCATTTCTGAGCATCAAACGAAGGGAGTGTCTGATGAAGAGTTGAATGCTAAAATTGATGAAATTCTAAAAGAAGATCCACCAACAGAAGCTGGCATAATGAGTACCAGTCTGGAAATCAAAGAACAGCTCCAGAAGATTGTCAAAACGAGCAATGTGGAGCAAACACAAGAAGTTGAAAGGCCAAAAACTCTCAATTTGGAAGCAGAACCTGATGATTTAAATGAAGAACAAGTTCATCTTCGCTATAAAAGTCCAATCTTTCAAGATCTTCTCCCAAAAAGTCCCCCATCAGTTGTGAAACTTTCAGAAATTCCAAATGACGAGCTATCAAAGTTAATAAGTGTGGCTAACATCATCAAGAGATCTTCATTGCAATCTCCAGAAGAGCCGGATAAAGGGTTGGGTGGTGGTAGCACGAAGCATGTTGTAGAGGATACTAACATTCAAACTAACCAACAACAAGAAAAAATGAAAGAAATCCCAACTAATGTCGGATCTATTGAAACAGTCTCCAAGTCTAGAACATCGGAGACTCTATCACAAAGTCCAGAACCAGATAGCCTTGAGGAAGAACATCTGATTCCTGGTAAGTTAGTTATTTTGAGAATTTTATTCTTTGAAGAAAATTTGCTTACAAGTAAATTCTTCTGAAGGATCTATCGCAGAAAGAGAACATCTCAAGTGGCAACATCCTGATGCTGACATACCTAATAATCCCTACTCTCCAGAAGCTCTGCAACAACGACTAGTGGGTAAAACCTATCATAGTCAGAGCACTACTGGCAGCACCACCTCAAACATCGAATCCCCTCCGAAAACCCCAGAAAGATCCCTACAAGTAGTTCTTGGTGAGAACAGCCCAGATTACAAAAGGTAATTTACAATTCATTGAAATTTATTGAAAAATGTTCAAAAGAGATCATTTTCAAATTAGATACGGCAGAGATTACTACATAAACGATGCCAAAAAATCATCAGGCACCAGGAAGAAGCAGATGGATATCATCACAATGCCATCAGAGGAGGACAAAGTGAGTGCATTGAATGAAAATGTCTGCTTCTACCCACAAATCGTCTTGAATGACAACAGTTGCACCAATTATGACACAAACTCCTCCTACATCCTCAACAAATTCCTGTCAGGATCCGGAGGATCCGTCGACTTTCCCAGAAATACCAAACTCCGACGCAGTGTCTCCCTCAAATCCTTTCGCACGAGAAACCTCCTAGACGACCTGGAGGTACACTCAGTGGACAGACGTCGTGTGAGAAAGACAAACTCCTTTAGACCAACAGCCACTGAAGTGACCGCCTTTGAAGCCCAGATGCTTCACAATGACCTCAAACGAAATAGTTTTCGCTCCCTCAATGGCACAAACAATTTCGTGTTAAATCCTATTTTCGATGATCCCGCTTCTGAGGCAGCAGAAACAGATACTGATTCCCTACAGCGTCTCAAAAGTGCATCATCTGTCTCTATCCTGGACACTCGTGGGAGGGATTCTGATACTGAAAGTGATATTTCGTGGAGATTTTTCGCGGGAGGGCGCGATGAATGTGTAGAAACAGTTTTTGACGATCTCAATTCACTGAGGCGACGTCCCAAGAATCCCAAGAAAACCCCTAAATCCACAAGGAGCTATGATAATTGATTAGGGCTCTCGAAAGCAAAATGCGCGTTCCTAAAGTGCCAGATTACCTTTTAAATAGTCTCGACAAGGCGATTAGTAAAATATTCCTGAGGGAATGGTTTCTATTTTTAAACCACTTCAATTTGGTAACATGTTTTTCTTTTGAAAATTTAAAAAAATATCAGTAATGGGATTTTGTTGAAAAGCCATTTGATTTTTTTCAGTATATAAAGTACAACGATAAGTTAACCAATTATCTTATGGCTGTTAAAAAATAATGAAATGATGTATAATGAACTTGGAATTTCGGTTGAAAAGGGAAAAAATACCTTAACATTATTGGCTTTTTATATTTTTTTATTAGCTAAAATTTTATTCTACCATAAGAGGTTATGTTGGGCTTAACCTAAAAAAATAGAACTTGAAATATTTCACGAGACATTCTGAAAAGCGTGTGCGAATAGGTTTTTCCTTACTTATCCGTTTAACACAAAATTATTAACAAAAAATTAAATTGTACACAGAAAGAAATATTTCGTGAAATTGTTTGTAAATGTTTGTGAATTTATTTAGGGGACTTACGAAATACTCGTAAGTCGTATAATCCACAAACAAGTTCGTAAAAGTTTGTACATTTAACACAAACATTGTTCGCAACATGATCACTTGACGAGCATTTTTTGTACTTTTACAAACATTTGTTCGTAACATCATCGTAAATACACACAGAAAAAAATATTTTGTAAAAATATTCGTAAATGTTTGTGAATTCCTATGGGGGAGTTACGAAGTGCTCGTGAATCGTATAACCCACAAACGTGTTCGTAAAAGTTTGTACTTTTTCACAAACATTGTTCGTAACATGATCATTTGACGAACATTTTTTGTATTTTTACAAACATTTGTTCGTAAATGTTCGTAAACACACAAAAAATATTCGTAATATTTTGTCATTTGTTCGTAAATGTTCGTAAGATGTTCGACAGTAAAACAAACATTTACGAACAAATGACAAAATTTTACGAACATTTTTTGTGTGTTTACGAACATTTATGAACAAATGTTTGTAAAAGTACAAAAAATGCTCGTCAAGTGATTATGTTACGAACAATGTTTGTGAAAAAAGTACAAACTTTTACGAACATGTTTGTGGGTTATACGATTCACGAGCATTTTGTAACTCCCCCAAAGGAATTTAGAAACATTTACGAACATTTTTACAAAATATTTTTTTCTGTGCAGAAAAAATGTTCGTAAAATTTTGAAATTTGTTCGTACATTTTTGACAGACAAACATTTACGAACAAGTGACAACATTTCACAAACTTTTTTATATGTTTACGAATATTTACGAACAAGTGCTTTTAAAAGAAGAAAAATGCTCGCCAAGTGTTCCTGTTACGAACAATGTTTGTGAAAAAAGTACAAACTTTTATGAACTTGTTTGTGGGTAATACAATTTACGAGCTTTTCGTAAGTTCCCAATAGGAATTCACAAACATTTACAAACAATTTTACTAAATATTTTTTTCTGTGTACCTCGAAATGTTGTCACATAACCTCAAAATTGCAATCCATAGAGAACAATGTTTTTGGGGCGGCAAATAGTCTTCCATACAAACATGATTTTGGTTATGTTTTACATCTGTTTCATGAGGAAAATTTTACAAAATCTTACCAGGAAAATAGCTGCCGCCTCCTCTAGGTTATATTACTTTGAGGTTATTTATCTTAACCAAAATTTACTATGCTTTTTAATTCTTAAATCAGACATTTCCTGCCCAATTTTACTTCTAATGTAAAATTGTGTGATAATAATTATGCCCTGTTGAAAATTCTTCAATTTATATGCCTTTTTTACTTTGTTAGGTTAACTTAAACATAACCTCAAATTAAAAAACAATCTATTCAAACTAAATTTATATGAAATCCAATTCTTCATTTTTTTGTTAGTAAATTTATTGGGAAAAAAACTATTGGGCGTAGAAAATATCCTTAAACTACAAAAAAACACATTTCCAACTGAATTAATCTCCCCGATACAACGAATATTAACCAAAAATTGTACAAAAAAAATCTAACTCTTTTCTCACTCTATTTTCTTTGCAAATCCAGCACAATAATCCCTAGAGTTAATCTTTCTCTCTATCTATCTCAAATAATTTCTGTATAAAGAAAACAACAGTGTAAAAAGTGCAATAAGAAACTTTGAATATATATATATATATCCTAAATAGTGTAGCTAAAGATAAGAAGTGGAAAATTGTAAATATCTAAACGAAAAAAATAGAGAATTTCAATGAAATTTGATGTTTCTCTTTCTGAATAAATTTCTTATCTATCTCCTTGTCCAAGTAGTGCAATTTTTTTGGTAAGTTTTTTTTCTTCAAAATATTATATTTCTTTCGGTCGTATTAAAAGAAAAAAAAGCATCAGTTTTAAAGAATCAATTGCTAACAAATGATCTTCGGAAACATTTACTGTGGCTAATTGGATTGTAGATGGAGGAGATTGTTGTAAAATTATCGAAGCACTAACTAAGATCATTTTTTTGGGGACATCTTTTGGGTGTGAAAACTTCATAACTAATCCACAAACACCATTTCTAAATATTTACCCTTTTCAAATGGTAAACAGCCTTGAACTATAGCAGCACTAAGAACCTACCACCATCAAAATCGCAATTAATAAATTGATATCATTCGAATGGCTAAATGTGATGCACGAAAAAAATAGATTTTCTCTATTCTTTCCTTTCGCAGTCGGGAGTATTTGTGGCCACGCCCATTCGAGTGGATGAATCTGAAGTGTCTGGAGATTCACTGACTCGCATCAGTATTGATTCTTCAGAGACTAGCAATACATCGCTTCAGCTCACGGATAGCCTAACGCCCAGCGAAGACTCAGACACAACCAGGATCTATGAGATCGAAACCAGGGAAACACGACTCCTTCGACAGAGTGTCATTCTGAGTGCCAAGAAGCCCATCGGAAGCACAAGAACCCCACCATCAACACCAACTGAAGAAGATAATCCTCCACCTACATTCCCAATTTCACCCCAAGCCATTCAGGAGGAGACTAGTGCTCTCAGAGAAATCGAAGAAGAAACCCTTGAGTGCGTTAAAGTGGGCCAAAAGGAGAAAGTTGATGAGATTGTGAAATCAGGGCAGAAAAAATCAATATCACCGGAAACTGTTAAGTTCTTCACTCCCAAAAAACCTCCTGTATTCACAGCAACTACCCCTACAACGCCCGAAAAGTCTGTGCAGAATGGATCTTCTGGTATAGAGAAGAAGAAAGAGGTGAGAGATTGTCTAATTTAAGAGAAAGTCATTTCTAATCAATTTACAGGGGAGACTGGGGCAAAAAGTAACAAATTGAAAAAGTCAAAATTCAATATTTTCCAAGGTAAAAAAGATAGCGGCTCAATTTTTTTTCTATAAATAGCCTCCATAGACCTTCTTCAATGTCGTAAGTTTCTTAGAATTCGAACAAGGAATTTAGAAAATAAAAAATATCGAAATTTTTAGTCCTATTTTTGAAATATTTTCCTTGCAGAACATAACAATTATTACCTACTTATTTTCCAAAATTGACGCACTGGTGAATATTTTCTAAATAATTTGGATTTTTTTTTTAATACGAATCCGCTATCTATTTTAGAATTTCACAAAAGTTCTTTTCTCCAGAAATCTTTTTATTAAAAACGACCACTTGGGGTAAAAAGTAACCAAAGCTATGGAGCAAAAAGTAACAAAAAAGCGAAGCAATTTCTGATGTCTCACGGCAAAAAGAAATGTCATTATCATGTCTCGCCGCTTGTTGTTTGCATTGGTCAAACGATTTGCAATCTTGTGTGTGTGTTTTTTTCTAAAATAGCTTGAAAAGTGCTTTTCTCGTTTTCTCACTTTTCTCGCAGAGAAAATGGTGTTTTACAAAGGCGTAAATAAATAAATTTTCTATTAAAATACAGTAGGTGTCAAAAGATTGTTGCCTCATGTATGTTCGAGAAAGCGGTGCAAAAATGTTGAAGAAACTAGGTGGGAAAAAAGATAGAAAAAATTTACTTTTTAATTTTTTTCTTTTCGCAAATTAGTTGCCTGTAATCCGTAGATTTTATTTATGTATTTCGGAAAAATTATTTATTTTTATTTCATATAAAAAATTATTGTTTTCCAAAAGTTGGCTATTTTTGAAAAATCAAAAGTTTGTTGCCTCATTTGAAAAGTTATTCAAAATGGTCAAAAACATGCAACTAACTTAAAATTAACCGGCAATATTTTGAGTTTATGTCATTTGAGAGGCCTATGGTGGGTTTAGACATTTCTAAAGTTGTCTATGGTAAATACATGTGTATAAGAGTAATGATAAATAACAAGAAATAATCTGTTTTTCGATAATTTTCATAATTTAGTTTACAATGGCAAGTTAAAAGGAGTTAAAGGGTATGAAATCGTCCAGAGATACTGCCGGAATGAATCTGCGTCGTTAATTGCTAGATTTTATGAAAAATCACGAAAGATTATACATAAAATATTCAAATCTTATAGTAATGAGGTACGAGTACATCTGAAAAACGCTACTGGAAGACCTAGGGTATCGACTCAGAGGGTTGATGACAGCATTGTAAGTATCTATGATAGTGACCCAATGATGTCTGCTTCATAAATTGAAAGACAGTTTGTTGCTAAAGGAACACAGGTCCTTGCTGTTACAAAAACAAGCCCATATTGAAAGAAAATGGTAAGAATGTTTGGGTGGCTCGCATTGTTCCATTGATAAACAAGACAAATCTGAATAAAAGGTTGTAGATTTACTTGAAACATGTTAAACAAGTAAAACTACAACCATTTATCCAGATTAGACTAGCTAACCAATAGAATATTGGGAATATTGCTTGTCTCCCAAATATTCTGACCATTTTCAGTTGATTTTTATAACAGTAGGGACCTGTGTCCTTTCAGTAACCAACTGACTGCGAATTTTTGAAGCAGACATCATTGAGTCACTAACAGTGATACTTATAATGCTGTTATCGACCTTCTGAGTCGAAACCTTAGGTCTTCCAGTAACGTTTTTTAGATGTACTCGTACCTTATCACCATATATTTTGACGATTTTATGTATATTTTGTTGAGATTTTCCATAAAATTAAACAATTGACGATGAAGATTCATTCCAGCAGTATATCCGGACAATTTCCCTCCTTTTAAATTTTTGTAATTTGCAATTTTTAACCTAAATTATAAATTATCAAAAAATAGATTATTTCTTGTTATTTATCCATTTATCCATAGACAACTTTAGCAACGTACAAACCCACCATTTGCCTTTCAAATGACATAAACTCAAAATGTAACTGGTTTACATTAAGTTGGTTGCACGTTTTGATCATTTTAAATTAGTTCTTTAAATGAGGCAACAAACTTTTGATTTTTCAAAAATGACCAACTTTTGGAAAACAATAATTTTTTATATGAAATAAAATTATTTATTTTTTAATATATAAATAAGATCTACGGATTACAGGCAACTAATTTGCAAAAAGAAAAATTCGAAAAAGTAATTTTTTCTATCATTTTTTTTGCACCTGGTTTCCCGATCATACGTGAGGCAACAAACTTTTGGAAGGACCTACTGTATGTCCTCTAGGTATTTTTTCAAATCTACGGAAGCTCGTAATGAAGCGAATCAAAATATTATAATACCCATTGTCTGGTACTATTTGCCCCAGCATTTTTGAGAATGGTCTCAAAATTACCTTTTAGAAATTGTCTCGATAAACGTATTTCCTTACAAAATAGAGGAAAATTACTTTCACAAAGTTGTAGAGCGGTAAATTTCCTATAAAACTGCGCTAATTAGAAATTTTTTAAGCGCTCGAGTAGCTTGTAAAAAAAATAAAATATCCGTTTTGTGATTTTTTGCCCCAGTCTCCCCTAATATTCAAAGCCTCAATCCTACCCACAACATAATAAAAAATTAATAGGAGGAATTACTCAGAAAAAAAACCATACAATACAAATATATATCTATTTTCTTATCATGAAACTGATAAGATTTCTTCTATCTCTTCTAGATCAATAACAATGATGTAGTGAACAAAATGGTGATTGAGGAAGAAGTTTTGTCCACATTGCCGTCCGTTAAGAAGCTAATGAGTACCTTTTCGGCTGTTAGCAATCAAGCTGATGATACTAAGAAACCCATACCCAACAACAGACCAAAAGTAAGTCCTAAAATTACATTCCTTCCCTCCCAAACAAATTCAATTTTTTAAATGGTTTTTCCAATGCTTCCATTTTGGTGATCAGATAAAATTAAGAATGGTATTGAAGATTTTCCTTTAAAAAAAATTAATATCCAAAGACGAAACTAAAGATTACCTCCTTCTTTTTAGTCCCTACCCCTTCAGACTGACCAGGAAGCAAGTAAAGCCCCTGAAAATGGGAAGAAGAGCTCTCCTAGCAATGGAAAATCCCCTATGGTTCCTGGATACAGTATCACAGCCAGGAGTTTGTCGAAGCAATTCCGCGACGAATTGAAGTAAGAAACCGAAGAAACCTCTTCGAAATTTCGTCGCTAAAACTCCCAATTTTAACAAATTTCTCAACCTTTCAGACATTCGACGAGTCAGGAAGATGAGACACCACCTGAGACCCGTACTATCGCAAAGGAAGAGGAGAAGGGAAAGAGACATTCGAGTCCAGAAAGGCCTCCAAGCCCAGTACTAGTCCCTGGACGTCTCAAAAATAACATTGCCTTCTTTGAGAATTTGCGCAAAAAATAATGAGACTTTGCCCCCTTCCCCAATTTTTTTTTTTTTGAAATCCCGGAGAAGGGGACCAAATGTCCCAGAGATAGGGTCACGCATCAAAATGTGCCATTGACAAGGAGAGAGCTGAATATTTTTTTTCCCATCATCCTAAGATGCTACTCGACAAGCTCAAAAAAATGTCGAAATGTTTTTTTTTTTTAATTTGTAAATACCTGTAATGCATTCTATTACCTGAAATATAAATCCTACATCTTGTATTGAAATTAATTTGATTCATCTTTTAAAATTTCCTTTATTGCAAATTCCTTAGATCTATTGAGTGATGGAATATATTATTTACTTACTTCCTAAATGTGTCTCAATTTATTTTTATTTTCTTTTTTTAAATTTTATAGAACAAGGAAATACCGATGCAATATTGTGCCAATTGAATAGGGAGGAGATATCAATTATGAGGTAACATTTTGGACTTGTGGAAGTGACTGAAAGCAAAATATTCTCAACCAATTTTATTTGCTAAATTGCACTGAATTCATTCTGCACAAGAGGAATAAATTATTTTGCATTAAAACTAATTATAGAATTTCTTTTTGTATGAAACAAATTTATTTTAGAGTAAATTAAGCTAATCCAAAACCTGTTCTAAATGGAAACTTTTCGCTACGCCAAATGGAAACATCATTTTTTTTCCATGATAAATACAGTATTAAATTTTTATTAATATATTTTTTACACATCAGTCTCATTATTTAGTTAATTTTGCTCCAAATAAAACGAAAATCCATCCATATTCACAAATTTTAATTTGTTAATTTCTCAGAAAAATTAAAAGTGTACCTTTTCACCATCGAACTTTTCATCGATCGACCATGTTTTCCAATGAAAAACACAATAAAGTGACTGTTGTTTATTCGTTTTGTTTAACATTTATGTAATATTTCTGGCTAATTTTAGTGTTAAGTTAATTAAGTGTTAAATTTTAACAAAAAATTCTCGCTTTGTCCTATTTTTTTGTTGTTGTAATTCCACATATCCCAGCTATCCCAGTAAAACAGTGACTATCGCTCATACTCTACGCCTATCCTTAGGGCCTAAATAGACTCAGACTGTAAAATTTGGCAGTAAAGATATCTCCCAAAATGTCACACATAGAATAGGTAAGCCATAAGAGATCCTTTGCATAAATTTCCTTAAACCGACCCTTTACAGCCAACGTTATAGGCTAAATATTCTCAAGGATCAGCCTGAGTTTATTTGGGCCCTTATACTTAAATTATTTACATCCCTTTGTTATTTACGTCATTTGTATCAACGATTGTGTTGACTTTGTATTGTTTAATTCTTCTTGAAAACATTTCTTTTACTGCTCGAACTCAAAGAGAAAGCAGCCATTAAACGACTTTTTTCAACTTATCATCGTTCTGGAGCTTAAGCGGTAAGATATATCAACTGCCGGTCTTCGGTAAAACATACCCACTATACAGTAGAAGTAGACCCTCGCTCAATCGGCTCTTTTTCAATCGGGCGAAAAATTTTGTTGACAAATTTCACGTTTAATTATGAAGCTAATTTGCTCAAATTCGTTGTAGTTCTTCCTATTTTATCGTGATTCTTTATATTTGAGCGCTTTTTGTGGAATTTACAAAAGCTTTGACGCCCAAATCTATCGATAACCCGATGACATTTTGCCCCAAACGCCCAATTGAGAGAGAGTCTACTGTATGCTCAAATTTGCCATGGTTTTGATTTATTTATGATGTGACTTTGCAGAAGAATAAAAAATCGTTGCATTTCAAACAATTTGACGCCCGAATTTCTCTCTAATTCGCGTGACATTTCGGTTCCAAATGCCTGAATTTGAGAGAATATACTGTATTTTTTTCGGAAATTATTTTCTTTTACTTGACCTTAAGGTTGTGCCCGATCTAGATGTCAAACGGTAAGAGATATCGAGTTCCGGGTTTCGATGACCCCCCCCCCCAAATCATGTTTTTTTTTGGTTTTTCTCAAAATTGGCCAAAAACTTTTTCAATGATTTTCGGATATGTTTTAGATGTAGTCCAAATGAATATTTCGTTCACATATATCTATGACCAGAAAAATCGCAATTTTGAATTATTGAAGGTCAAAGGTAAATCTCTTTGGGGGGGGGGGGGAATTTTGTCAACCGATTTGGTTGAATTTGGATTTTTTGGAACGATTCGGACTTGTCTTTATCAATTCTTTTTAAGTTTCTAGTTCAAAATTGTTCTTCAATTTGCGAATGATTTTAATCGGTAATAAACCGGTATACACCCAAAAACTATCGTCGGTTGCGTCTACCTCTGTCGTATTCGAACCCGTAAACGTTAAGTGATTAGAAAGTATTTTTAAGACATAACATTGCAAGTTCTCAAGAAATCGAATTTTGATAATTCGAAATTAATGATATCTCAACCAATTTTTATCGGAGACTGGTCAACAACGATAAGACGGCGGCGGACGGATATTATGAGGGGTTATTGCAGTGATACGTGATGACAAAGAAATACAATACAATACAGTTTTACTCAAATTTTAATTTAATAGAAAACTTCATTGCTTATCTTCAATGCTATTTTGACTTCGTGTTTTCAGCTGAATTGACAAGCAATTTAAATGGGAATTTTCCAATAATTTTGCAATTTTACAATTTATTAAAATCCCCTGATTTTTTTACCCTCTAAAATTTCCATATTCTACTATTTTTCTTAAGAAATTTTTGCATTTCAGACGATTTCTGAGAAATGCCCTCATACTATTTGTCCGTCTGTCGCCAGTTCCAGAGGCCAAACAGTGAAAAATAGCGACTTGGGACCTGAGGGCCCCCCACAATAGTCGACCCAAGGATCGATAGCATTCCCCTCATTTTCTCCCACCCCTCCCCTTCCCCTCCAAAATCATGTGTTTTTTGGGATTGCTCAAAAACGCGTCGTGCGTTTTTATCGTTTTTGGATATATTTTAAAGGTTACCCAGGCGGACAATTGATCATGTGTGAAAATACCGTTGAATCATTCTTAATAACGATTTATCAAGGTCAAAGGTGAAAAAAAGCTCTAGAGAGCGCATTTATCAGGCCAATGAGGTCATGTTTGGACTCGATGGAAAGGTCTTGGAGTTTCCGACAACACTGAACCGGTTCCAATCGGTTTTGAACCGGTAGTAAATCGGTTATGAGCCGATAAGTAATTTTTATCCGAAAATCATACAGTAGACTCTCGCTAATTCGGCTCTTTTAAGATCGGTCTACTTTTTGATTCGGGCGACAGTTAAATTCGAAAAAAGTTTGTTGACATTTTTCAAGTTTGATTATGATTATCAAATGAAGCAAATATGCTCAAATTTGACATGGTTTGTCTTATTTCTGATGTGTTTTTGCATTATTAAAGGGTTTTCATGAAATTTACCATAAATATGAGTATGTTAACTCAATATATGTATGCACATGAATAAAAAATCGTTGCATTTCAAAAAATTTGTCGCCCGAATTTCTCTCTAATTCGGGTGACATTTCGGTCCCAAAAGACCGAATTTGAGAGAGTCTACTGTATTTATTACTCTTAAAATAATTTTGTAGAATCTTTCGAGTGATTTACAAATCAGTTTCAATCGGTTGACAACCAGTAAACGGTAAATGATGCGAAAGTACTTTTGAGGTATAGCTTCTAAGTCACGAGTTCGAGCACTTAGCAAAGCCTGGAACTGGAACGCTTTGCCACCCTTTTTTTTTCAATAAGACTGAAGAAAGTTGAGCATACGGCCTGTTTCTTTGTGCTTTTCTTGATTTTAATACACTGTTCACGATTAATTTTATCAAATTTATTTATTCAATTAATATTTTTTTGTGTTCTAATTTTTTTTGCGCCAGGAATTATTGATCTGTTATTCAACAATTTATAAAAACCTCTTTATTTTTCTCATTATTAGAATTGATAATGAACTGAAATTTTATATTAGTAAAAATTGTTAAAAATTCCTTTTAGGGTGGAGCAAGTTCATTTGGCCACATGTTTTAAAATAAATTTTATTTAAATAAAAATAAATAAAACAAGTGAAATACAACTCATTTCGTTGTTGCACGATTTTATAATTCTTTTTTTCTAATTTTATTTTAGATTAGATAGCCAAAAGAATTCACTCTACCTTATTTTTAAAATTCAGATAAACACTATATTTTTTTTTTCAATGAATAAAAAATAAAATTTGGTTAATTATTATCAGAATTAAATTTAAAAATTTACAAATCTCATTAAATTAGGGTAAATGTGCCAAATTTCGGCATAGTTGCATGCAAGCGCCAAAGTCTTAAGTTTGAAATGTAATATTTTTAATACAAATTGAATATTTTTGTTACTTTTTATAAGGAGCGTTGCTTGGAACCTTGTAGACAGTTTATCGTCTTTATTTTCTTTAAAATCATTCTTAATACATTTTAAAATTAATAAAAATGTACACATAGCATTGGAAATTGCAAGCTGGCCGGAATTTGGTACAATTACCCTATATAGAAAATAAAAATTTAAAAAAATAACAAATCAATGGAAAGATATTTTTATCCTCTTCATGCGCCTGAATTCAGTGCTAAATGCCTCTTTTTCGGTGAGATCAATTTTGCTCAAATTGGGAGATACAAATTCACCTTCAGAGCATTACAAGAGTGCTCCGGGAATCTGAGGATTTCGGAATAGGGGACAATTGATCTAAGAGGAGGATTAATCATGGAAATATGGAGGATGACTTACCACGCCAGGCTTAATTGATAATCATAAATTGGTCATTCTCATCCATTAAACCTTCCTGAGGGGGCAAGTTCATGTGGGACCGGATGTGCCTCTGATACGAGATTCGACACTTGAATTTCTTGTTGCACACTCCACAAATATCAAAAGTACCTCCCTGATGCAGCTGCGTAATATGCCTGTCCATGGCGCACTTGTAGTCAAATTCCCTGTGGCAGTAGGGACAAGTGAAGCGAGATTGTTTTGTGGCTTCCGAAAGGCGTTCAATCACTTTCTTCCGTCGACTGTAGATGCCCGGATGGGCCTGTTGCTGGTGGGTACGCAGATGAAGCTGACTGTCTACACACTTCCCACACTGGTCACACTTGAATGCCTCCGGATTGGAGTGGTACTCCATGTGATCCAGCATGTACGTGAGTCTAAAGAGTTTCTTGCCGCAACACAAAACATAGCCTTCCTGCTGATGCATCTCCCGGTAGTGTGCTCGCAGTTCCTTGAGTCTGAGGAAGCGGATGAAGCAGTAAGTGCAGGAAAGGTTGTAATATGCCTCCACACGTCGAAAATCCTCATCAGTTTTGTACCGTCGTCGAGGCGCCAGGGCAGCTGGAAGGACTTCCTCTTCATAGTTCTCTTCATTCTGCATCGCAATCTCATAATTCTGCCTCGGATAAGCATCTGGTTGATTTTCTGCTAGTCTATGGTAGAGTTGTGATACTCCAGGATCCTCAAATACCTCATTTTCCTCCTTCACGACTACAGAGTCATCCATGTAGACTTCATCATCAGAAATCACTTCCACTTCACCGCTATCCTCATCGAAATCCTGCTGAACCCCACCAGCGACTTCAGTAACAACAAATTCCACTACGGGCCCATTGGCTCCGTACAAATTCTTAAAGACATCTTCACTTTTCCGGATGCTCCGGACAAACTTTATCGTTTTTGTAGCCTTCTTGACACACTTTTGGCATACACTCTTGGGCCACACATCCGATGCACCAATCTGCAATTCAGAATACCCCATCAGCATATGACTATCTTTTCTACGCTTCCCCAGATCTACTTACGCTAATACCGAGGAATTCTTCCAAGGATTCATGGAGACTATCGTCAAATATTGATGTGGCTTCCCCTTGGATTCTTTTTGCACACAAACGACACAATTCTGGCGGTATTGCATCAAACCCTGAGTGCACAGACACTATTTTGACATCCTCTTCTTCGGACATACTTCAGGCATTTGGGGGGGAACTAGTGGATAGAACTTTGGGAGACAAATCCTCCAAAACAAATACTTTTTCAGGCAGCTTTCAGCACACATAACCTCACTTCGGGCAATTTATTTTGTTTTCCGCGAGGGGCACTGTCGTCTACGTGGCACATTTGAAAGGTAACGGATAATGAAGGATGGTCTGTTTCTGGTCAGGCTTTTCCTTTTCACAGAAGTTGATTAAGTCCTGGGCTTTTTATTCCTATTGCCAGTCTTCTGAACAATATCTCGCCACTTCCCATGTACCCCACACCTGTTTACTGAGCTTCGCAAAAAAATCCGTATAAATGAGTATATGCCACGAGAAACATATTTCTAGTCCAGAGATTTAAAAGTCCAGTTTTTAGAAGCCTAAGATTCTTTCCCAACGCGAAGGAACCTCATTTTCATCAAAGTTACTGACGCTGCTGTTCGATTACCTTACCTTTATCGCCTTATCAAATAAAAATTTGTCCCAAACCGACTGACCATACGGCATTAAACATTAAAACCGAGTTGTTTCCAAAGTGCTACAGTATCAAAATTAGTAAGTGATTTCTTCCTTCTTCATCTTTACTTTGACCTGTTCATAATATTTACAATAGCCTTCGAGGATAATTCTTTTCTTCCACTTTCTATTTAATTTAAATTATCTTCTTAGCTTCAGAGTAATTCTACGTAGGTGACGTGATAGAACATTTTTAAGGAGAAAAAGAAATGACATTAAAAAATGAAATGTAACCGAGTTTCCCCAATGCATGTGTTTTTTATTTGTTCTCCAGAGTGTAAATAAAATTTGATGAACAGTTCTTAAGGCCAGGATGACCTTTTTGGCCAAGAACTGGAGTAAAAAGTGTTTAGTGGTGAAGTACGGTGGTAGGGAGTGAAAAATAAATTTCCGTGATCAGCGAAAAGCTCGAATATCTGAGGATTTCATTTAGTGAGTACATCTTGAACTTTCTTTTTAGATGTCCAACCACGCAGGGCCGCTATAAAAAAATGTTCTTCCACGAAAAGTTGATTTATTAATCGATTTTTTGTACTGAGTCTGATGGCTATTTAGTACAAGAAGTTCTGATTTAGATCATTCATTTCCTTGACAGAATCTTCAACCTGATTTTTCTGTCTTAAAATATTCCTGTTTGTCCAAAGTCTTATAAAGTATACTCACTCGCACAATTGGCTCTTTTTTATTCGGGAGAAAAATTTTGTTAACAATTTTCGCGTTTGATTTTGAATCAAATTTGCTCAAAATCACTTTAGTTCCTCTTGTTTTACCGTAATTCTTTATAATTGAGCGCTTTCTGTGGAATTTTACAATGACTTTGACGCCCGAATCTCTCGATAATTTGGATGACATTTTGCCTAATGTCCGATTGAGAGAGAGTCTACTGTAAATGAGTTTAGTTTTTGAATTTGAACCACTGAATAATGAATATAATCTCAATTTTCCAAAGATAACATAGAAAATCTATTAGAAGAAATACTTGACCAATTCAATTAAACCAGTAAAAGAATAAAGGAAGATAAAAAATACTAAGAACTGTGCCAGTGGTCTTTCCGTGCAAGCCACAGCGAGACTTTGCCGAAATGCGAGCCCTGCACTTTCTTTGAGCCTCCGTCATGACTTAAATATCCGTTCACGCTACGAAAGAGTTGAAATCGACGTCATTAATTTGGAGTCCACCAGATCCGTCCATAGTTCCTTGAAGCACACTCAAAATTCTTTAAAGCCAACTTGCTATCCCGTTGTATTCATTGTTAGCGATATCGGCGAGATCACTTTTGCTCAACAGATGAACCATTTCTTCCCTGTTGCAATCAATTTCACATTATTTCTTCAGTGCCATACTTTTTCTACTTTTTCATTACTTTTTTTTCTTTTAACATTAATCTACTCTTTTGCTTTAATTTAACTTTTTCAATGTCTATAAAATACTTCTGGCTCCCGGAATGGGAAAGCTCCTTTTCTATCAAAATACCATATACCGCAGATAAACTGTTAAAGTTTAACATACCCGATTGAAAATACAGTAGAGTCTCTCAAATCTGAATCTCTCAAATTCGAACGCCGTTTGGATTCAAAATGTCAATTGTGAGGTTATGTTAGAAAGTTCGTATTCTTGGTGAACGAAAATCATATTTATGTGCTTCTTCCTGAATGTTTACATACATTATGGTCGTGTAAAATGAAAAGGAAGTATGCTACCACTAAGACTTGCGAGAAAGTACGGGAATTTGATTCAAAGTACAATTTAATCTCACAAAAATTTCTTTGAAAAAATCGTTCGAATTTGGGAGGTGAGAAATGTCAAAAATACCCCCCGAGCGTTCGAATTTAGGAGACTCTACGTCTACTCGTCTACTGTAACAAGAATTTTTCTCACTTTTTTTATTTTTGCATTAGATTTGAAATGCACTCAAGACTGAAGGCATTGAGAGGTGAGGAGACAAAAGACCGCTTCCTTGGCCGAGAAGCACAGTCCGCTTCCCTTTGCGATGCGATCCCTCTGCTCGAGGTCGAAAGAGGGAATCTCCACAAAAGGAAGGGAATATCTTTTTCGATTTTTTTCGGTGGACCCCACGGACCCCACGCAATTGCACATAAATTTGATAACGATCTATCAATTAAAAAAACATGAAGTGATTGAATTCATCACTGAATTCATCAATCACAGCCGGTTAAACTCATTTTATACAATTTGAGGAAATTTATTTTGCATGAAAACTGGCAGACTTTTTTTATTCCAACGTCCTCTTCGTACACTGAGTTCTTAGCTAATTTCACTTGGATGAAATTTGTAAAATGTAAATAAAGCTACATACGATGAAAGAAGAAATGTGATAAGAATATGCAACATTGTATGAATGTATCTTAAATTGAAACATTTTTTAATTATTTATTTTTGTTTTCAATTTATTGATAATCTGAAAAAAAATATTTTGTCGAGAGGCACAAATTCGAGGTAGATTAAAAAAAGAATAACGAATTCAGCAGCATGCAACAGTAATATCAGTAATAGACACTGTAGGTCTTATGGAAAGGAATATATTCCAATTCATCTGCATGACGACGGCGATAGTCCCAGAGAAAATGATCCAAAAGAACAGAGTTAACATTCTGAGTGGATATGTTGAGTTTTTGTTCTCGAATCTGTGCCAGTACTCTCTCCTTGAGTTCTTCAACAATGTAAATAGATGCTCCACGAATTTCAACTTCTTTTGCTGTTCCATTCTCCAAAATCTCATTACATTTGAGACTATCCATTAACTCATCTCCATATTCCAGTGCACCAAAATGTACAAGTACTTGGGGAACCCGATAGTCTGCAAACATGGTAATTGTGTTGATATCAGTGAATTCTCCAAGTCCTTGACCTCTGAAGCATGCCCAGATATCTCCGATCAAAATCTGAGCGCGTTTGTAGATGCCAACTCGTTCTCCCTCAAATACAGCTTCATCTCTGAAGCAGGGAAATTCCTCGACAATAAGCTGGAGAAGCTTCTGTGCAGATTTTTCACACTGTTTTATGCAATTCTCAAAATTTCCATTGTACTTCTGTAGCAACTTCTCACTAACTTCTTTCAGGCACTTGACCCTGTTCTCAATCAAAGGTGCCTTTGTTTGCCCATCATCTGCCTTCAGAATTCTCTCCAAACCTTCCACATCTAGTTTTCCGTAGAATTTTGGATTTGTAATATCTTCCCCAGCCTTCATGGCACGA
This sequence comes from Phlebotomus papatasi, assembly GCF_024763615.1. Lineage (NCBI taxonomy): Eukaryota > Metazoa > Arthropoda > Insecta > Diptera > Psychodidae > Phlebotomus > Phlebotomus papatasi. The sequence goes on from NC_077223.1 coordinate 51,682,036, forward strand.
TTAATTGCAGCACACAGAGCGAAATATCCAGTTTGACCTTGAACTTTCCACTTAGTCGCATCTCCAGGTGTCCAGAAGCAGAAATTGAGAGTGTCAATTAAAAACATCCAGTTGAGACAATTAGGATCACTGGGCTTAGGATGAAATTCATGCTGAGAGAAGTTATCCACAGAGATTTCCTTTGTCATCAAGCCCTCAAGTATAGCCCGGCATAGCTTATCAATACCGGCATTGTTGATTTTTAGATATTTTGCGTGTTTAACGATGAATTCACCAGCAGCTTTTGGGAAAAGTACCATTCTGAACACTGTTTAGTTAGAAGACTGAGAATGGAGAATGTTGAAGTAACTCAAAATCAGAGCACCAAAATAAAAGTGTATGGGCAGGAGAAATTGAAACTCAGAGTGATAATCACTTGATGCTTCAATTGAGGGATTTCAAATGATGAAATTTTCATACAAAAGAATTATTCCAATTTATTCCCATCAACTCGGTAATTTTCAATAAATTTTCACCGTCTCTTGCGATATTTCTCCGCTATTTTGTATTATTTTTGACCAAATTCTGTTTTAATATCTCAATTCTTTATTCAATAAAGGTATTTTAAGTTAAGATGAAAAAAAATATAAAAATACTTTTCAGTAATCAAATAGTACCGAAAAAATATATGATCGGTAACGGGTAAGATGGTGAGTTAGAGAATCAGCAAGCTTGCAAGGTACACCGGGTTGATATTTCACCACTTTTATTTTGCTGTTGACAGAGGAATTTTTCCTCGGGAAATTGTGATAAAATCCTGGTAAACAGCAAAAAGTAGTCATCCCCTTCACTAGAATCCCTTCCCAAGAATCATGGTGATCAAGTGAGTGTTATTAATTTTAGAGATTCTCTTCTTGTTTACCAAAACTAACCTCAATGTTTATATAACTCCCGGAAAGGTTATTGATAAAATCCGGACTGTTTTATGGTGCAGTCAAGTACAGCATCAATCAGGGAGTCTGGGGATCTAGTGTAAGAACAACACAGCTATACAATGACATAGGCGAGGGCCTGAGTCCTCATTGGACGGAAGTAAAAAATAAAATCCCGCTGGAACTTCCTCTGCTTCCATCAACTGGTGAGGCATGCTTCGTGGCCAAGTATTACTACAACCAGGGCGTCAAGGGGACCTTCAACTTCCTTCACCGACTGCCCTGTCACATTGGTCAGTTGGCCAAGAAAGCCAAGGACGCTGTTGGAAGTGCCTTCTCATCTTTTGAGGAAGCCCCAGCCCCTGCTGCAGCTCCAGTCAAGGACAAGTAGTATCAATTCTCACGATGTTAGGCGCAATAAATCCCTTAAACGAATCAATTTTCTGGTTTGTCTCTCACTTTATTGAAATTCACTGTTAAATCCTGTAGTCACTCTGTGAGTCTCACTGAAGGTCAAAATGGGACTGGGGGACAATCATAGACATCCCCATTTATTGTAAGTCTAATGGGAGGGCAAAATCGAGGCATTTAACAAAACTGGAGAAAAAAAAATTGAACAATTGCCAGAGACAAAATCAAAATGTCGTGAAGGAAGGAAGATTGAGTTTGGGAGCTCATCGACTTTAAAGGGCTAAATCCTGTTACGCATTCGGCGTGGAATCTGTGCTGACCTTTTGTGTCTCCTCAGCTGCTGCTGCTGCTGGTGCCGCTGGTGCTGATTCCTGTGCCTTTACCTCAGCAGCTGCCTTCTTTTTCTTCTTCTTACCACTTTTACTCACAGCATGACTCAACAGCTCCTTCATCTCCGGATCCGTCACACTATGCTCACTCTTGTAGTGATCCTCCGGAAAATCTAAGCCCGTCACCAGGCTCACACCATTGGGCAGTAGAAGAACAGTATGTTTAAATTGGGCCACAAATTCATCTGCAAAAAAAATCACGTTTAGGTCACATTATCGCTGTCTACTCCCAAATTACTATATTTTTTTTTTTTTAAATAAAAATGTTCATCTTTGATGCTTCTCTAATGCTCAGTTTAACCACTAAACAATATTTTTATGGAGCATCTTAAAGAAATGTCTAATCTGGCAAGGTGTCTGGACACAGAATCCGTGGGGATTTTTCATCCGAGATTCAGTGTAATTTAGCCTTGCGGAAGGGAAGTGTACATTTTTGTTTTTAATGACGCCGATGCCATGAATTTTGAGGCAAGAAAATTATCTAAAAACTCTAAAAATAACCGTGAGAAAATTGCATTCGAAAATACTACACAATCAGAGTTGAACATCAAACTAGATAAATGATTAAAGATCAACAAGATGAGTTAATTGATTTGCCCCTTACTCTGATGAAGTTTAGAACAACATCCTCTTGATAAATTTTTAACAAGATCCAATTGGTCGTGATATGAAATCAATGGTCCATAAGCCGGCGGCAACCGGTGTTGTCACCATTATCATCATCATTTTCAACCAGTTATCCCTATTGAGGTCGCGGACCCATGACATCAAGGTCAACAGCCCAGGTTCGATCCCAAAGCGCTCCAAGGCAAGATTCTGAATTTAATTCAGCCATCTTGTCCTAGGCCTGTCTCCGAGGTCGAGGTCTCCTCACAAAGGGTTATACGGGCTTCAGACCTAAGGCCGTCTTCAGACTAGAGGTTTAGCCCAGTTCCCGCAAAACCTTAAACAGCAACCGATTTTATTGACTTTTCAAAATGTAATAGGTCATTTGCCCTTAACAATTCAATCCTAAGTCAAATTTTTCCAAAAAATCTTGACTGATAATATATTAGAGTAGTTAAGCCATATGGCTAAGCCTTAGGTCTGAAGCCCGTATAAGGGCCTTGACAGACCTGAGGATTAGCTTAGAGACGGCTTAACGTAATTATATTAGAAATAATGGTTAAACTACATTTCCATCATTTTCCACTAAGTCATCTCTCGGCTTAAGTCGTAAGTGTGTCTAGGGCATTAGGCTTACTTATTTGGCTTGACTCCTCTAATTCCTCATCAAGCATGATTTTTTTTTTAGGAAATTGTTGTTTAGGATTGAATATTAAAAGCAAATGATTCATAGGATTTTGAAAAATCAATTGCTGGTTGTTAAGATTTTTGAGACCTTCCGGAACTGCGCTAAACCTCCAGTCTGAAGCCGGCATTACATAGCTTTTCTGGAGAATCTTTCTTGTTTCATGCGTTGAACATGACCGACCATACGCAATGGTCTTCTCGACTCTTAGTTACTCACGAACGGTTATGTTCCTCACTCGATCTCGACGAGTGATTCCCTTAACCGCCCGAAGGAACCTCATCTCGGCAGCTTGTACTCGCAATCTTTCTTGTTCGGCCATTATAGTGCCCAAAGTTAACAGTGATTGCCTTTATCGGACGCTTTTTGTGAAAGGCATCACTATTTTTAATTCTCTTCCGTGTGGTAGTCGGAATTCCGCGGACGCTATCCGTGAATTCTTTCTGGCTGAACTTTAGAAGCTTCTATGCTTCTTATTTTTCTACTCATCTTTTTTTTCTTTTTCTTATTAAAATTCTTTTCATTATTCTGAATTGTATTTTGCATTACTTTTTATATGTTCTTCAATCACAATTGTAAGAGGGGTGACCATATTTTTGTGATTTAAATATATGAATTATTATTATTATTATTACCCAAATCTCATGACCATAGGTGAGAATAGGAATAAACACAGCTTGAAGACCGATATCCACACGGCTAAGCTCGTCTTTCCTCACTATGTTTCTGCCAAGTTCCCTCATAATTGCAGAAGCTTGACCGATTCACGACGATAGTTCGGTGTGAAAACCTACCAGCACTCGTGAATAACACCCCGAGATACTTGAACTTCTCCACCGGCAGAAAGAGTTTAATCCGCCCAACACACCGGAACTGCGTCCTATTGAAAACTATTGGGGAATTTTGAAGGAGGATCTCAGGAAAAAGGCTAAACTAGCCAAAAGTTTGCCTGATTTCAAGCAAAAATGGAAAAACGTCGTCAGAGCCCGTCGAGAAGAGCTTGTCAAGAACCTGATGAGGGGAATTAAGAAGAAGGTACGGGAGTTTGCTAATTAGCCATTGGAATAAAGCAAAGAAATGGTTTAAAAGAATCACAATAAAATGACCTTTCCAAATCTGTATTAGGTTTTTTTTCTTATCTACTGCGACTAAGATTTGAGAGCCATTTTTCCATGGAGAAATTCATTCGATTCCACGCTTTACAGTCTCTGTACAATGACACAGAGCACATCCCAAAGTTGTTCTCTCGACACTCGGTCATATGTTTTTTCCAAATCTGTGAAACAAGCATAAAATGGAATTGCATATTCCCAAGCCTTTTCGACAATCATCTTCAGGGTTAAAAGCTGATCCGTGGTCTGAAACCGCATTGTTCCTCACCCAGTCTGGGTCCCACTATGTCTCGGTATCTTCTCTCAAGGATTTTGGCATACATTTTGCCGGGCAAAATAAAATGGGAAATTCTCCTATAATTGGAGCAATCTTTCTTGTTTCCCTTCTTGAATATGGGGTACAATGATCCCAACTTGCCGGTCCTTTGGTGTTCTCCTGTTTTGCCAAGCCATCTTAATGGTACGCGTAACCCCAATAAACCCCCGTTTAGCATTTCCGGACGTATTTCGTTAATTCTTGCAGCCTTTCCATCCTTAAATTTACTGATCGCATACAGGATTTCATTGTCTGAAGGATCACTTTCTTCCCTGCCTTTATCCTGCCCTGAGAAGTACTCTTTCCAGCGACTTAAGACCTCTTCCTCTTTGGACAGAAGATTTCCTTTCTTGGATATTACTCCTTGGATGGAATTGCTCTTCTTCCCTCTGAGTCTTCGGACTTGTTGCCAGAAAGTTTTGTTTGCCATATTGTAGTCAAGCTCCAGCTTTTCACCAAACTTTTTACAGGACTCCTCTCTTGCGGCTTTAAGTGCGAACTTTCCAGCCCTTCGCACTTCAACGTAACGATCACGAGACTCAGAATTCTTACGTTATATATACAACTTGTAAGCCTTATTTTTCTTTCCAACCATTTTTTTTAGCAGTATTTGACCATCCGGATTCTCATCAGGGTCCCCGTTGCTCCTAATCACACCCCGCCATGTCTCAGAGTTAACACCAACATACGCATTGAAATCTCCAAACAACACAACTGAATCCGCTTCAGTAGATGCATTTTTCAGGACTTCCTCCAATTTATCTAGGAAAACTGGGTACTTCTGACCGATTCATTACTGATATTTTGCTATATGCAATAAACTTTAGGTCTTTACAAATTTACAAATTCTTAGCGTTAATAAAACACCGTTCCAAAGAAATGCCTCAAAATTCACTTAACATCTCAAAATAATAAAAACAAAAGACTTTGTAATAAAATAAACTCACTCGGTCTTTCATAGAGAACCTGGAATGGCTCGATGATTTTGTGTGAGACACACTCAACGACACCCATTCTGGCCTTGGTCTCCTCCTCAAAGTGTCTCAAATTGAATGGCATCGTTCCAAATTTGCTTTTTACCTGCAAAAAAACAAGTATTTTATTATAAAAAAATCCACTCTCCTTTTAGCCTTTCTTATATAGGACGAGGAAGCGGAGGAGACTCACCTCAGAGAGAAATGCGCGGGACGCCTTTAACTTGAGCTGGTAATTCTCGTCGGTTTTCTTGAAAATGGCCACCTTAGTGTCCTGTTCCTTACCCACACCTTCGCCCGTGCTAATAAGGACATCCATAGCGTACACTTCGTGCACTTCAAATTCACATTTCTCATGCTCCTTTTTCTGGGCATCATTCGGATTCTGGATGATGGTCTTCTCACCGTCTATTTTGAACTGCTTCAGCTGATGACTCAACATCCCTTCGATGGGCTTGCACTTGAATGCTTCGGAGACCTTCTGGACACCTTCGGTGATTTTGTAGTTGCCATTTCCAACCTTTAAGAGTCTCAGGGCTGCCTCACTAGCCCAATAGGCAGCCAATACAGCATCGGCCTTACGGCCAGTCGCTGGATTCTCAGCTGTAGCACCCACAATCGTCGTGAATGCCACCACAGCAATAAATCCATCGATATGTGCACCCAAATCGCTAAAATTTCAAGAAAGTTTTGTTTATTTGTTTTCTATTGCAGTTAAATAATTTTTTTTCGATAAAAAATAATTTTTGTTAAATATAAAGAGTAAAACTCAAAGAAGTCGCCTGTGATCCTAACAACCTACGTACTCCTAACAAAAGTTATTCTTTGGAGTAAGCTCCTGATCTTTTTTTTTTAATTTTCTTTACTTTTAATTTGCAAGCATATTCCACTACACTAAAACGGCAGTCACGGCAATATAGGCAAATTTTTTTCTCTAAAGAAAATCGTAAAAAAATATTGTCAACGATGTCTTGTCTGGTTGTACAATAATAAATATTACGTATTGCGAGAAAATTCGCTGGAAATGAAAAATTCATTACTTTTAATAGATTTTCTGCTAAATGGGCCTGTGTGATCGATAATAAAATTGAACCTGTTGGAAAGGTCTGAATGGTCTAAACTTATAATTCTCTACAATTTTTCTAATACTGCTACAAAATTATTAAAAAAAAAAATTATGTGATAGGAAAAGTATTTTTGACTCAAAAATTTGAGTAAATGTGATAGTCTTAAATCACCTAAAAAAATTCTAAATCATCTAATTTGTAGAGCGTACGGCCCATTCGACAATTTTTAACCCAGTCGACCGACGGCCAAACCCACTAATCCTAATCCTTCATGCCTATGATACATCAAATACATCATCCCTAGACGGGCGCTGAAGGTTGTTACATGATGCCCTTGTTACTCATGGCAATTACCACATTTCAGTGAGTGAGCATCAGTCACTCTGGACAGTTCACTCTGAGGAAGTTCTTAAAAAAAATGTATTTTTTAAAGAAATTGTTCCTAGCTTGTAGAGGCCCATTACAAATTGTAATTTTTGTGAGAACAAATCGACCGAAGACTTGAAAAGTGGGACTCAGGAGCTTCAGGAGTCCAATAAAGATAACTCTCGTTAAGGGCCTATTTACGTATGGACGTATTTACAGCGTATTAATGTATTCATAGGATAAACTGAATGCCTGCAAGAATTCGGAAGGCATTTTCCTACACTTTCTACTCAAAGGGCTTATCCTAAGGTACAAAGTGCCATTACGTACCTGCGAAGTGTGACCCAGCGTTAGCAAGGTCTTGACCTCAGCTACAATATGTATTGAAATTTAAAGAAAAATCATCTAGTTTTCGAAATATTCGAGATCGAGTTTTCGAAAATCGATTTTTCGATTATTCGGATATTCTCGAATGTAGTTGGGGTGTCAAAAAAATTGTAGCACAGTAGACTCTCTCTCAACTGGGGCAAAATGTCATCCGAATTATCGTGAGATTTGGGCGTCAAAGCCATTGTAAATTCCACAAAAAGAAGAGGAATAAGAGGAACTACAGCGAATTTGAGCAAATTTGCTTGAAAATTAAACGGGAAAATTGTTAACAAAATTTTTCGCCCTATTGAAAAAGAGCCGATTGGGCGAGGATTTACTGTATTCCATGGGAACTTTCCAAAACACCAAAATTTTTCAAATTTTGATAATTAGAACCGGAGATATGGCCATTCGAAAATTAAATTTATGACCATTTCTAGCTGGGATCAGGGCTCAGGTGGGTCGCAAGAGCGTAAGCTTTTTAATCAAAAGCCCTTAGGCCCAGCTATAACATACTAAAATTTGAGATCGGTCGATGCCATGGGGGCTGAGAAAACAACATTTTTGGCTGTTTCAAAATGACGGAAGGGTATGGGAGTGAATCTGACATCTCTAATTTCAAACGGCCCATCGGCATTTGACCTTTGCTGAAAACAGCTTGTCGATATCTCTCTCCGTTCTCTCTCCAGAACCATTTGTACACCGGATGGGACGGGACGTCCAAGAAAATTGTTTTTCAACGCAAATGATAATCGTAATCTAGAAGTGTCATAACGTGTTTATACAAAGTTTGGGCCCGATCTGACGAGGTCGGATTTCACCTGTGACTACAAAAGCTGAGATTGTAAAGAATTTCAGCTAAAATCATATTTATCTATTTCGAAAATCTAAATCCCTGCCAAACCGAGGTGAAATTATCAGCGTTTTACAACAGAAAGGTTTTTCATCATCAAAGGATTCCCGAAAACTATCATAATTCTCTTAAAATGTGATTTTAATTTAGGGTAAGTGTGCCAAATTTCGGCATAGTTGCATGCAAGCGTCAAAGTCTCAAGTTTGAAATGTAATATTTTAAATACAAATTGATTTTTTTATTATTTCTTCTGAAAGAATGTTGCATGGAACCTTGTAAAGAGTTTACCCTCTTTATTTACTCTAAAATCATTCTTAATACATTTTAAAATGAATAAAAATATAGACATAGCTTTGGTACTCTATTTCGGTCACCTTCATTCTCATGGTTCCTTGCCCCTCGGGAATTCTTTCAATGTCTTTTTCACGTCATCTCGTTTGTCATAGCTACATTTTTTGTTATTCTTTTGCATTGTATAATCTTTAGAATACGTAAAATCTAAAAGTTTATGGAAATTCGAGGAACAAAAAAGGTGGCCGAAATTGCAAGCTGGCCGGAATTAGGCACACTTACTTTAGGTGGCGAAAAAGTACTGACTCTACCCTACATTACCGTTTAGTCTAGACTCTGTAGAAAGAGGAGCATTTACTTTTCGACATAAGGCCGGCTTCAGACCTAAGGTTTAGCCCAGTTCCCGATGGTCTCGAAATTCAAAAGAACAACCAATTTTATTTGTTTTTCAAAATTTAATGGATCATTTGCCCATGTTTTCCAATCTTAAGTGACAATTTTCCAAAAAATCCTGATTGATAAGAAATTAGAGAAGTTAAGCCATATGGTTAAGCCTTAGGTCTGAAGCCCGTATAAGACAGACATTAAATTAAAAAAAAATCTGAAATTACACGGCGATATTTGGATTTCTACAAAATGTTAATCTTTTATCTATGACAAAGTTGAAGAGTTTGACGCCACAAATAAATGCCGTCCCAAAGGATTTTTGGTTTGAAACTTTTCCCATCATGATTTTCCCTGCTCAAGAAAGTGAAAGCTACTTACATTTTCACAATATCTCCATCCTTGAGAATGTAGTCAGGTTCACTCTTAATGGGCGAAAAGTGGCAGACGCAGTTGTTCACCGAGAGACAGGTCGGGAATGCTATTCCTTTCTTCAGTTCCTTTTCCTTCTTGTAAATCTACCGGAGAAACAAAAGTATCAGACAAATCTCCGGCAAATTCCTCGAGAAAAAAAAAACAAAAGAATACTCATAGAGCCCTCAGATCTCATAATCTTCTACCGTCATTGGGTGATTTCTCAATTCCGTGGCGATCTCACACTCCCAAGAGAGACCCTTTGAAAGATCTCCAGGGAGCGCCGAACTCAGATGAATCTCAGTGAGTTGCAACCACATCAGCGAAAAATGCGTCCCTCTAGCGCGTAAGTTCTAATCATTGGGCATTTTCCGGGAGTTATGGATAAACATTAGAACATCTCACCTTTCCAGTCTCCTCCGTTACAAGTTTGTCACCTTTGTCGCAAAGCTCCTTGACTGAGGCTCCAGCAATGCAATGTTCCAGCAGTGTCTTCAGAGTTCCTGCGTAAGAAGAAAAAAACGTAGAAGGCTCTGTGAAATTGAGGTTATGTCACTCCTTCGTCCATTTTCATCCACTCGACCCCATGTTTTCCCACCCACAATTGCACTACACGGCCCCCCATGATGCCCCAAAGTACCAAGAAACACTCCACATAGTGCCACGAGTTATCCCCAAGTATTCCAAATTGCCATCGTGACAGTTTTTTCAGCCACAAGTCGCCGCGTGGCTACAAAAACTTTCCATCCGCCCCACATCAACTTACTATTTACAATTTCGCCGGCTGTCTTGTATTTTGTCACCACAATTTCATCGGCAACCGTCTTCTCGGTCCCATCGGCCATCCTGGAGCTGGGAAATACTTGAAAAACCTCACAGAGTCTTATCAAACAACACACGTAAATTCACTGTCCCCAAGCCGGAAAATGTTTTTAGGAGGGAGAAATCGATTAACTCTAGCATGATATAGCGCCACCTAGCGGTAGAAAAAGGGTGAATCGATGTAAAAATTTAAATTTGCGATGAAAATCAACGCCCCTACCGGGATCAAGCAATACCATTTATTGAAAAAATCGCATTTTATGTGATTTTCATAAATTTCACAGCATTTCCGCCTCCTTGGAAGCAAATTTCAACTTGATTGTGACAGTATTGGGATTCGTGAGATCTGCCACCATCAATTCATGCCCATCATGCAGCCCCAGTTCGGACAGAGACAGCGTCAAGTTGCTCCTTGTTCTCTCTTCAATACTCTTCACCGTTGACATGTAGAGAGTCCGATTCTTTCCATCCACCGAAGCCGTGAGCCCAGGATTCTTCATCTGAAACTCAGCACTCTCACAGAGGTAATCAATGAGATCTTGGAGAGTCATCGTAGCTGGATCTTCTACTGGAACCGAGCGCGGAACTTGACTACAGGCCAGACAATCCTCTTTCTTTTCTGCTTCGTAAGTGTACGTGTAGATTCCATCTGAATCATTGAATACCATATAATTGCTGAGTGGTTCATAGCAGCTGGTGGCAATCTTAAAGACCTCAGTTGTACATGCCGCTGCAATAACAGCATTTGTACTTGCCACAGCTGGGATTATATTTTTCAGCACACCCTGGACAAGTCTGTATGACAGTCCGGTGATGTTGTACGAATTGGCACGTTCCTGTGCCTTCTCATACACCCATGACACATGCTGAGGATCATCTCCGTCGAGTGGAGCTCCTCCAAAGGGACTCTCTTTGCCCCATTGAATCAACTTCACATACTCAATACAGTGTTCCGGAAGCCTAGGCGTATTGGCAATCGTACAGAGAGGATAAGTCACTTGAGGTGGATAGAGATCGAGGGTGCATTCAATACAGGCTGTTATTCCAGGCAATATCACCCTGGCATTCCCTTTGAATCCCTCAGTACCACCATCAATCATCGGGATAATCGATGACTGATCCACACTGCCATCTTCTTCGTATACCAACATAGACAGAAGCATTCCATTGATCCATCTCCTAGCCACTACCGAATCCAAACCACAGACAACAATATGAAATTGCCGGTAAAAAGTCTCATCAAAATCCTGGATCTTGCAAAAATGCGCTGTTACATTAGTTCCCGGAATCCTAGAATTGATAAAGGCGGCTGCACATTTTGCCTTGGAATTGCCAATGTCCTTCCGGCGAAACAGGAATTGTCGATTGAGATTCGAGAGATCAATTGTATCCATGTCAATGACATCGATATTGCGGAATCCCATGAGGGCAAGATCCTTGAGTAATTCACATCCTAAACCACCAGCACCTGCAGTGAAAAACTCTCGTACATGCACATCCTATGGAATTTTGTGCTAGAGAACCAGAATACTTACCAATTACGAGGATTTTACAGGAATTCATGATGAATTCGAGAGTGGAATCTGAGGCTGAGAAATTGGGATGGCAAAATGGTCCACTGACTTCAAGAATTCGACGTATATTGGTCCATCTCCTGTGCAGATGATCGGTGAATTGTCCATTCGACTCCATCACAGTGCTTTTATCACGGAAAAACCACGAAAAATTAATGAAAATCTAGGTGCAGCTACGAAGGAAAACAAAGTGTTTTCGGCGATTTTGACAGTACAGCACCACCTTCCGGATTTACTCAAAACCTATTCCCGGGTTAAAATATAAAATTTGAGGTTGTGTCGGTTCGGTGCAAAATTTTCGTAAAGTCCTTGATGTCAGCCGGAAGCAGTAAAAATAATAATTTTTGGGTCCTTCTTGCTGTGTTTAATATAAACAAGTCCAAATTTGCGTTATTCATGTATTATTTAAAGATTTAAACATTAAGTAGATAAAGAATTAACGAATTAAGTTGGAGAAAAAAATATAATTTCGAGGTTAAGTTATCACAAGATTAGAGCAGTACACCAGGAACACCAAGCAGTTTAAATTAAAAATATATTGCCACGTGTTTCCTCTCTGTGCCCTTGGCACTTTATTTTGCACTCCTCTCCTATGCAACACATTCTAAAAAAAGCTCAATAGGACGGAGGGGTTGCTTGTAAAGCATTGCCACACGTTGCCCCGAGCAACGAGCAAATAACAAAACACTGCATTAGTCATGGAAGTGAATTGGAGACAAATCCTCTCTGTGAGTCCTGAAAAAATTGAGGATGAGGATAAAAAGGATGAGATATTTGAAGAAATTATCCATGTGAGTGATTATGACAAGTTCGATGGCAAGACCTATAGGAAACTCTTTAAATTGTGCCAGCATTTGCTGCGATACAAAGGTGAGCAGGTTGCCTCCCTTTTGGCCGAATTGGACGCCCTGGCGACCAAAGAGGCTGAAATGGAAATTCTCGGGACACCGGAATACAAATCCCTTGAAAGCGAAAACACAAAACTTCGAAAGCAAGTTGAAAGATTGGAATTTTCAAATGTACAATCAAAGGGAAAGATTAAAGAGTTATCTGAAGAAATTCTCAATCTGCAAAAAAAGTATCAAGATAGCCAATTTGGGAGTGAAAGAGAAGATTCACCAGATGCTCTTTCAGACTTGGATCGCCAGCAGGAACTTTTGAATAATATCAGTGCAAAAAACAAACATATCAAGCGTCTCCTGAGGGATATTGAAACTTTGGAAAAGGAATCTGGGGGCCTTACCAAGCAAATCCAGGAACTCAGAGGAGCTCTCGATGAAGCAACTTCGAGTCTAGCTTCAGTGACAGATAAATATGCTGAAGCAAAATATAAAATCCGTGAACAAAATGATTTTATTGAGGCTCTGGGGGTAAAAGTAAAGGATCTGGAAGGAGTCATTGAAGGAATGCAGAGAGAAATGGAGGAGCGTGATATGGAGATTGATTCATTTGGAAGGAAACTCGAAGAACGTGCTTATGCCTGGAAAAATCTAATAGAAGAAAAGGATGCAGAACTTGAGAAGCTCAAAGAAAAGTATGAAGAACTCCTAGAGCAGCATCCTGGCTACAATATTGATGCTGAGCGCAAGGAAATGCGCCGTTTAGCTGAAGAATTGAAGCTTAAAGAAGAAAAAGTCACCCTTCTGGAAAAGCAATTGGAAGAATCCAGGCAGAGTCAATCCCGTGAAATACCAGAAAAATCCGGAAAAGGGGAATCTAATTGCTGCGAAGATAAACAGACCCTTCTGGATCAGGCTAAAGAAAAAATCACAGAATTGGAATTTTCAATGATATCACTTGAAGAGGACAATGTGCTTAAAGCTAAACAAGCTCTTGAAGCAATTGATGCTCTGAGGCAGTATGAATCCGGGACTGATGGTCTTCCGCAAGCCCTAACAAAAATTTCCAATCTTGAGAGGAAAGTAAAATCAAGAGATAAACAAATTTGTGCTCTAGTTGCTGAACTCAATACACTCCAGAATCTTGCATCTGAAAATGTGGTGCTTAGGAAGAAGCTGGGTATTGCAGAAGATGAATTTATTTCTACAACATCCTTCCACGCAAAGAAGAGGAAGCTTGTGAAGCTTACAGAGCGTCTGCAGTTGAAGTTGAGGGCGTCTGAAGAAATGCGTTTGCAATTGAAACTCGAGAAGAATGATCTGAAACGCCGTCTGGGATCACATCCTCGCCCAGAATCCGAAGATCTTCCTGTAGATTCAAAAATCTGTGAAAAGTGCCTGAAAACATTCATTCCAGATGACAATATTTGCTTATCCTGCAGTAAGACAGATATCAGAGTAAAAGATGAGAATGATTTGGAGAAGAAGATAACGAAATTAGAAGAAAACTACAAAGTTGTTGTGGATGAAAATGAAAATTTGCGAATTGGAATGCATGAAATTCTTCATCAATTGAGAGACTATGATGCTACCTCTGAGCACATTACGATTGATTCATCAACTTTAGAAAAACTACTGCATGCTCTGGATGCCAGAAGTGTCAGTGGATGGTATCATCCAGCCATGAGAATGCAAAATGAACTCATGGTGGTTAAAGAAAGAGAATTAGCTTTAAAAGAGCGCGTGAGGGTATCTGAAAGACAAACTAGTACTCAAACCATTCAGGAAGATTCTAAAAATCCCGTTGGTATTGACAAAGTTACTCAAACAGATTTCACTGAAGAAGTCTCAATGAACTTTGATACAATCCTGTGTCATCTTTGCGAGAAAAATAAAGAACTGGAGGAATTCAGAGAGAAATGTACATCTTTAGCTACGGAACTTCAGCAGAAAATAATCGAAAGTGACTCTATGAAGCATTATAGTGTTGAATTGAATCAACTCAGGGAGGTACTTAGCCTCTCTGAAGATCAAAGAGATCAGAATCTTTTGAAGAAAAGCGAAGAATTTTCAAATTTAGAACGAGAAATCCAGACAAATCGTCGAAAACTGGAATTCTTGATGGTGGACTTTGAAAATGTGTCCGAGGAACTCAAACAGGAACGCAAAGATCGGTTATTCTTAGTCGGGGAGCTTGAGAAGGAACTAACAAACCGTAGGACAAAAATAAGATATCTAGAACAAGAAATTAATGAGATTAGAGAAAAAAATTCTCAGCAAATTTCAGAGACTGAGTACAAAAAACTCGAGGAACAACTTCAAAGAAACACTAACAAATTAGCCAGGATATGTAAGGAATCTTTTGAAAATCTTCCAGCCACAGAGAAGGAAAGAATACTACAGGACGACTTAGAGACTTTTAGAGATTTTGCCATTGTAGATAGCAATCTCACCGTAGATCTTGTGACTCGAACGGAATTCTTGGATATGAAATATGATGCCAGGAAGGCCAAAGAGGAAGTAGCTAGACTTAAAATTGAGCAAACACATCTTCAAGAAGTGCTTCAAATAGCTCAGCGGCAGATTTCTTCACAACAAGAACTTCTGACAAATTATTCAGATGAAGAAATCTCACTGCGTCACCTCGTGGTAGATCTTCAATGTGTAGGAAGTGATAAGCAGCTTATAGCTCGGTGTGCTCGAGAAATTGAAAATCTCAAGGAAAATGAACTAAAACTGAAGAAACAGATTGAGAATCTTACCACAAAATTAAAAGATTTGGAAGGAAAATTCCAAGAATCTGAGGATAAATTGAAAACTTCCGAAGAAGAAGCTTCCAAGAACCGAAAAAATGATCTTCTGAAAATCCAATATCTCTCCCAAAGTCTTCAATATTTGAAAACTTCCTACTGCAAATTTACCCCACTCTTCCTAATTGAGGAATTTGTGTCTACCTTGGGGAAAGTTCTAAATCTCAAACAGAGTCTTCAAGAGGAACAGTCCATCCGAGAGAGCCAATTTCTTGAACAAAATCTCGAAAAATGTCTTGAGAAAATTAGAGAATCCATCAGCCATGATACCATTGAAGATAAAATTGCTCTGGTGAAGCAACAAACATATTCAGAGGCCATTGAGCAACGGCTTGAAGAGTCCAGGAGAAAACAAGAAGAAATCCAAAAAGAATTAATGGATCTCAAAATTTCAACTGCCACATCAATTCAACACTGGAACACCCTTGAGTTACTCTTGAAGACAAATGGGCCAAAGAAAGAACAAAAGATAAATTGTGTGGAAAAACAAATCCAGAACTCTCCAGAAATGGCAAATAAAGCCACAAATACAGAAGGTGAATATCAGAGTACACCACTAGATATTCCTCAGAAGGTTGCTTTAGAGAAGTATCCAGCGCCTCAACAAACCGATAATAAGATGTCAGAAACCGAGATGAAAGCTTCAAATAAATGCTTGGAATCTCAGCTAAAGCAAGCAATGATCTTGGCTTCCACAAGGAGTACTCTCCTTCTTGAGACTGAGAGTCGCCTGGCGGAGGCTCAAGGCCGAATTAAAGCATTTGAAAAGAATTTGGAGGAGAAAGACAAACTCTTGAAGGAAGAGAGAGAAAAGAACTTAAATAATGGAGATAAATCTGGTCATAAGGATGATAATATCCTTAGTATAACCATTGCTTCTCTGCAGAATCTACTTCTGGAAAAGGATACCACTCTATCTAGGTATCAGGAACTCTTGAAAACCGAAAGAAATGAACATTCAAAGTCCAGCAATGAGTATCAGAAGGAGATAGAGTCCCTAAGGGCTGAACTCGATCAACTGTCCAGAAAATTGAGGGAGAAGGAAACAGCAATTGAGGATATGGAACAGAAGCTTAAAGAAACGCATGCAAAAATCAAAATCGACTCTCCAGGAGTTTCTCCTGAGTCTGAGAAACTCTTCCTGGATGATCGGTATTTGGATGAAATGTTTTTGGACGAGAAGAAAGTTTTAGCCGTCGATGAAGCCCAAAAAAGTCACATTGAGAGTCTCGAGAGGAAAATTATGGAGAATGAGGAAGAGATTAGGCGGATGCAGCTGCAACTTCGAGAAGTTAGCAATCGGGAGGCAATGTGGGAAAAGAGTTTGACTGAGAAAGATCGGGAGATTTCAGCTCTCAACGAGAGATTTAACACAGATCTCAGGGACTTATCTGACAATATAACTAATCGACGGGAAATTGAGCAGCTCAGAGAGATGCTAGAGGAAAAGGATCGTCATATTAATGATCTCACAGATACCCTGACTCACTTCCATGATGATCAGCAGAAATTTATGAGTGATGCCACTCTCCACTCTGCTGACCAACTAGCTCAATTGAGTGCTGAATTGAGTCGTGCTGAGGCCACAAATAAAGTCCTGAATACTCAAATTGAAGCCCTAAAGCGTCAGATCACAAATCTGAGCCAGAGGGAGAAACAGGCTAGGGAAATGGTTAAAACTCTGAAAAATCAACTCATCCGACGACCAGTGATCTCTATCAAAAATGAGAGAATTACCAGTAGGGAAGAGAATCTGCAGAGAAGGCTTGAGCAGGTGCAAAGTGAATTAATGGATACAAAGGAAGAACTCAGAAAGCAAACAAATCTGGCTGAAAGTAGAAAGGCCAAAAATGCATCAGATCTAAATCTGTGGGAGAAGCAGAAACGCTGGCAGGGAGTAGCTGAAAAGTTGAAGGTGAAGTTGGCTGAGAAGGAGTCGGAGCTTGAGAAGCTGAAGGTCAGCTTCAACACAGCCAAAGCTACAATATCGCGTCTTGAGCGAGAACGTCATGTTCTAGAAACTCGACTTAGGGGTGGAAGTCGGTTCTGCCACTCTCCATCATGTCCACATTCCCATGCTGGAAAATACACTCCAGCAGAGAGTCCCGAATCCGATGACGAATACGAAGATGGACAAATAAAAGGAGTTACTGGATTGTCAACAGTTCCCCGGGGAGTAGATGGCTTGGAAAATGGGCAGGAGATCATAGAAGCTCTAAAGGCGAGAATTGAGTCTCAACAGAGGAAAATTGTCGCAATGGAATTGGAGGGAAAAGGATCCAGTGCAGTGGTGAATGAAGTTGAAAAGCTCCAAGAGAGAGTGTCTTCGCTGGAAGCTCAAAATCTCCGTCTTGAAGCAAGAAATCTCCAACTCCAACTGGACAATGACATGCTGAAGCAGGGTGATGATGGGGAACGCCAGAAGAGAAGAATTAAGCACATGGAAGACTACATTCTTGTACTTAAAAATGAACTTAGCCAGGCAAATGCCAAAGGAAAAGTTTCAATTGCAAATCAACCCCTTTCGGATTCCCATCAGACAATTCTGGCTCTTAAGCGCCTTGTGGAGAGGCTCAAGGTTGAGAATAAAACTCTCAAGGAGGGAAAGGTTCCGGCAAAAGAATCAATTTCGAAGGAATCTTTTGAGAAACTCAAGGCAGAGTACGAAAAAATGCAGAATCTTCATGCAGAAGCACTGGCTAGGGTATCTTCACTGGAGATTGAGTTAGATCTCCATGCAAGGGCAAAGGTGGATGGAACTGGAAGGGATTCTACGGAAGATGTTCTAGAAGATACAGCAGCAATTCGTGAAAAATTGCGGCAGAGAACAGAATTGCTGGAGAAGGCTAAACTCCTGCTGACCAGAGCAGCAGCTAAAGAGAAAAATCTGAGGGAGCAAATCGTCTTTTGGAAGAGAAAGTGTTCAGAACTTCAGAATGTGCCGTTCATCGAGGAAACTAGCGAGTAAGATTCTTAGCTTAATTTAATATGCATTTCGAGTGTGTTCTTAGAATTTTTGTGGGAAGGATATATTTTTTTAATACTTACATTTTTGCTACATTTAAATATTTTGGATGGATGTGGAATTTTCTCTTTTAAATAACTCATATTTAAATTTGTACAGGACGGGCTCATTTCAGGAGAAATTATCGTATTTAACAAATCTTTGCGTTTCATACGATTTCTGAGAAATGTCACTCTGTTTGTCCGTCTGTCCATCCGGCTGTCGCCAGCTCTATAGGCCAAACGGTTAGAGATAGCGACTTGGGACCCCCCATAAGTCGACCCAATGATCGTTAATATGCCCCTCATTCCCCCCCCATCCCCTCCAAAACCATGTTTTTTGGGATTGCTCGAAAACGCGTCGTGCGATTTTTTTTCATTTTTGGATATGGTTTAGAACGCTTAGAGATTACCCAGGCGGACATTCGACCATGTATGAAAATGCCATTGAATCATTCCTAATACCGGTTTTTCAAGGTCAAAGATTAAAAAGGATCAAGAGAGCGCATTTATCAGGCGAATGAGGTCATGTTTGGGTTCGTTGGAAAAGTCATGGAATTCCCGATAAAACTCAACCGGTTCCAGTCGGTTTTCAATAGATTTATAACCGATAACTATTTTTTATCCGAAATTCAATCATATGACTCCTAAGATATTTTGAGAAATGTTTTGAGTGATTTATAAATCGGTTTATGGACCGATTAAGTAATATGAATCGATATTAAGTAATTTTTGTCCGAAAATCACTTTTATTACTCTGTAAACTATTTTGTGGAATCTTTTGGTCGATCTAAAAATCGGTTTAATTTAATTTAATTTAATTAAATCGGTTTAATTTAAGTTCAGAATCGGGAAACAGTAAATGATACGAAAGTACTTTTGAGGTATAGCATTTAAGTCACGAGTTCGAGCACTTCACAAAGCCTGGCACGCTTTGCCACCTTTTTATTTTCGAAAACTCCCTCACAAGAGGTGGCAAAGCGTTCCATTTGCGAAATGCTCGAACACAAGAAAGAGTGTCCGGCATAAATAGTTTCACCGTTTTTTATGTTCAATACCGGTTCAAAATGGTAAATAAATTATCAAAAAACCATCTCAAAATTGAAAATTCATCAAGTAGCTATATTTAATCTTGAAGCAAACTTACTTTATACATATTTTTGTGAAATAAATTATAGAGAATCGTATCGATGCCAAAGCGATTTAATCCCGATTAAGACCGATGCAACTACGTTTGGAATTCCAAGACCTTTCAAAAAAAACCCAAATTTGGTCAATCCTGCTGAAAACAAAGATCTAATAGACGAAAAAGATCACTTTGGACTAGCCACCAAGCGTTTCCGAGATTTTCGAAAATGTATAGAATCATTTTGACATATATTTCATCATATATTTGATGGATTTGAGGGGGGAATAGGAAACGATTGAAAGGGGAGAAATAAAGTTTTTATTCTCGAGATAATGTCATTTTTGAAGGGATCTTCGAAAACCTCAAATTGATATCTCGTACCGTTTGCTCTATAGGTCGATGAGACGACTAAAAACCCTAAAAACCTATGAAGAACAATATTTTCAAAAATAAATTTATTTACCGATACTTAACCGATTAAGACCGACGCAGTCGCATTTGGTAAACTTAAGACTTTTCGAATAAATCAAAATTTATCTAAATCAGTTGAAAAATATAAGGGCTTCAGAGTTCAGAGTGGTCGTTCGGGTCGATCACGAGAAAGTGGGAATAAAATTCTCTAATCAACTTTGAGAAAAGCCAAAAAAAAATATTTTTTTGGTGAACACCGTGAACACAGTTAAACAAAAAAAAATCGAGAAAGATAAATCATTTACGGGTACTATATCGACTCATGACCGATTAAGTCCGATGCAGGCGGATTGGAAATTCCAAGATCTTTCCAAAAAATCTAAATGAAAACAAATTGGTTGAAGAATATGCACTCCAAAGCGGTTAAAGTTTGATCTTCGAAAATTCGATATCGAAATGGTTTTCGAACATTCAAAAAAGGAGGAAATATTCGTCTTGACTAGAGGGAAGTAGGGCAAGTTTGAGCTGTGGAGTTACATTAATACACTGAGAAAAAGAAAGCTACGATTAACTTTTTTTCGTCATAAATGTAACACTTTTCGGGTGTAAAAATATATCAACATTTTTTCATGTTAATTTTACACCTTTTGAGGGTAAAATCAAAATGAAAAAAGGTTAACTTTAACATATAATACACCTAAAAAGGGTGATATTTACACCGATTTCGGATCAATACTGCAGGGTAAAATTAACATTTCCGGAATGTTATTTTGACTTTTTCGGATTTCTCTCAGTGTATACGATTTTCACATATTCCTGAAAGAAGCTGGACCTTGCCATAATTTAATTTAGATGCACATTTGCTTTGTCTATCTAAATTCCATTACGTTAAAGTCCAGTTTCCTTTAGAAATGGGTGAAAAAATCGTATATCAATATAGCGCCACAGCGCAAAGTAGCCCCACCTTCCCTTACCATTAAAGCATATTCTAAAATGATAGAAATCGTAGGAGCCGTTTTGGAAATTAACCCAGAAAAAAACATGGTTTTGTAAGGGAAGAAGGAGCGTAGGGGAAAAAGACAAGACGGTCCTAGATAATGTTGACATATGGGGGATCGTCGAAGACTGGAAGTCGATATCTCTTACCATTTGATCTCTAGCCGTGTCACAAGTTGGAAAAAAAGTGGATTATGTAACTGCTCACTCTTTGAGTTCGAGAGATAAAAATCAGGCCACGCCTCTTTGTTTTTTTATGGCAATAAATAAATTTTTTTGCAAAAGATTTTCATGGTGGACTTGCTGTTTCTGTTTTTTTTTTTTGAAAATACTATCCGAGTGTTTATAAAAAATGGGAGTTTTTGGTGGAAAACAATCTCGTCAAATGGGCGTGGCTTCGAGGGGCGTCGCATTTTTTCTCAGCATTTCCAAAAATCCTATTTTCACTTTATCTAGCATTGCAGAGAATCCTACAAGAAATCTAAATATTTTAATACTATCATCTAAAAAATCCTTTGAAGTGGGCGTGGTCTATTTTTCGAAGGATTCACCTTTGCCTTTACTCCCCTTGGTCCAATATAATGTATTTCAAATTATTGAATAGCCTAAATTTACTTTTATATTTTTGATTTGATCAATTATTTAATTAGAAAATTAATAACTAAAAAACTTATTATAGATCATTGAAAAATTTGTACGAATCCCAATAAAAAATGTCTTTAAAAATATTTTTTCGTTTGACTTTATTTGCAAATATTCCAAAGCTCAGTGAAACATCTTTGATCTACAGATAAACAAAAATATATTACAAGAATGCGTGTGTCTCACCTGGAACAACCCTCAGTGGGAGGATGGGAGGCAATATCCGGAGAACGTAGTGCATTTGTGGCTTTTTATGTCGTCTTCATCGATGCTGGAATCATGGGTAGCCCAAATTCATCCACTGGAATTCCATCTTTGTTCTTAAGCACAACACTATCAGCTCCAGGTTCCTTGTCTGGTGCCTCCGGAGCCTTCACCACGTCATCCAAGTAACTGGTGTCATCATCGAGAGCAATATCATCTCCCAAAGCTTCAAGCTCAGCCGCCAGTTCATCATCATCAATCTCTGGCATGCCATAGGTGCGCCCAAGGGCCTCCTGTACCTCATCCGATTGCTCCAGCATGTCTGCCATTTCATCCTGGATGTCTTCGATCTGATCAATATTGATCTTCTTGAACTCTTTCTTCATGCTCTTCACCCCATCCTTCATGGCTGCTACAGTTGCATGAGTGTCCTTCAGTGTCTGATGGGCATAATTGGCCTGCTCCATGTTGAAAGATTGGTTCCTGAGACTCTCAGCCTGATTCTCGTACATCTTTTTCTGCTTCAGGACACGCATTGCTTTCGCCTTGACAGCATTCTTGGCCGGACCTTCTCTCATCTTAGCCATCTGATCCTTGTACTTGCGCAGTTCTGTGTCCAACTTGTTTATTTTCTGTTCCACAGACTCCGCCCGAGTGTCAACCTTGAATAAAAGTCCACCAAAATTGCCTCAATTAGCTGTGGAAGACAAAAGAGAAAATTTTCATCTTACTCCTTGGATGCAATCATTGATGCTGGGCAAAGGCTCCTTGGGCTTAGCCTTTCCGAAAAGGCGATTCATCTTTTTGAGACTGTTTGGTTGTTGGAATCACAGAAATATGGCTAGAAATTTCGGAAAATGAGATTTTTTTCAGCCAGACACTTTTGTTTTGCTTTCCCGATGACTAATCCAATATCAATGCTGACAACTTAATATTGCTGTAATAAAATATAAATTCTGCTAAATTTTCTAGCAGTCAATTTTTTCCCAATTTGATGAAAATTTGATCAAATCAGATTCATTAAAATTCTACAGTAGACTCTCACTCAATCGGCTCTTTTTCAATCGGGCGAAAAATGTTGTTGACAATTTTCACGTTTAATTATGAAGCTAATTCGCTCAAATTCGTTATAGTTCTTCCTATTTTATCGTGATTCTTTATAATTCAACGGTTTTTTGTGGAAATTACAAAGGCTTTGACGCTCAATTCTATCGCTAAACCGGATGACATTTTGCCCCATATTCCCGATTCAGAGAGAGTCTACTGTAATGCTTTTTTTTGTGGATTGTGTTCTGTGCGGAAAAATAAAAAAAAAATGAAAATAAAATGACTAAAAAAATCACGTAAGGTAAAGTACCCTCTAGTCGACCGGTTCCTCAACTCGGCCAGTTGAAAAATTTAACCAATTTTTTAACGTTTTATAGTCAATTTCTATGAAATTTTCACTGATTTACGTTATATATAATATAATACACCTTATAATGTTAAATCGCGGTAAGACCATATTATAACAAATCTAAGTAAATTGAATAAATAGTCGCACTGGCCGAGTAGAGAAACTGGCCGACTACAGGGTACTTTACCTTATATGTAAATATCACAGACTTTGATATTTCGCACACTAAAATGATGCTCAAGTTAAGGAAGTTGAGTGATTTTTTATGACTACATGCACATACCGAATCAATTCTCCATGTCAAAAAATCTCTTACTTACAAGGTTCATAATCCCACCTCAAAAAATCCCAGAAAATCCTCATACTTTTATCTAGAGGAAAATGACAATTTGGTGACGATTTGTGCGAAGATTCAATTAAGTTTCCTCCAGCCCAAAAGGTTTTTTACATAAATATAAACCGTAAAAACGCCTCTACCACCTGTGATAGTCGTTTTTGATATTAATCGTATGAAATATTACACATTAAAATTAGAGTTTTAGACTCGTTTTTTATTTTTGCTTCCCGAAACTAGGGAAAAGGACCTAGACTTTTATTTTTTTTTTCAGGAAAGGGGTAATTTAAGACTAGCTATTAATTTATAGCCATAAAAGTGAGATTTATAAAGGAATACGGGAGAAATACGAAGTGTTTGAAGGTAGCGTATGTGCGAACCATCAAAGTCTTCTCTTATTCTCTTGTTGTTTTATTTTTATTTTTATTTCTAGGATTTTAACAAGATCTTTATACGTTACTAACAAGGAGAATTATATTATGTAGTAAAAAGAGGTCTTGGTCAAAATCCCGAAAGCCATAATCCTGAATAGGCTAAAATCCTGAATTCTTGTGTCATAGTTACTCTCACGATTGCACTTGCGCTTGATGGAGGCAAAGGGAAATTTTCTGTGTCTTGGCAAATTATTTTACACATTATCCTTCTATATAATTTCATCCCTTTCACGATTTTGAACATTCAGAATTTTGGCTTTCGAGATTTTGGCTTTTGGGATTTTGGCTGCCTCCGATAAAAAACAACTGTTTTTTTTTTGTTGACAATATTTGTTAAAAAACTATCACTCAAGCATTAATATTTTTAAATGATACATTTTTGTGTCGAGTTTTGAAAGTGACTTTAAATATTTTAATTTCTTTTCCAATTTTCATTCAAAATGAGAAACTTTTGAAGCAGCAAAATTTTGCCATAATATCGTTTATTTTTAAAATTCAATTTTCTAGCAGTTTTTTAATTCGTCAAAGTTGGCTGCTCTGATAATGTTTATGACTTTATGACAGTTCACGAAAAAAATTCCTCACGTTCATCGCGTTTTCTCTGTTTATTAGCATTTATTTGCACCATTTAAGTGGATTTTTCCTCGAATTTCTTCCCAAAACCCCTCACTAAATCTTTCAGACTGTTCTCCACTGTGCAATAATTGTGTTTTAGTGAAATTTTGTGTATTTTTTTATGTGGAAAAATGCCATAGAACATCGGTGTTTTTGGTGAAGCCTCTTGTTTTTTTTTCTGGGCGAGGAAGAAGGTGTACAAAAAAAAAGTTCCGTGGGCTACAAAATGAGCCATCGTGGGGTGATATCAGTGATTGTTTGACTTGTGCCGCCAGAGATAAGGTGGAACATTGGCAGAGGTGTCGATAGTGGGTAAATTAATCAAGAGAGTGAGATAAGTTTTCTGCTCGGGGAAAACATGGCTGGGAGTCTCTACCCGTGAAATGTTGGCCCCCTCTTGGCTCTTCGCCCTCGCTCTGCTTCTGGTTTCTGACACCGGAAGCACCAGCGATAGAGGAAGTCACTATGTACCTGTTATTCTCAATGGAACGGCAACGGTGAGTGTCCGGCGACTAACTGAGGCACCGCCTGCTGCAACTGAGGAGCCGTCTCGGGCTCAAAAACTGGCTAAGCGTTTGGAGGAGCGGTTTCGGGAGATCCGGGATGCAGAATTGGGTGTGCCAGATGTGCAGGAAATGTTTGATTCAATGGAGTTCGCTCCAGTGGCGAGGGATGATGTGGATACGGTAAAGAGGATGTCTCAGAGGCTGGCAGCAAAAATGGAGAAGGCACATCTGGTGATATCGAGTTTGAGGGATTTTATTGTGGATTCGGTTCAAGCACGAAATCGCTCAAAGCTCAATTCGGTAACTTTTCCCTGTCCCTTTCGGTCCACGGTACCTCCATCGCTGCAGTATGATCGGCAGCAGATAGAGATTGTGAATTTCATGAAAACCCTTGAAGATATTAAGGATGAGGAAGAGCAATTTGAGACATCACTGACCAATGAATTGAAGAAATTCACTCACAGTACTGCCCATTTCAAGAGACAATTCTTCCTAGCTGCTTCAGACAATGCTGTAGACAAAAAATGTCCGGACAATCAGCATCTCAGGACAGTCTTTACAGCAGCCATTTGGAGTAAGAAGATCCTTTTACTGGTTGACCATGGAAGTTCTCTGAACATGGATCAATTGGAACTAACAAAAGCCACAGCAAAAAGCGTCATTGGACTCCTCCATCCGACGGATTCTGTGGCTGTGGTCAGTATCTCAGATCGTGTGGGAGTCTTTGCTCCCGACTATAAAACACAGTGCATCACAGGACAGATGCATCCCGCCACGCTGGACAATCGCGTGAAATTGACAAAGTTCCTGGATGGACTCAATAAAACCAAAGCCCAAACTAATCATACATTGGGCTTTGAATATGCTTTCAAGTTGCTCGGGGATATTGAGCAGGATTCCCATCAAGGTCACTTTATGTTCCTGTACATCAGCCGAGGACTCTTGTCGTCGCTGGCCGATGCAACGGGGGTACTAGAAGTTATTGCTGCTGGGCAGAAGCGTTTGAGGCATCCAGTGTCCATAAATACGATTCAAGTTGTTTTGGATGAGAAGAGAATCATGTATGAGACTCAGTTTCTCTGGGATATCACTGTTCAAGACTACAAGAAGCACAAGATTGAGAGTTTGGATGTGACTGAACCGGGGATTATGCTGACAGTTAACAAGTATCGCATTGATGAGGTTTATATCAATGTGACAGCGTTATTCAGCAAAATGTTCAGAGAGGGACTCTTAACACAGAATATTACCCTTCATCAGCCATACTTGGATCCAGATTCTAAAGGTAAGTTCATGGAATTTCTTTGATTAATTTTTTTCAAAAATCACATGCTCAGCCTAATTCGGGACTTGCTCCATGTGGGAATTTTTTACAATTCTAAATGGAAATACAGAATTTCTCCTTAATAAACACTAGGGGAGACCAGGGCAGAATTAGCTAGAAAATGAAATTTTTTCTTCGCCTATAATTTGTGAAAAATACTCGTACACTCAGTCCCGGGATTAAGCAAATTTCCGGGACCGAAAAAACGCGCAAACTGGCAATACGCATCGAGAAAAATTGCATAACCGCAGGGGCTTTATTTTGAATAAATCGGCCGTAGAACGAATTTCTCGCGGAGTAAAAGTAGTTAAAACAAAAAGATTCAACTATTTAATAAAAATGCATTAACAAACAGTACTTTTTGGCCAGAGTTCTTCAATAAATGGTTGGAATATTTAAAAATTTTACCTTAATAAAAGAAATTAAAGTTTTATTCTGAAAAAGAAGCACACTCTTTTCAAATTTCCCGCGTCACAATATAGTATCCATTCAGGCGTATTTCAAAAATGATTTAATAACTTGACTCCCAAAAGTAGGCAAATTTGCATAATTGCATGGTCATAATTTTGTCAGGTGCAATCCCGAAGTGCATAATGCCGGGACTGAGTGTATGTTTGAATCAGAATAATAAATATTGCAATGAATAGGGAAATTCTAAAAAAAAAAATATATAACGAGTTTACAAATCCAGCCTTCGGAGATTGATTTTCGGAGACATTTAAAAAAAAACATAGGGGAAAGTGACCATGCTTGATACTGTAAAATGATGTCCAAGGTTTGTGATTTTTTTCTGATTAACACACAAACTGAAGCGATTCTTTCACTATGACAAAAAAATGTCTCACTTATTAGGTTCATAATCCCACCTCAAATAGTTCCTGAAAATCCTTAGATTTTCCTTAAGAAGAAAATGGAAATTCAGTGGTGATTTTTATACAAGTTGGGTCAGGGGCCTTCCTGTATAATAATTGATTCGACAATTCGGAGGCCCATTTTGACTATAAAAATTTCACCGGATACAAAAAATTGCAGATCAATATTTAGACGGAACTGTAATCTATCTGCTTAAATCGTTTGTACGACTGATTATTAGTTTTAATATCACTTTTATGTAATTTTTCTGAGCCATGTTTTTATGATATTAGGGCGCTAGCGAAAATAATTTTTTCACTTTGAGTCCATGAAAATGTCACTCTGCAACCTTAAAATTCACGCAACAGGGTTGAAGGCTATGTACATTGTCGATAAAATTGGAGGATTACAATATGTGTAATTATGAAAGAATCACATCTAATGATAGAGTTGCTACATTTAAATTATCATTCATGGACCCTTCTTAAAATATAGGATGGACACAGGTAGAATTTATGAATTTGTCACCACCCACAAAAACAGTGTCCACCAAGTACAAATATTTTTACATAAATATTAATACTGATAAACCCTCTATGTGCCTATGATAGCAGTTTTCCTGAACAGCGACATTAATTAAGAAATGCTTATGAAATATCGTGTATCAAAATTACATTTTTGGACCTATTTTTGATTTTTCTCCCTGAAACTAGGAAAAAAGAGCTGGGATCCTAATTTTTTCAGGAAGTGTGAGACTTAGGACCAGCTATTAAAATATATTGCTATGAGTCACAACTATTGATTAACACAGGAAAAAAATAGTTATTATTAAGCTTGGACCGTATCAAGCATGGGAACTTTCCCCTACTTTTTGATGGACAAGATATCTCCGAATTGGTTCATCTGAAACTCAAAAGCAAAATATTTCCTCTTAGCTAATAAATTCAACTAGTCATTGAACAAAGGATTTAAAAAAAAAAAACGAAATTTGAATTTTTGGGAGAATTTCATACAAAATAGACATGGTAAAGCGTCTCAGTTTTGCGGAATATTCGAACTCACGAGATAGAGCTCTCCGTGAATTAATTTTTCGTATGATCTGTTGGTGTTTATTGATCTACTAGAGATCAAATTGATACATAAATCACAAAAGCATTTTAAAAATAAAAGAAATCGTAGAAGGAGCTGTTTTCGAGAAAAAACATGGTTTTGGAGGGGATAGAGGGGGTGGGGGAAAATAAAAATCATAATAATATTCAGTGGATCGACTTATGGGGGGGTCCTCCGAAGATGGGAAGTTCATATCTCTTACTGTTTCGCCTCTAGATTGGTAACAATTTTACGAACAGAAAAAAAAGAATATTTAAAAAAGATTGGTCATTTACGGGTAACTTAACCGATTGATTTACCGATGCAATCCGGTTGGAAATTTCAAGACTTTCAAAAAAATCCAAATTTAAGCGAATATGTTGAAAAATAGACTCTCCAAATTGGTTTGAACTTTGTCCTTCAAAATCCAAGATGGCGATTTTTTTAGGTCATAGGTATGCTTGGGCGAAATGTTCACCTAGGCCGCCTCCAAAACTTATCCAAAAATAAAAAAAGTCGTATGAGCCTTTTCGAGAAAAACTAAAAAAAAACTTGGTTTTGGAGGGGCGGAGGGGGTGGGGGGAATAAAGAAAAACGTCTACAGATATTGTTTTTTTCATAATGAGGGTCACCGAAAACTGGAACTTAATATCTCTTACCGTTTAAGCTCTAGGATGGTGACAGGTTGGAAAAAAAACGTCGATTAACGGCTCTCTCTTTGAGTTCAAGCAGTAAAAATACAATTTTTAATGTTTACCATGTTCAATTTTTTTTTAAAATAATTTGTAATCAAATAAACACAAAATCCCTGGTTAAAGGACTATTTTAACTCATTAACTAAAAGGAATTTATTTTGGTTTTAAATCTCAAAAAAAAAGTGTCCAAAAATCAAGATTTAATGGCTGAATTAATAAATTTTTTAAATGAAAATTTTCTGAAAATACAGTTTAACTCTTTCCGGACCGAAGCATATGCTGCAAGCCAATTTCATCATTTTTTAATCAAAAATATCTAAGCTCAGGAATTATTTAAGGTCTTACAAAAAATATCTTACATTTGGACATCTTTATAGTTTGTAATCATCCACAAGAAACGGATTTTTATCAATTCTAAATAATTAAAAAAGATTGTTTTTCACAGAACATTCATATGCTGCTTTGGGTACTCAGAGTCCCAAAAGAGACGAAAGAGTTAAATGTTGTACCTTTTTTAGGGGAAAGTTTTGATCGTTCGCACATACGCTACCTTCAAACTCTTCGTATCTCTTCCGTATTCATTTGTGAATCTTACCTATGGCTATATATTTCAATAGCTAGTCTTAAATTGTTATCTTCTGCAAGGAGAATATTTCAAAAATACGGCTAAAAACTTCGATATTTTTTATTTTCTAAATTCCTTGTTCGAATTCTAAGAAACTTACGACATTGAAGTAGGTCTATGGAGGCTATCTATAGAAAAAAATTTGAGCCTTGGAAGATATTAAATTTTGAATTTTTCGATTTGTGACTTTTTGCCCCAGTCTCCCCTACAATTTTTTACTATTCCATTTTCGAATCCTTTTAAATTTTGAACTCTAAGGGATGGGCTAAGTTTGAAGTTTATTTGAAAATTTTCGCTTTCCTTCGGCCCACATCTTACTTTACGCTAAAATTAGCTTTTCACGTGTTTTGTCTATTATGAGAAACTCAAAAAAGAACCATTCTTTTTCCAGATATCCTCGTGAGTGTTACTCAAACTTGCGAGAGATTTGGAGTATTTGGGGTTGATTTGTATTTGAATGATCTGGCTGAGGATGTGCTGTACTACAGCAAATACCCAGATTCCTATGCCTTCATCGTGGACACAAGTGGTAATGTTGTGTCTCATCCATCTTTTGCTGATCGCGCATCAGCTGTTGAGATGATCTTTCCCACCGATATCAGTTTAATTGAACCACCACCTTTCACTCCTGCCCTTCGCGATGAGTTACTGAAGGAGATTTTTGGCACTCATTCCCACAGAGATGCCACTACAAATGATACTGTAACTTATACGTGGCATCATGTGATGGATTCCTACGTGATTTGCATTGTAACACGATCTGGTGGATTCAATCGGTCTCCAGTGATGCTCAAAAGAGTACATCCTGGGATACACTATTACCATCAGCATCACAATGAAGTGTCAATGGCAAGTCTTCCGGATGTTATTTATCACAGACTGGACTTGATTCCTCCTCCAGGGGGGAAAACCATGTGTCGGCATTTCAAACAGATTGCCACAATGGACTGTGGAACATTGTTTCTGAGTCCAGCTGCCTTCCAATCTCCCTTTCTGTTTATCCGAAATAGTCGCGAAAGTAGCTCAAAGGCCACAATTCACAGTATTCAGAGCTTGATGGCGTACATCAAGGACAAGACGAGTCTTTTGGCTAATCCAGGACTGTTGAATGGAGTGAGAAATGACGTGGCAGCTCTCACGCATATCATTGGGTACCTGAAGAAGAGACATTTACGAGAAGGTCCACTCAAGAATTTTATCATTAGACGGTACGTGGCCTCAGTCAATGGGGTATTGTTGGTCTATCCAGGTTCTCAGGTCAACAATCAATTGGAAATTAATCAAAGACCATGGTTTGGGAGAGCCATGGCCTATCCTGGGAGAATTGTGGTCACTGAACCATATCTCGATGTAGGAGGCGCTGGATATGTCATCACAGTAGCTCACACAATTTTTGAAGGAAAGCCCAATGCTCTCCACAATGCTCAAAGAGATACTCCAATTGGTATCGTGGCTCTTGATCTTACCATGGGCTTCCACTATAAATTAGTTATGGAGTCTGGGACTTTCTGTACGGAAGCCAATGTCAAGTGCTTCCTGATGGAGGATCGGGGTTACTTGATTGCTCATCCAAGTGTCTTGGAACCAGTGACTGGAGCGAACTCGAGGCGTCCGCTTGAACACATCACCCACCGCGAGTCTTTTGTGGCCAATGACATTTTGAACCACAAAGAGCTCGTTCAAAAGAAACTGTGCAACGTGTACGCCAACAGGACCATTCAAAGGTGAGTTGAGTTAAACTTTTACATTATTATCGAGCTGACAGGTAAAATTCTCTAGATTATTCTGTTTATCGGGTTTATCTCACCACCCTTGCATGTAACTTCCTCTGCATTCGCGACCATTACTAGAAATATCTTAAAAGTAAGGACTGTAGGGGAATTCCGTAACAGTATGACTTTTCTCTGACTGTAACAGACAGAGACTTCTTGAAAATGTGACTACAACCAATTACTGGTCTTGACCTGACTCAGGCTCAGGACCCGTCGCCACTCGAGCCTGTTATACGCCACTTTTTTTCCAATTCCGCACCCCTAATGAGCTAGCGTCCTGGTCCACGCAGTCGGTTCACCGGAGGCTGGGTCGGCCTCGTTTGCTCGAAGGATAGAGTCTTCCCCTAAAGACTTTCCAGGCTGGGTCGGCCTCATCCTAACAACTTATGATTGTATAGGCTCCGGAATCGTCCCTCCTCACATATGGGGCCAAAAATCCTCCTCTCAAACACGACTAAGAGACCGCAATTCTGTTTCCTAAGGACCCACGTCACAGATGAATACGTGAGGACTGACAGGATCATAGTCCTATACAGTAGTAGCTTGGTCTTTATCACTAACGTTCTGGACCGGAAAATACTTTGTAAACTGAAAAGTAGGCCGTGCTGCCTTTCAGTACGCCTACTTTTCAGTAAGCCGTACGCGGACTTCTGTTGAGATGTTGTTGTCGGCTGTGATTGTTGACCCAAGGTAGACGAAGGAGTTGACAACTTCAAAGTTGTAGTCCCCCATCGGGAACCCTAATTGACCGATGCTCTCCGTTGATGTTGCTATGGTAGATTTCGTACCGCTTGCTCAATCTGGATGAAGGTATCTTGCATAACCCTGGATTGCCTCCCATGCCTCCCATGATATCAATGTAGTCAGCATATGCTAGGAGCTGTGTGGACTTATTGAGAATGACCCTCCTCATGCTCACGTCATGGATCGCTTACTCCAGTACCAGGCTGAAAATAACGCACGATGGTCCGTCCCTTTGTCTGAGTCCATTGTTCACACCTAACTCCCGTGGCAACGATCCCTTCGCCCTAACTTTGCTTCTCACTTCGATCATGATCATCCTAATTAGTCTTATCAAGTTCGGGTTGCCGAATTCTCCCAAGTCTTGATATAGTTTTACCCTGACTATGCTATCGTAGACTACCTTCAAGTCGAAGAAGAGATAGTGAAGTGCTTGGTCATGCACTCTCATCTTCTCCACAGATATCCAATTTGACAAAAGATCTGGTCTGTTGTTGATTTGCTTGGAGTGAAACCACATTGGTATTGTCCAATAATAGTCTAAGCGAATGGGGCTATTCAACCAAGCAGAACAGAGGAGAATGTCTTATAGGCGGTACTCAACAACGTAATACTCCTATAGTGATTACAGCTTGTGATATCTCCTATCTTATGTATAGGACAGATAATACCTATTTTCCATTCGTCTGGCATTACCTCTTCGTCCCATACACGGATCACTAATTGATGAACAACTCGGTGTAATTGGGCAGCTCTGCTGCAATTTCGTCTACTCCTGGCGGTCTGTTGTATTTAAGTCGACGGATTGCTAGTTCGAGTATGCTTTCAACCCCTTGATTTGTTGGGTCCTCCAACTCATCATTGAGGTGTCCGTTAAGAAGTTCATAAAAGTGTTCCACTCATCGCTCTAGGATGCCGTCCTGATCAAAAACCAGATTTTCTTGCTTATCCTTACAGGATGAAGTTTGTGGCGTAAGAGACCTGTTAGTAAAACTTCCGCGTCTGGTGCGGCTGCGCTCTATATTTTTCAACTACACTGACCAAGTTTTCTTTTCAACCTCTCTTCTTGTGTATGTGCAGTTTCTTCTCATGTTTTCTAAGCTCTCGATACTAAGCATAAGCATGGCTCGGTATGCTGCGTTCTTACGCTCAGTCGCCAGTTTACACTCATCATCGAACCAGTCCTTCCGATCCTTCTTCCGACTGTGACCAAGGATAGTGGTGACCTTTCCAATGACATGTGTTTTGATATGTTGCCACATATCGTTGATTGACATCCTGTCTCCAAGGGTTACTCGCGCAGTTCATGAGTGCGGCATCTAGTTCCTCAGCATATTTCCTATGGAGCTGCTCTGTTTTGAGACCATCTGTGTATCTGTGTGTATTTGGGGCACTTACAAAGTGTTCGTTCCACTTGATCGTAGAACGCCTCTTTTTCCTGGTCAGAGGATTCCTCGGCTTCTTGGAAGATTGCTCTTGTGACACCTATTCCGAAGGTGTCCAATCCCTCTTTACCTTCAGATTTTAGGCCGATTAGCATTCTGCCAGTGCTTTCGAAACCACTCGAGGCTATTCTTCTCGATCAGATGACTCTACATCTCGAGAGTAATAATCTCCTGTGTGAGTTCCAATCTGGGTTCCGCAAGAACCACAGCACTATAACTGCTCTCTTCAAAGTTGAGCATGACCTGGCGTTGGCGCTGGATAGGTCTATGTTTAGTGTTCTTATCCTCCTTGATTTCTCTAAAACTTTTGACAGCATTCTGCACAGTTTGTTGTGTCATAAGTTAAAAGATCTCTTTGGGTTTACTGAATTTTTAGTGAAACTTATTGGTTCTTATCTTGCGTCTCGATCGCAAATTGTGAGATCAGGTGAGAATTCATCAGCTGCCCTTCTTCTCACTCATGGGGTTCCTCAGAACTCCATATTGGGGCCAATTTTATTCTCGTTATTTATAAACGATCTCCCGCGTGTTCTTAGATACTGTGGGTATCATTTGTACGCTGATGACCTTCAGGTTTATTGTTCTGGGGATGTATGCCATTCCAGTTAATATATCTCCAAAACATATGTTTCCAAATGATAATTTTACACCTTTTTAAGGGTAAAATCAACATGAAAGAAGGATAACTTTAATCCATAGCACACCTAAAAAGGGTAATATTTACACCGTTTTCGGATCAATACTGCAGGGTAAAATTAACATTTCCGGAATGTTATTTTAACTTTTACGGATTTCTCTCAATAAATTGAATTGAATTGAATTGAATAATGATTTATATAGGATCCATTAGCGATAAAAGGACTAAGACTGTAGAATGACCCTTACTCCCTAATCTCATAGGTACTATCAGTTCAACATATCTCTGACGGACGTCCTTACGAATGTGGTTCACGGAGAGAGGACAAAGTATCAAATTACCGTGGTTCCTGGCACCAATATCTTCGTGGGCGTCTTAAATGCCTCAAATGATGGGGGTGCCTTTTGCCCATGTAGCACTGTTGATCGCCTCTGTCTGAATTGCAATAGAATGGAACAGACTGAGTGCGAGTGTCCGTGTGAGTGTCCCCTTCACTATGATCCTCCTCTGAATTCCACTGAAGCCCCAAAATGCACAACAACAACTGAGGCGGATGATCAGAGATTGGCAGCTGATGGAGTGTGTATGCCCTTCATGCCAGAAGCTTCTCCAGCTTCAGCTCTGACTTACGCCGTGGACGATCTTGAGTTGAGGGCCTGCGTGAATGTTGTGTGCGATTTGTGCACGACACAGACTGAATGTCTGGGAGTTATTGGATGTGAATGGTGCCAGGTGGACGTTGATGGAGAGACAATCTTCACGCAGCCCTTCTGTACGTCAATGCAGTCATGTTTCAATGGAATCCTAGGTTCAGCAACGCCATACGGAGATGGGCAACTTGGTGAGTTTAACCGTGTTGTTTGTGCTCAAAAAAAAAAAACAATGCAAATAAAAAAAAATGGTTTTCAACTCTGTAGGATCAACTATTGTGGATCCCTTAATTCCACCAGCATATTCAGCTATAGGGCCAGTAGCTGGGGCTACAATTGCGCTTTGTCTGGTTGTCGGTTTTGCCATGTACTGCTACAGGCAAAATCAAGATCCTGGTGGGGCTGAGCATCTCTATGGGGATTCCCAGGGGGAGAATCAATTGGATGTGCCCATGGCGAGGCTCAATTTTGATGATATGGCACATGATGATGGAGATTTGGGCAATAGCAGTAACCAGAATCTTCTTCCATCACAGGGATCGGGTATTATGATCCCTGAAGTTTCACTATATAGGGCTCCCTCAGCCTGTCGTCGTCCAAATGCCGCAGATTCTGACCATGGATACTCGACGATGACACCCCATGAGGATTCTGAGAATCTATGCTTTACCTTGGCGGATCCATTGCTCTCGCACAAGCGACTGTCCATGTCGGATTCTGCCTCAATTAGCACAAGTGTCTCCAGTCCTACAAATCACTGTAGACCACTTGGCCTGGAGCGACACCTCGTGACGCCCCCGGAGGGCACCACAGTGCTCCCGGCGTCGCCCCACCTCGTCCTGGCCCCTGTCACAGTTCATCGCCAGATGGAGACTACTACCTCGTGATGCAGCCGCGCCTGGACGCCTTGTACTTGTATGTATCACAAACAACTATCGTATAGTGCCAAATTTTTTTTTTAAATGGAACATTCTTCCACTAACTAACTTTAAGGTGACTTTTTGACGGGGAAATTTTCAACTTGTTGCTCTCTATAAATTGACTCTATAAGATTTCTTCTTCATCCAGTGACTCGCGAAATTCATTTCAGTATTTTAGAAGAAGAAAAAAACCAATCGAGGGGTTTATCAATGCAAATTTAGAGGTCAAAAGGACAACAAACATAAAACCGTCCTTTTTAAAGTAATCATTTTTTTACATAAATATAAAACTTTTACAGAAATTTTATAGAGTTTTTTATACAACATAAAAAAATTAATGGTTGAATGAACATTATATCAGATTAATTTATAAATCAAACAGAATTATCACATTTCTTATAAAGTAAATAGGGTAAGTGTGCCAAATTTCGGCATAGTTGCATGCAAGCGCCAATGTCTCAAGTTTGAAATGCAATATTTTTAATATAAATTGAATGTTTTATTCCTTCTTAAGGAGTGTTGCTTGGAAGCTTATAAGCAGTTTATCGTTTACATTTCCTCAAAAATCATTCTTAATACATTTTAAAATGAATAAAAATGTAGACATAGCTTGGTGGCCTATTTCGGCCACCTTCATTCCCATAGTTCTTTGCAATTCGGGAAAGTTTCCAATGATTTTTCACATCGTCTCATTTGCCGAAGCTGTGTCTTATAATTTTTTGCATTGTAGAAACTCTAGAGTATGCAAAAACTAAAAATTCATGGGAATTAGAGGAATAAAAAAGGTGGCCGGAATTGCAAGCTGACCGATATTTGGTACACTTACCCTAAAGATTTTCAGGGTGTTTTTATAATATTTCTCAAATTTTTAAAATGGCAGAAAAATACTGAGTTATATAAACACATTTCGTTGTTTCAATTAGTTAGCATCGTAACTTTACTCAGGATATTTTCTGAATTTTAAATTGTTATAAAGCGAAAAATGCATGGTGATACAATTTTCCTTTTTACGGAAAATTGAAGTGCTTCACATCATCCTTGTATACATTAATATGCAGCCTATACCTAAGACTATAACATGGTGTAAGCAACATTTTTCTAAAATTCACAATTTTCTTAGGAAATTCAGTCAAAATCGCATCTTTCAAACGTTTTTCTAAACCCCAGTTTCCCCTATACCAGTAAGCAGTAAGCATCAAAATATCTTGCGAAAACTAATTCATGAAGAATTAATGAATCTATATCGTGAGGTCGAGCATTCGGCAAATCTGGGACGCTTTGCCTTCTCTTTTTTCAATGTGTTTTAAATTTATTTGACCCATTATAACATATTTTAATTGCTGGTCGAATGCATCAAATTTCCAGAAAAGAGCTATGGGTGAAATCTATTAAGATAGAAAAAATATTGAGTTTCCCGAAGCTTGAGTCGTTCAAATGTACCGCGCTTTTCTCTATTCTCAAACATAAATTTGTTAAGAAATTTTTGGGCGACACTGTGTAAGTTATTACAGGTTCACAATGAAAATGAAAAGAATACAGGCAGGGAAAATTAGGCGGGAATTAGTGATAATTTTTTACATTCAGTCAATAAAATTTACAGTTAATAGCTATAGGTTCTATGAAGATGGCGCTGCATAGCCAGTAGACAGTTTCTAGAAAACAATTCTACATTATTGTGAATTATATTTAGTATTCTCTGTAAAAAAAATGATTTGCAGAGTCCTTGCAAGCAATACACTCAGTTCCGGCATTCTTTCCGTACAGAAGTAGATCTTGAAAAATTCGAAAATCTATTTGAAGATCCAAAAAAGAGACTTTCTTACTTCTTAATACTTTCGCAAGGTGGCGGAAGACTCATCCTGTTCGAATTTCGAAGTGCTCAAGTGTCAAAATGTGACGGTCTTCATATTGTTCTGAGGAATAAATCAGAACGACGCTTACTGTTCTTGTCCCATTACTTAATCACTCCATAATCACTGAGTAACCCTTGTGCCAGCTTTTAGTGTGATATTTGATATATTTTCCCCACCTTGTTCGAAAATTAAGTATGAAAATTCGAAATTTAATTTGAGTTCTTCGAACATCAACGACTTTTTGTGCAAATAGAGTTCCATTTACCTTTTATCCAAGACACTATTTGAGAATCAAAATCTACTTCTGTTTGCGCTCAGTGTATGCTTCTTATTAGAAGTCTTAGATAACTGGTGTGTGTCTCGGCTTCAACATTCTTAATTTTGACGGTCAATGTGTTGGAATCTTTAGTACAAAAATATCAATCAATCTTTAACCCATTTAAGTATTACAAATTATTCAATAAAAGAAACACATAGAGACTTCAATAATGCATTTAAAATAAGAAACTCACATGAAACGAAGGCATTTAATTAACTTTTCCAATAAAGTATCTGCATTTTTGCTTTGGTAAACCCCTTTGATATTAGATTAGAAAGAAAAAAAAAACGATAAAGAGCAAATTTCTGAGAGCACAAGCAATGAAATCTTATTACCCTGCATTTAGAATTAATTTATTTTTCGTCTTTCTCCGTGAGAGAAAGGTGTCAAAAGAAACAAATAATCAAACATATTAATTTCTGCAAGAGACTAATGCAGTTAAATGGATGTCGTGCAAATGAGCAATTTCTATATTGTCGTTTCTAATCCTCGTTTTTTTTATATATATACACGAAAAAAAATGTACAACAGAGACTTTTTTATGTTCTTGTTTAACACGAAATGGAAGAAGAAAAAAACAGAGAAATCATGTTAAAGTTTAAGTGTAATTTCCTTTTAAAAGTTGCATGTGTAAATTTTTTGCGGGGGGAGATGTATTTATCCGGAAAGCAGAGAATTTCTCAAAAAAGTGATTGAATTGTGCAACAAAATGAAAACTTTTTCCGTGTGATTGCAAATGACCGATATTTTCGGATTCCTTGGTGTCTCCTGAGTGATAACTCCGAAGAAAGTTATGGTCTATTACGTCTAGTTTCTGAGCTAGATTAAGATGAAAATCTTTAAGAAATTGGTTAGAAATATTTTATGAAATTTGTTTTTCTCTCAAAAATGGTACATCCTGGGATGTTGGCGTCAAAGGATGACTCAAGGATGTGTAGAGGAGGACTCAAGGAAAATTTTCCTGGAACAAACCATATCCCTATCTCCTCATTTTCCCTGAAGTATTTCAGATTTTCCTCATAAATCCCTAAATGTCCTTCAAATCCATTAAAAGGATGCATAGGACGACTTGCATCGTTTACAAAAATATTCTCATGAACATCATAGAATCATAAAACTTTCCATTATCCCCAGAAATTATGCATTTGAATTACTTTTGAACATGTGGACAACTGAAGAAATCCAGTTCTTTCGCCATCACCATTAAAAATCTTTAAGATATAGGAAGAAATATTTTATTAAACATATTTTATCCAAATAACAGTACATCGTAGGATGTTAGTTTGGTGTTAATGTCAAAGGACATTCTGTGGAGGGGGGGGGGGCTCAAGGAAGATTGTCCTAGAAAAAAAACTATATCCCTATTTCTTTTTCCCCTGTGATTTTCTAGTTTTTCCATTTAAATCGCTGAATATCCTTCAAATTCATGAAAAGGATTGTTTGTAAGGACACGACTCCCATATATAAAAATTCTTCTGAAAAAAAGAGTAAGGATCTCTGAAGATCTTAGGATGCTAAAAGTATCGTTTTCTAGAAATTACATACACAAAAAAAAAATTAAAAAAAAATAACATACCGCAGAAAATTTATGTTCTTTTTATGCTATAACAATATTTATGAAATATTATGCTGCAGCATATATTTGATTACTATATTTACTCATTTGTAACTTTTATAGCTTTTCTTGGGTTCTTGGTTTATCTGCTCATTTACTCTTTACTCTTAATCTCTCCTTTACATTGTACACAATGTGGCCAAATTTAAATCACTGATAAATATTTTATTGCACTGATTTATAACTGCTGTTTGAGAAATATTTTATCATTGCGAATGCACTATACCAATAAGTATGATTAGTGAGATTTCTCTTCTTGGAATTAATTGAACTAAATTAATTCTGCTCTTTTCGTAAATTCCACAATATCAACCAAAAAGTGTCAATAAAATGAATTCTTGCCCAGAAAATATAAACAATTTTTGTTTCGCGTGTGGCAAATATACAGTTGCCGCGAATAAACTGAAACTACGTGATTGTAAAACATTATATGAATTGTATTTTGATTTTCTAATTATACTGGATGTTCCCTGGGCTCCAAATATAATGTGCAAGTAAGATACATTTTTTTTATTCTCTTTACAACTTTGGTGAAAGGAACGTCTATTGACACTTTAAGAACTCGTGTCAGCACCTATTGACACCCTACTCTGTACTATTTGGGATATGAAATTTGAACATCTCTGTTTATAGTAAAAGGTATATTACAGAAAAAACGTTATATTACTTATATTTTACTAGATAACATTAAATAATTTTCAACATTTTGACAAAAGTGTCAATAGGGGTTCCCTGTTGAACAGACGTTCCTCCGACCCTAATTGCTTTTTCTAAAGGTTTTCACTAAAATAAAACTTATTTCTTAAAGATCTTGCTATAATAGACTAAAGGAATGGGCAAAGGGAAAACGCGAAGCTCTGGTTTTTGGTACACCAATGATTTGGACAAATCCT
This sequence comes from Phlebotomus papatasi, assembly GCF_024763615.1. NCBI lineage: Eukaryota > Metazoa > Arthropoda > Insecta > Diptera > Psychodidae > Phlebotomus > Phlebotomus papatasi. Next base: position 51,722,329 of record NC_077223.1, read on the forward strand.
GGGATGCACTATTCAGAAAATTGCTATGCATGTGTGAATAAGACTTTTGGGCATAATTCCAAGACTCGTACCAAGATTATGTACAAAGAAGTTCCTTCTGCTAAATTGCCAGTGCCACACTCACTACAAAATAAATTAGAATAAATAAATGAATTTTCTGTGGTAGGGTAGAGTCAGTACTTTTCGCCACCATTAAGCTTTAGGGGCATCGTAAGGTGTGATATTTTTGTCAGACTAAAATGAATTTTTTGTATAAAGAAACTTTGAAGCAATATCTATCTATATATCTAGGACACGTCTCGGGAATTTTAGAGAATCTCATTGAAAAATATGCATTTTCCCCAATTACAGTAGACTCTCGCTAATTCGGCTCTTTTAAGATCGGGCTACTTTTTAATTCGGGCAGCGGTTACATTTGAAAAAAGTTTGTTGTCATTTTTCAAGTTTGATTATAATTATCAAATGAATCAAATATGCTCAAATTTGGATTGTTTTGTCTTAATTTTGATGTGATTTTGCATTATTAAGGGGTTTTTATGCAATTTACGTTATATATGAGTTCGTAAACTCAATATCTATATGCAGATGAATAAAAAATCGTTGCATTTCAAAAACTTTGTCGCCCGAATTTCTGTCTAATTCAGCTGACATTTCGGTCCCATATGCCCGAATTTTAGAAAGTCTACTGTATGCTTGTTTCAGTACTTTTCGCCACCTGTTTTAAAACGAATTTCAATTAATTAAGAGACGTAATAACGCAATGGGATATTAGAGTTTTGGGTATTATAAGTTTTGAAATGCTACTTATTCTTAAATGCCTTAAATTATTTGTTTTATATTAGGTGGCGAAAAAGTGCTTACATGGCGACTCTACCCTATATTCAAATTTTTTGTATATGTAATTCTTAAATAACATACCTTTTAAGAGCCTAAGATTTTCAGAGACCCTTACTCTTTTTTCAAGAAGAATATACTATTTGTAAAGGTAAGTCGTCCTATGCATCCTTTTAATAAATTTAAGGATATTTAGGGATTTATGAGGAAAATCTGAAATACTTCAGGGAAAATGAGGAGATAGGGATATGGTTTGTTCCAGGAAAATTTCCTTGAGTCCTCCTCTACACATCCTTGAGTCATCCTTTGACGCCAACATCCCAGGATGTACCATTTTTGAGAGAAAAACAAATTTCATAAAATATTTCTAACCAATTTCTTAAAGATTTTCATCTTAATCTAGCTCAGAAACTAGACGTAATAGACCATAACTTTCTTCGGAGTTATCACTCAGGAGACACCAAGGAATCCGAAAATACCGGTCATTTGAAATCACATTTTTTGCTGTTGCACAGTGATATCAATTGCGCTTCAATATTTTCTTTTTGTACTTAAGAGCTCCTTTTGAAAATAAATAATAAATAAAGGAGCTGGCTTTTGTGGAAATTAGAGAATTTATGCTTCCGGATGAGTTATTTAAAAGCAATTCTTTAGAGAAAAAATAAAACTCAGTGTATCGCTGCTTTGAAAAAAAAACCATTATTGGTAAAAATTTATTAATTTAGCAAATTCCTGACTTTGGATCTCTTGTCACAATCTCTCTCACTCTTGAGTTAATGCTGTTAATGCTGTTTGTTCTGGGCTATGGGATGTTGTTGTCTTGGGGGGTATTTTTTTTAAAGGAGTTTAGGGAGTACTTGGCTGTTGTTGAGCTTGCGGCGGAGATGCCTGTGGAGGAATCTGATTCCCAATAGGCTGCATAGGCTGCTTCTGTCCTACTCCAGATACTTTCTGTGGTGGATTCTGAACAGGTTGATGTTGCTGAGGATTCTGAATCTGCTGCTGCGGAGGCTGCTGTGGCACTGGTGGAGGTTGGAATTGAGGTTGTCCTTGTTGGGGAATCTGATTAGGATGCATTTGCTGCTGGGGAATTTGATTGGGATGCATTTGCTGCTGGGGAATTTGATTGGGATGCATTTGCTGCTGGGGCATTTGATTAGGATGCATTTGCTGCTGCGGAATCTGATTGGGATGCATCTGCTGCTGCGGATGATATCCACCCTGTGGAGGAGCCTGGTAGGGTCCCTGAGGTCCTGGGTAGTATCCCTGCGGCATATTAGGATGCGGTGGAAGCATTCCCTGGTTTATCAACCTCTGAATCTCCTCCTGACGCTTCCTCTCGAATTCCAGGTACTCCTCATGGGTATACTGTGGTTGTTGATCCACCGTATCCCATCCTTCATCCTTTCTGAATTCATCTTTCATGGTCTGCTCCAGAAATTCGGCATAACTAATCAGACTATCCTTATTGACATCAGCCTCTTTGAACACATGCTCACGCATCCTCTCCATTTCCTCAGCTCGCTCCTTCATATCATCCTCCGGAACTCCAGCCTGATACACTTTGTCCAATTCCTTGACAAACAGCGCCTTGACCTCTAACTCATCCCAATAGCCATTTCCATCCAAATCGTGCATCATGAAGAAGGTTTTAGGATCAAAATTTTGCCCTTCCATATGATCCTGCTTCTCCCAAACCTCCTCCAATTGTGCCTTCCCACCCGGATGATGAATTTTCTCATGTTTATTATGCTTCTCCTGCAACCTCTTCAGTTCCTCTTCGTACTTCTTCTTATGCTCCTCATCCATTGAACGCAATTTTTCCTGCTTTTCAAATTCCTTCTGCATCTCATACCTCTTAAATTCCTCCCGTCTCAACTTATCCGCTTCAGCCAGATCATTACTGGCCTTATGGATGAGCTTCTTCAAATCCTCCACCTCAAAAGTGTGCTGATTCGAATGATCAAGATGTTCAGGGATTTTCAAGTGTTCCCTGTCAATGTCATTTGTCATCTCAAATTGTTTGATGGCGAGCTGTCTCAATCTCTCCAATTCCGTACGCTTAATCTCATCCAATTTCGTACGAACATGATGATTGACATATTCCAGCTCCTGGGCAATTTTCCCAGTCTGCGATAAATAAAAAAAACCAATCCATGAAGAACTCTTTGCCATTCCCCTGCCTAAGCTAACAAAAAAAAAAAACTTACACGAATATCCACTTCATCGACTTTGTTCAGCTTCTCCCTGAAATCTGGATCACTTTCCAGAGCATTCACCACTTCTTTCAGGTAATTCTGGTATTCAAGGACATTCTGTAGAGCAGGTTTGTTAAAAAAAAAAGAAATAATAAGAGCAATTGAAAAGAATTACCATAATTTTTGGGGCACACTGTAAAACTTGTTATTCTTATTCTTTGTTTATTCTTTTTTGGAAAGTCAACATTTTTTCTGCTCTGAAGACTTCTGTTGCATTCAGAACGTTTTCTCGGGCTAATATTTAATCTTACATAATATTTTGCTGATGTTTCACATCCGTTAAAACAAGGAAAATCAATAATTTTAGTTTTTATTTCAAATAAATAAATAGTGAAGCAGAAAAGATCACGTTCGCGAAATGGTCGAATTACTTACTAGAATTTGATTTTTGGTTAATATTTTAGATCAATAAAATTATTGATAAACTACATTTTGAATAATAGTTACCGTCGTTGCGGGTGACTTTGCACGTTTTTTCGCTATTTTGCAACTTTACCCTCTAAAAATGGACAGTTAAAGTGAAGGGAGGTGGGTGAATGGATAAAATTATTTGTGTTCAGTTGTTAATGAATGGATTTCGTGCCACTAACATTAATTTTATAAAATATTACTATGTTAAAAAAAATCAAGAAAAAAGGCTTGCACTTGGGATAAGGTGCGGGTGACTTTGCACTTTTTAATAAATTTTAAAAAATCAACAATTTCTGATAATACACGACAATGAAGATCTTCACATCTAAGGGTAAGATGCACGAGATCTACAAGATGACGTGGTCGCCATCTTGATTTGACGTTTCTGTCCGCCATTTTGAATAACTGTCAAACCCTAAAACTGGTCCGATTTGGTTGAAATTTTAGTATGTTCTAGCTGATGTCAAGACCTTTCTAAAACGTATCTATGTTCCAGTTTACGTCAGGTATTTACCTTGATACAGAGGTTCAAAGTTTAAAATTTTGTAATACTCATATTTTGGCGCTCTTTATTTTTTAATCTTCAATATTTGAAACCTAAACGAAATGCATCAGTAACCATTAAACATAGTTGAGTCTTTAATTTTATATATTTATTTACTCTAACATAATTTAAAAAAAAATAAACGAAAAGTGCATTTATTTTTTTTTTATTTTTCATCTTTGCGAAAACAGTTTGTAAGATTCTCAAATAATGCGCTGTTATAAACAAAAACATTACTTTTCTTTTTGTTTGTTTGTTAGATCTCATCGCCTAGCGATAGCGCTGTCTTTTTTGTGATGGTTTTGATAAAAGAAGCTCCCTGTAGTTCTGTATTCATGAAAATGTCAAAATTTTTAACTTTGAGCTCCTATATCCAGACAACCACTTGACCTAGGTCGGATTTTATATATGTTCTGAAAAGGCCTTGGCATCAGCTACAACATACTAAAATTTCAGCTCAATCAGATGAGACTTTTGTTTTGACAGTTATTCAAAATGGCGGACAGAAACGTCAAATCAAGATGGCGACCATACCATCTTGTAGATCTCGGTCATTTTATCTTAAGTTCCCACAAAATTGGATAATTTTTAGCCAAATACTTCAATAATAAAGCTTTAGAAAGACCATTATATGCAATTTTATAACATAAATCATGCGGTCTTATGAAGATAATAGGGAAAAAAAATATTTTAATAAAAATAATCAACAAAATCGAAGTGGATTATTCTAGCCAGATAAATTTAGATTGGATTTGGACAATTTGCTACTCTGAAATCGATTTTGGAATTGCACCTTCAGATAACTTTTTCACGGAGTCGGTTTTTGACAAAATACCTATATTTGCATTTCATTGACTGTTACTGAAACTACAAGTATCCTTTTGAGGATCATTGTACCTTACTTGGTACATAACATATCCCTATATACTTTGACATGGTAGACCGGATTGGCGAACACTATCAATAAGTGCTAGAATTTATGAAAGTCTTACGGACAGCAGAGTGCAAAGTCACCCCCCGAGTGCAAAGTCACCCGCAACGACGGTAGTATTTTGCAAAGGTATTTCCGCTGTAGGGGAGACCCGGGCAGAACTAGTCAGGGGTAGAATTACACAGTGGGGTGTTTTAATTTTTCTTAAGAAAGAATATTGAGCAAATGACTTCAGAGTAACTAAACCCTCCCTATCATCGAAATCAGTCTGACTTGAACATGTTTTTCATAAATTTATAGGCAAAGAAGAATTTCATATGCTGGATAATTCTTAATCAGTCTCCGTAATAAATCAAATATTGATTTGATGTAGGTTCAATATCAGTTTGGTACTGGTTCGCAATTGTCCGAATATCAAGGACCTTTGAAATGAATTAGAACTTGTGGCAAACGGTTGAGAAATACACTTTCTAGAGATGTTTAATTGTTAAACCTTGAAGTATGGTTCTAAAATTTGTTAGCGAGACAGTTTGGAAAGTTGGACAAAGCAGTGTGGAATGTGAGATACCTCCTTAAAAACTTGATAATAAATCAATTAAATAAGGGAAGAGCACCAGCGATCGGCAGTGTTCCTCGGATCGTCAAGATATTGTCATATTATTGCACCAATTAAAATGAACTTTTAAAAATTATTAGCTACTTCTTACCATTTAATTCTTACAAGAATACAGTGCATTAGTGTAGATTTAATTTATAAAACCAATTTTCCGTGAGACACTTGATTAAATTCGTGACGATCCGAGGTACAGAGTACACATTAGCAATTACATCTATTTTTTATTAATTTATAATAAAATTTTAAAGTTCAAACGCACAGATATAGTTAAATGGATCACTAATATACCGATTAGCACACAACACATATGTGAAATACCAAATAGTATTTTGAGGCTTATATTTTTAACTAAATATCGAGCATGTCTCTTAACATTCCGATCCGGGGTGCTTTTCCCTTATTTCAGTTTTCGATAAAAAGATTATTAAACCTAATTTTGTGATTATTAGAGAAGTTAAAAATGCAAAAGTCGTTATTAAACAATCAAAGGGTGACTTGCAAGAATTTAAAAAAATGTATTGCATGCGTGATATTCATAAACTTCACACAGTAGTTGCCATTTTCTCTGTTTCTTATTGAAGTTGCTAGGAAAATATCAAAGTGTTTTGTTTCAATTTTCGGCATAATTTGTGAAATATTGTTAAGTCCGCAGTGAAAATCGAAGGACATACATCCATTTAAAAGGTGAGTACAAAATATTTGTGAAATATTACATTTAAAAAGGAGAGAAAAGTGATTTAACTTCGCGTTGCTTTCAAAACAAGTTTTATGAAATCTTGAACAAGTTGATTTTGTGAATGAATTTGGTGATTTTGTGAAGTGAAATCATGTTCACAAGGAAGACAAGCATCCTTAAGTATCCGGAGAAATAGTTGCAATAGCAGTTAGTAGCTGATGAGGAGAAAATCTCCTGGAAAAGGCTGCAAGGATTTCCAGATTCCGAAGACCACTTTTTCTGATAGAGTGAGTAGTAAATATCGCAAAAACACCTGGAGAAAGACAAAGAGGAGCCTCTACAGAACTCCCAAAGCAAGTAGAAAAGGATTTGAGCGGATTAGATATTGACATGTGCTAAAAAGTTACATCCGCTTTAAAACTATAACTCCTGGACGGTGCGAGGCGTTTGTGAAATTTACAGAACCTCTTTTTGGTTGGACGTCCAGGAAGTTCTTGGTAATTAGCGTTCCTTAACTGTTACCCGGACATAAAGGAGGGATTAGCATAACCATCCAATGTGCAAGTATAAGCAGAAAACCCTCAACAATTGATTTTCTACATATTTCGTATAATATTTTGTCATTAATATCACTGTGTCCAACTTTCCGAAAATTTTTGTCCCGCTTTCCAAAATTTTGTCCATCTTTTCAAAATGTGTTGTTTTTTAATTTGATGGAATATTCCAATTAATTGGTTGAAATATCTATTAAAAATTGTTAGGATTCTATTAGAATATTTCACAAGCAATTTCATGATGCAAAGAAAATGAAAAAATATATATTTATTCGACTTAAAAATACATTTGAAATTGAACTTTTTCTTAAGTGTCTCCCTTTCCACAAACCACCCTAAATTTCATTGAAAAGAAGGCGTAAAATATTTGTAAAAATTAATTTAAAAAACTATTTTGTTAATGAAATTAGTGGTAATGACTCTGGTATACCATTTAGATTGGTAAAATTTCATGAAAATAAAATTCGTGTCCCTTTCGGTCTCAAAGTTGGACTAAACTAAATTTAATTTGGTATGATGTTCAAAAAAAGAAAATGAGTGCAAAATAGTAAAATAGATTTATGCAAAACTTTTACGAAAGAGAGGGATGTGAATTTTGACTTTATGAAATATTCTTGATCGAAAAGGTGTGCGCCGGAGACATAAGAATTCAATTTTGTCAGTAAAAAATTGTATTTTGATCATTAAAAAGACAAGTCTTTGGCAACAAAACCGATTTTGTTCAGTAAAAAATGGATTTCGGTGAGTGAGAAAATCAATTTGGGTTAGAAAAAAGAAAAACAAATTTGACCAGTGATTATAAAGTAAATAATAGTGGCACAACGTTCCATAGAGGAAACTTAGGCCTTCCAGCAGAGGAATTTCGGAACATCTACTCTACAGGGTGGCTGAAAAGAAATGCAGCAACATTCAGAGCGCATAGCTGTCAAACAGCTGGTGACAACGGTTTCATATTTTGCATAGTGGTAGTTCGTTTTATTGGCTAAATGCCTACAAAAAATCGAATCTACTTTAAAATTGATTTCTCGGAAACTATCAGAGATAGAGGCCTCAAACTTGACATAACATTAGAGTCTCCTTTAGGCTTGAGATGTGCAAAATTTCACTTGAAAACGAGGTAAATTGGAAGAGAAATGCATAAAAATATCTGAAAAACTTTAAAGTCGATATTCTCGGAAACAATAATGGAGCAATTTCCAATTCTTTTTTTAATTGGTCTACTAAACTAGCGCTACAACATAAACATAAAATGGTTCAAATTGCATAGGCCAATTTCTAGATAACATATAAAAAACGGTTTTTCAAAAAACTATTAACCGGACGGCCGGCCGGACCCGAAAATGGCGGCTTATGATTTTCGGCATCAGGGATGTTCAAAACATATACCCTGTGAATTTCAGCCCGATCGGAGCACTTTTAGAAAATCCGAGGATTACAATAGGTGTGATTATGAAGGAATCACACCTATTTTCACCGTATCAAAAAAAAAAAAAATTAATATTATTTAGAGCAGATCAGTGCAATTACCTAGCAAAAGAAATTCAGGGAAGGGAAAAGGATATAAGTTTAATATGACTAAAAGATTTTTGCTCCATATTCCTCTCGAAACATCTTAACATCTTCCACTGCTCTGAATCATAACCCCGGTTTCCCCTACAATGCTTTCTCTGAAGTTTGAAAAATAAAACACCGAAAATATTAATTCTGCAAAAATGTCAGTCCCAAATTCTCTAAGCTTATCATTCACTGAACATTTACAGACTCAATTACTGCATTGAGAATCAATAAAATTTATCTCTTTTCTTTTTTAAATGAAAAATAAAAATAAAGTGACTTTCCAGAAAGCCATCAAGCATATGCTTCATGCTACTCTGCACAAGTTTTCCTTGAGATTTCATCACATTTCTTGGATAATTGTCTTACCTCTACTTCAGCTCTGGGGTCATTTGGATCATACTCCTCCTCATACCGTGGCTTCTGAACCTCAGGCACCTCCTGCTTCTTCTCCTCAGCCTTTTTGTTGGGCGTCACTGGGAGAGCCAAAGTTGTCTCCCAGATGGCCAAAAGTGTCACCAAAATAATCACCGGAATTATTCTCCTCTTCATCACAGTCATTGTTCGTTAGTGACTGAAATTGCAAGAATAGCATCTTAGAATTTTAAATATGTCAAAAAATAAGCACTTCCGGCCTGATAAATGGGGTGAAAGTGCAAAAATATGGAATGAAAACAAAACTTACGTTGAGATAAAAATGCTTTGATTTTCCAGGTTCTTACAGTTAAACACAGATTCACTCTATTCGGGATGTTTGGGTGGGTTGGTAGACAATTGAATTGTAGTTGAATTGCACGTTTTTTCTCAGGCAATTAACAAAATAAATCGCCTATTGCTGCGATAAGGCGTGTTTTCACTTTGCTCGTCCATCAAACACTGACGTGGTTTTTGACAGAATCACGACTATATCAGAGGTCGGTATTGCAGTTCACACTCCCACCCTCTATTTTTTTTTAAATTAATTATTTTAGTATTAAATATAAAATATTTATATTGTTATTATTTGGTGGTATATTATTAAATTTTGAAGTATTAATTTAATCATTTTTTTAAGCAGGGGAATTAATATACAAAAATACGTTAGTTTTAAAATATAAAATATTTTGTACCTTCTAAAAGTGTAGTGCTGCTCTCTAGCGGCAAAGCAATGGAATGAAATCTCAGTGCACGACACGTCATATGAGCTCGAAAAGTGAATTTTGTGCAATTTTCCAGAAGCATTTTCCAAGCAATTGAATGTTCCAAATTGTGTGAGATATCCTCAAAATACTGCTTAATAGTGTAAAGATTGAGTGTGTCTAGTGAAAAAATGGCTCAGAATCCCTCAAAAGCCGATATCGAGACGCTTTTCAATCGTCTCAGAGCTCTTGCCACCAACAAAGTATGTCCTTTTTGGAAAATGTTTTTGTCTCAGATTTTCAGGATAATTCTCTGATTGGTTATCCGTAGAGTTGCTTTGACTGTGGCCAGAAGAATCCTACTTGGGCCTCAGTGACGTATGGTGTGTTCATCTGCATCGATTGTTCAGCTGTTCATCGAAGTCTGGGAGTTCATTTGACATTCGTGCGCTCCACGAATCTGGACACCAACTGGACATGGATCCAATTGCGTCAGATGCAACTGGGAGGGAATGCAAGTGCCGGGCAGTTCTTCAGGCAGCACAATTGCAATACAACGGACGCCCAGCAAAAGTACAATTCACGGGCAGCTCAGCTGTATCGAGACAAATTGGCCTCAGCAGCTCAACAGGCCATGAAGATTCATGGGAATCGGGTAAGTGTTACCATTCTCCTGGAAGCATTGTTCATAAGGCCTTAGTTGCTTCCTCCTCTCCCTGCACTAACATGCATGTTGTGTGTGATTTTGAGTCACTGAAAAAAGCTCCCTTTTCTCCCTCTTGGCCTTCACGGGATATTCCTCTGGGTCTCTTCCTGGCCATATCTAGCTCAATGTGGAGGGCGGTGTTGAGATGAAGGAGGACAAGGAGGAGGAGGATTTCTTTGCGGATTGCACAACAAATGGAAATACCGAGACCCAGGAAGATTTTACTGACAATACCACAAGGAAGGTAAGACATTCCCTTCCCACCTCCCCTGTCTCTGCGCTCTTGACCTGATGACCATCGTCAGTGGCCTGTTTTATTGCCAAACCCTGCATTTAACAGAGAAATTCATTTTTCGCAATTGCTTCAACATAATTTTCCAATCGCTGAAGACAAGTAAAATTCCACGTGGTATTTTTTTTGATGGCTTTATCAGTTGCTGCAAAAAAATAATTAAGCAGTGTGTGGTGAATCATCAATTTTTGTGGAATTTCTCATTCCTTTTTTTTATTCATTCATTTAAAATTGTTTCTGCTTTGGATTCTTCTCTACAATGAGAGTGAGAGTGAAAGAAATTGTAAATGAATTGTAAATTATATTATACTTCGGCTTCAGATACCTATTTTAAACTTTCTAATGCTTATGGTTTACGTACAATTTTTCTATAATTAACTACATTATTGCAATCAAGATTTTTACAAACGAAAGGAAAAGAGGTATATCTGGTTCTATTCCATTATTTGTTTATGTACCATTTGCGTATTTATCAATAAATCTTCTGAAGTTCTAGATCTAGACGTAACAGGAAATAAATATAATTATCCAGTTTTCGGAAGAGTTAAGAGTTTAATCACTTTAGAATTTAACCTAAAAAAAAGATCTGATAATAGCAATTTTCTAAGTTATATTTACTTAACTAACTTATATTTTTTCCATTAATTCAATAATCCACAATATTTATGTTAGAATTTCTCAAACACTCCAGAAAAAAACATTGGCCGGGTATTTTAATTTTCTAAAGTTTGAATTTAATCGGTGTCGGCTAAAGTCCCAAAAGCCAAAATCCCGAAAATCCAAAGTCCGAAAGCAAAACCCCTGAATTAGCCAAAATCCCGAAAAGCCAAAATCCTGAATGCCAAAATCCTGAATAAGGCAGATCCTAAAATTTTACGAAATTACGAAAAACAAAATCCTGAATGAGACAAAATCCCGAAAAACCGAAATCCCAAAAAAAAACCAAAATCCGAAAGCCAAAATCTTGAATGAGCCAAAAACCCGAAAAACCAAAATCTCAAAAAAAAAATCCACAATCCGAAAGCCAAAATCCTGAATATTTCAAAATCCTGAAAAGCCAAACTCCGAAAGCAAAAATCCTGAATGAGCCAAAATCCCGAAAAGCCGAAATCCAAAAAAAAAAACCAAAATCCTAAAGACAAAATCCTGAATGAGCCAAAATCCCGAAAAACCAAAATCTCAAAAAAACCAAAATCCGAAAGCCAAAATCCTGAATGAGCCAAAATCCCGAAAATACTAAAATCCGAAAGCCAAAATCCTGAAAAGCCAAACTCCGGAAGCAAAAATCCTGAATGAGCCAAAATCCCGAAAAGCTGTAATCCAAAAAAAAACCAAAAACCCTCTGATTAGGGCCTTGGCAGACCTGAGGGTTAGCCGAGAAACGGCTTAGCGTAATTATATTAGAAATAATGGTCAAACTACGTTTCCGTAACTTTTCGAAAGAACTCCCCTGTGCGTTTGCAATTTTTCTGTGTCACTGGGGTGATTTTTTTTTGGGGGTGGGTTTTTTACGATCCAGAGATTTTTTTTGAAAACGGAACTCTTTGTATTGGGAGCTATAAAATATTAATAAAATCATTTTTGAAATTTCTCTAATTTTATACAATTTTCTTCACGAGGTTAATTCTAAATGCATTTCCTATGAATTGTGGGCGTTGAAAAGATGTCGAAAAATTGGTCCCGAAAATATTTTCATACGTCACACAGTTTCCGTACCTCTGGCGGTATGCAATTTTTCTGTCACTTTGGATAAATTCACGGTTTTTTTTCGATTCTGAAAATTTCACTCAAAACGGAACTCCCTGTATTATCCAAAGAAAAGAACAATAACAGAGGATATTAAATACCTAGTCATTCCCTTATTTGAGAGTGAGGTTACAATAGAATTTGAGGTTAAGTTAAATATAACCTCAAACAAATTGCATGTTTTTGATTTTGTGTCGTGTAAAGATTTATTTATCAAACCACGTGAGAGTTTCCATTAGTTTCTTTTTCATTTTGAAATGTTTAGTTATCCTCGTTATCCTACACCTAATCTGTCTAAAAGACATAAAAGGGATAATTTTAATCTAAAAATAAATAAAATTACCTAATTTCAAATACGATTTAAATTTTTTTTGAGTTTATTCGGTTTGTTCTTAAATTAAAAAATAAAATGAAAACATTGCTCATATTTGAATTGATTGTTCTCCTAATAATGGAATCAGGATCTAATCCTCAGTTCAGTTCTTATATAAGCATAAGCTCATAAATCTTTCTCATTTTTAGGTTAAAAATCCTTAAAACACTTAGAAAACCAAATTAATGCTATTTGTATTTTATTTGGACCAAATTTGAGTAACGATTGAAAATTAATTTTCAAAAATTTGCCTTAAAACTTGAAAAGAAAAAGTTTTTGAGGTTAGGCTTAATATAACCTTACTTTTAAAATAAACATTATAACCAAAGTTTAACCTCTCTCTAAAATTTTATTTGATATTTACGATGAGTGCAATAATTTTATTTTGCTTTTCTTGATTTTTTTATCGCAGAAGCTGGAGTTTATTTCTGAGTTTGAGTTTGTTGGTCCTAAAAAAAATTGATAACATTTTTTTTTAGTTCGATGAACCCCCACCAGCGGCGACGCCAGCAAGCGTTTCCTCAGCCAAGGCAGCAGAGGAGAATGTTGGCGCTCCCAGTGTGGACTTTCTCAATTCGACAGTGCCTATTGAAGCGCCCAAATCGACAATTGGAGTGAGGAAGATTCAGCCAAAGAAGGCTGGAATTGGCGGAGCGAAAAAGGGAGGCCTAGGGGCCACGAAAGTCAAGACAAACTTTGCAGACATTGAGCAGAAGGCCACTCTTGCGGATCAGCTGAAAGAAGCCCCAGTTGTTCCGGAGAAGAAACTGACGGCTGAGGAGGAGGCTGAAGCCATTGCAAGTGTGAGATTGGCCTATCAGGATCTGTCGGTGCAGAAAACTCGTGAGGAGGAACGCATTAAGGCAACAGATCCAGCTAAGGCGAAGCAGATGGAGCGCCTGGGAATGGGATTTGCAGGCAGAAGTGCAGTTTCGCATTCAGCTGTAAATGATATGAAGACACTGAGTGAGGAGAAGGCACCAACAAAAGCCAAAAGTCGTAGTTTCTTCGATGCAGACGCCAACGACGGAGGCTTCTTTGATGATCTACTGCCAATGTATTCCACCAATATGATTGTTAGCGGAAAGTCATCGTCCAGGAAAGAGGAGAAGAATGACGATTGGACTATTATTAATTCAAGTGACGCTGTGGATCCTATCGATGGCGATCGTCCAGTAATTCACACGATGTTTATGCAGCAACCCACAAAGGCATCACCCACAGTAACTCCCAAACTGCCGACTGGTGTTAAGGCGTACGAAAATGACGAGGCTCAGAAGAAGTTTGGAGGCGCCAAGGCAATCTCATCTGATCAATTTTTCGGCAATGAATCTGGGTCGAGTTTCGAGAGGTCAGCGAACTTGGCACGCTTCCAGGGGTCCAGCAGTATCTCCTCTGAAGACTTTTTCGACGATGGAACGGGAAGGAATCAAAATCGTGGTGAGTTTATTTTTGTGCAACTTTTGCAGTATTATTCGTCTGTTTACAAACATTTTCTATATGACCCTTTACTCGGCAAGTTAAGCAATCAGACTGTGAATATTTCAGTGACATACATTTGAATCTTAAATTGACCTTCAGTTGATTGAGAAAGATTTTAACCTAAAGAATATAATTGATATTGGTCCATCAATTAGTTATCACGAAAGTGCTAATTATAACACTGAGAGAAATCCGAAAAAGTTAAAATAACATTCCGGAAATGTTAATTTTACCCTGCAGTATTGATCCGAAATCGGTGTAAATATTATGTTTTTTAGGTGTATTATGGGTTAAAGTTACCCTTTTTCATGTTAATTTTACCCTTAAAAAGGTGTAAAATTAACATTAACAAATGTTGATATATTTTTACACCTAAAAAGTGTTAAATTTATGAGAAAAAAAGTTAATCGCACCCCCGTTTTTTTCAGTGAAGACTTGGGTGTTATATAATGTTGTAGGACTAGGTGGGGCTTTGACGAAAAAATCACTTTAACAATGGAAGTTATTTTTGCATTAAATGTTATCCTTAAATATTTTAGTTTCCTTTATCTCATAATTGTAACACAGTGGGTGACCGATGGGCGTGACTAATAAAAGGCCTGGCTACACAGAAAAAAATCGTAAAATTATTCGTAAATGTTTGTGAATTCGTATTGGGGACTTACGAAATGCGAGTAAATGTTTGTACATTTTTCACAAACATTGTTCATAACATACGTGGCGTCAATTAATTGTCTGATTTTCAGTCCAAGGGTTTTCAAGAAGTGCATTCCAGTTTTACCGCGTAGAAATATTTGCATATATCTATGAGCGTTCCAAAAATGATTTTCACAAATCAGATCCCAATGGTAGGCAGGCAAACTTGCATAATTGTCTGTGCATAATCCCAGGACCCTCTGTATTTTCGCTTAATTTACAGTTTACCTGTAAATAATTTTATAAATCACTCAAAAGATCGCCCATAACAGCTGAGAAATAATACAATTTATTTTCGGACAAAAAATTACGAGTACTTATTAGTTCAAAACTGATTGGAGTCAGTTTACTATTGTCAGAAATTCCAAGACCTTTTCAACGTGTCCAAACATGATCCCATGAAGTTGAGAAATACGATCTCTCAAACCTTTGTAACATTTGACCTTGAAAAATCGTTTTTAGGATTTTCCGTTCTATGGAAAAATGAAGAATGAGAAGAGGAGGGCGTAAATGAGGGGGATATGTTAATGATGCGGAGGTCGACTTATGGGGGGTCCTCCGAAGGTCCCAAAAATTTTACTTTAATCGTTGGGCTGAAGGCGTGCTAACATACGGACAAACAGCGTGACAACATAAAAAAGCTAAAACCGAAAGCTAAAATTGGAAACAGCCAAAATCATGAAAGACAAAATACCGAAAGTAAAAATCCTCAAAGCCAAAATATTAAAATGCTTAAATTCCGAAAGTTGATGTGAAGAATTTCGATCCGATAGGATGTAGCAAGAATTGACGGAAACACTAGACCTTTCTTGACTTTTGCAATTTTATTCTTTACGACGTTTCGAGGATGCATGTCCTTTATCAGGTATCGAATTTTGTTGGGAAAATCACGTACAGACGGGAAATGGTTACATTTTTTTGGACTTGGATCACAGATTGCACTTTTTAGTTCACCATTCGACTTAAACTTTGTGAACTTAAAAGTGCCCGCCTGTATGTGACTTTCCCAACGAAATTCGATACCTGGTGAAGAGGACACTCATCCTCGAAACGTCGTAAAGAATGAAATTGCGAAAGTCAAGAAAGGTCTAGTGTTTCCGTCAATTCTTGCTAAATTTCGAAAGTGTTAGAATCCTGAATAGCCAAAATACCGAAAGCCAACATACTGAAACGCTAAAATCCTGAAATCCAAAATCCAGAATCCGAATGGGTCAAAATCCCGAAAAACCAAAATCCTGACCTTGTAAAGCCAAAATATCAGAAGCCGAAATCCCGAAAGTCGAAATCCCGAAAGCTAAAATCCCGAAAAGCGAAAATCCCGAAAGACATAATTACGAAAAACCAAAATTCCGAAAGCCAAAATCCCGAATTATTCGAAATCCTGAAAATCAAAATCCCGAAAAGCCAAAATCCCGAAAAATGAAAATCCCTAAAAACCAAAATCCTGAATGCCAAAATTGCAAAAAAGACAAAATCCTAAACGACAAAATACCGAAAGTAAAATTCCTGAAAACCAAAATATCGAAAAGCCAAAATTCCGAATATGTTAGAATCCTGAAAAGCTAAAATCCCGAAGCCAAAATAACTAAATACCAAAATCCTGTAAAGCCAAAACCCCAACAGGCTAAATACCGAAATGTCAAAATCCCGAAAGCCAAAATCTAGAAAACCAAAATCCAGAATGGGTCGAAATCCCTTAAAGCCAAAATCCTGAATGGACCAAAATTCCGAAAAATCAAAATCCTGAACTCGAAAAGCCAAAATACCGAAAGTCGAAATCCCGAAAGCTAAAATCCCGAAAAGCGAAAATACCGAAAGCTGTAATTATCAAAAGCCTAAATTCCGAATGCCAAAGTCCCGAAAGCCAAACTCCCGAAAAACGAAAATCCCGGAGAAACAAAATCCCGAAAGCCATAATCCCGATAACCAAAATTCTGAAAGCCAAAATCCCTAAAAACGAAAATCCCGAAAAACGAAAATCCCGAAAAACCAAAATCCCGAAAAACCAAAATCTCGAAAATCAAAATTGCAAAAAAGATAAAATCCTTAACGACAAAATACCGAAAGTAAAATTCTCGAACGCCAAAATATTGAAAAGCCAAAATTCCGAATATGACAGAATACTGAAAAGCTAAAATCCCGAAAGCCAAAATCGCGACAGCCAAAATACCGAAATGTCAAAATCCCAAAACCCAAAATCCAGAAAGCCAGAATCCAGAATGGGTCGAAATCCCGCATGGGTCAAAATCCCTTAAAGCCAAAATCCTGAATGGACCAAAATCCCGAAAGCCAAATTTCCGAAAGTCAAAATCCAAAATCCCGAAAAGCCAAAATCGCAAATGGACCAAAATCCCGAAACGCAAAAGCTCGAAAAGCGAAAATCCTGTAAGTCAAGATCCCGGAAGACATAATCCCGGAAAGCCAAAATTATGAAAAACCAAAATCCAGAAAATTCCGGAGATATACTATCCCATAGATCTTTTTCTCCAGGATTTCACCTGTGCTTCTCTCTTTAGAGTTCTTAAGGACTAATTAGATCCTGCCTCTTCCACGAGATGACTGTCTCACAGAGGTTAATTTCATGAAATTTTACCAGAAATTTTGATTCGGGATTTTGACGGGGATCCGAAAAAATTCTATTTGTTTGCTTAGCAAATAATCGCAATAACAAGAAAATTTGTTTACAGTCCCACAAAAAGGAATTGGACCAACTTGAATGTAACGAAAAACACCTCATTTTGTGTGATACTGTTAATTATTCATAAATTAGCATTTTAATTGGGTTTCAAAGAAAAATCTGGTTTTTAATTAAAGCAATTGCGTCACTATATGCGCCACTGAACTGTTTTTGTTTCTTAAGAATTATTTCGTGAAGTTTGTCGTAGAATTAGTTGGGGAGTGTTTCTGCTATGGCACTTCCTGCAATATTGATATCCATATCAATATCACGAGAAATTCCTCATTCTTCGGTGAGAATTGACGCCTCTGGGTTATTGCACAATAATTAATCACCGTGACATTGATATTAAAAATATGTTTGTTTGGTGA
This sequence comes from Phlebotomus papatasi, assembly GCF_024763615.1. Taxonomy (NCBI): domain Eukaryota; kingdom Metazoa; phylum Arthropoda; class Insecta; order Diptera; family Psychodidae; genus Phlebotomus; species Phlebotomus papatasi. The sequence continues at coordinate 51,740,168 of NC_077223.1, forward strand.
CTCAAGCGAATTTTGGTTTTGATGGTGATGATTTCAGGAGGAGGCTCAAGGATGAGAAGTGTGGATATCCGGGGACCAAATCTCGATGATGTGAAAGAGAGTGTTCGTCAGGGAGTAACGATGGTCGCTGGAAGGCTGAGTACACTGGCTAATGAGATGATGACCACGATTCAGGACAAATACGGTGGATAGGGATCAGCTGATGATGGGGGACTGAAGGAGACAACTACGGTAGGAAAAAATAATTTACAATTAATGCATCATGCAAGTGAGATGATTTAGACGAGATATTTTATGTAATTTTTTTTGTGGGAGGGTTGGGATATTATTGATGTTTTTATCTTTAGGCGATGACAAAAGAAAAACTAATTATTATAAAGAAGAAGAAGTAAAAAAAAAAATAAGTAGAAAGATTTAAAAGCAAAAGAGAGAGAGAGAAAGTAATCCCAGTTGGGAGCTATGTATATGAATTCCGCATGATCTTAAGAAGAGAGAGAAAAAAAAGGAAATCTTTGAAGGTGGCATTTTCTTTTAGTGCCCGGAAAAAAAATATAGATATTTGAATAAATAATACGAATGAGTCGTTTTATCCACGAGCAATGGTCTTTTGAATCTGTCCCCGTGATTTCTCACACAATCTCGCGCATTGCCACAAGTGTTTTTAGCCACTTTTAATGCGCCTAGAGGAAACCAGTTTCCACGGCCTTTCACACAAAGTGAGAGATTTAACATGCCAATTTCTTCCCCGGAGAGCTCTTTTTTTTCTCATCACATCTCTCGGACATCTGTGATTCAGTGAGAGTTGGACAGTCACTGATGCGACATATTGCCTTGATTCTTCAGTTTTTCACCAATCAGAATTTTTTAGCTTTCCTTAAGAAATGGCCAAGAAAATAGTTAAATCATTTGTTATTTGTGCTTTTGTGATCTCTTTGGTGATATCTCCAACATTTGGTCAAACACCAAATGACAAACAATCGCAGCCAGGTGAGAAACTCTGTGGATCTTCGTAAGATCCCAACACTTGACACCATTTGGCAAATTTTCCAGTGACTTATGGATCTCCTTTTGATGAAATCATTGTGGAATCCTCGCTGAATATCCGCAAAAAACCTACTCCAGTGCGTCAATCGAGGTCCTTTGTGGAAGAACTCAGTGGTTCAGCAGCTGTGAGGAGAGTTCGCAGAGAAGATGGGTAACTTTCAGTTTCATAGAAATGAAGACTATACCGTGACCGTGAAATTCGCGACGTGCTCGCAAAATCAATTAACGCATCGTTAAATTGACCACGCATACACGCGATCAATTGAATTGGAATGCCAATAAAACGGCAGCGAATCAGACGCGTGATAATGTGTTAACCCTTCTGTGAACGTTTTTATTTATTAATATTATTCATTAGCAAAAAATTTACATAAAAGATTTAACCTCATAAGCTCCACCCAAAATAAATTTTAGACCACACCCTCTTCAGAAGTATCGTCTAGTTATAGTTAAATTTATTTTTAACACAAATTATACTGTCTTATAGGGAATACTAGAACGATCTCTGAATATTTAATATTTTACGGATAAAAAAATTGATCAGTTAATTAGATGATTGGTCAGTAAAAAAAATAAAAAGGATGATCATGAACTCCAAAAATGCCAAGATATGGTGGAAAGGCTCATAATTTTGGACAGTTTCTAAATTTGGACACTTTGAGGGTAAAATTGGACACTAAAAATAAATTGATTAAAATGACGGATTTTTATTCCAATATTTGATGAATAATGAATTCTATCTAAATATTTGTTCTTTTTGGAAGATTTTAACACTAAATACGTTAAATTTTGAATATGATTTAAGTTAAAATTGCTTTGTTGAAAATTCAGTGTGAGCAATTGCTTACGAGAAATATGACAGAACTTTGTGTTTACTTCAGTCTTATTTAGCTGTGATGAAGTTACTAACAATGTTTCTTCCCTTTTTTTTGAGATATTATTATTGAATATTCATTGAAAATTGTGTTGATTCACGTTAGTGGTGATTTGTACATTTGACCTGAAGTGAGATTTGCCTTATGAATTAGATTTTTCGTGTGAAAAATGGGAAATTTTTTAAGACACTTACCAGTGAGGTGATACTCCTTATTTTGGACAGGTGTTTTTCTCACGAAATTTCGTGAAGTTTCATATTTTGTGATGACTAGGTTGGACAAATGCCTGGAGAAACAAAGGAGCATCATCTCTACGAAAGAGATGTAGCGAGAAATGCCTTGAAAGGCTCCCGGAAACTTACCGAAGTCAACTCACTTTAATGAATGATATGGAAAGTTTCCGGGCTTCTTGTGACATTCTACGTTTCCCTTACATGAACAGGAAGAGACCTTGGTAAGATTGGTTCATGAAATGAAGAACAATGGGCATCCTGTTGAGGCGGATTAGCTGTCCAAATTTACAGCCAAGTTGTCCTAATTTAACAACCAAGTTGTCCAAAATAAGAGTCAAATTCACCTCTACATATCAATTCATTTTTAAACGTATTAAAACTAATTTTAGTAAAAAAAAAGACGATAAATAGCTTTCCAAGTTTCTAAACAACCCTTCTGAAAAAAGTGTAACAAAAAAATCATTTAGTATTGAAAATATCGCACTTCAAACTTGGAACATCGATGCTTATAAGCAGACTGTCCAAAATTATGAGCCTTTACCCTTTATCTTTTTCCCTTTGCCAAGAATATTTTATTGGTATACTTACCGGAATATTTTATTTTACTTACCGATTTTAGTTTTTTTTTTATCAATTTCACTGAAATACTGGTCAATCTGCTTTTAAACAAAATTGAACCAATTTACTATTTCCTGTTTACTTAGTATGGATATAGAGTATAGGGTAAGTGCGCCAAATTCCGGCCAGCTTGCAATTCCCGCCACCTTTTTTGTTCGTCGAATTTCCATGAACTTTTAGATTTTACGTACTCTAGAGATTATACAATGAAAAAGAATAATAAAAATATAGCTTCGACAAACGAGATGACGTGAAAAAGACATTGCATTGGAAGAATTCTCGAGGGACAAGGAACTTTGAGAATGAAGGTGTCCAATATAGGGCACCAAAGCTATGTCTACATTTTTATTCTTTTTAAAATGCATTAAGAATGATTTTAGAGTAAATAAAGACGATAAACTGTCTACAAGAAGGAAAAAAATTATTTTGAATAAAAAATTTCAGAGACATTGGCGCTTGCATGCAACTATGCCGAAATTTGGCACACTTACTATTAAAATTAACCTAATTCTTTGTTGGCGAAAGTATCCCTCTCATACTTGAAGTTTTTGGAAATTTAAAGTGCTTCAATTTTTACCACTAGCGGTTCATAGCTTGAAAGCAATTTTAAGTATAAAATTAAATTTTATATCTATTTCTCAGATTTTTTTTTATTTTTCTAAACTGAATTATCATCTGTACAAAAGATGAGCAAAAAATGACTATAATTTGCTTGCTGTCGTGCACAGTTGATTACAAAAAAGGCACTGTTGAAATGAGTTAGTAATGACTCCAGCACACCTTTTAGATCAGGAAAATTTCATGAAGTCGAAATTCGAATCCCTTTCTTTCTCACATGTTTTGCATATGACTATCTCATTCTTTCGCATACCAAATTCGATTGAACTAAATTGAATTTGGAGTGATGTTTAAAAGAAGAAGAAGAGTAAAAGAGTATGAGATAGACATATTCAAAGCATGTGAGAAAGAAAGGAATTCGAACTTCGACTTCATGAAATTTTGCTGATCTAAAAGGTGTGCCGGAGCCATAAAAAATTAAATTGAGTTTCTAATGGCTCCGGCACACCTTTTAGATTTGGAAAATTTCATGAAGTCGAAATTTGAATCCATTTCTTTCTCACGAGTTTTGCATATGTCTATCTCATTCTTTCACACTTTTTTTCTTTCGAACATCACAACAAAATCAATTTAGCTCAATCGAATTTGGAGTGCGAAAGAATGAGATAGACACGTGCAAAACGGGTCAAGGTCAAAATCCCGAAAGCCAAAATCCCGAATTCTTAAAAGTGTCATAGCTACTCCCATGATCAACAACACATTTTCATTTTTTTTCGAATGTTTTCTTAAAAAATACAATTTGAAAAATAGGACCTTTAGGACCATCAATTTCCAAAATATTCTCCACTCAAAAAAAAAAGACAATAATTTCTATTTTTATATTACTCAATCAAAGAGATACCGTATAAAGAAGCAAAGTAATAACAACAATTATCACAAGTTGTGTGAAAAATCTTCGAGGATAAGTTAATAAATTAAAAACAATAAATTGGGAAAGTATTAACACTTTGAAGAAATCCTTAAGAATATCATATTCTTTGCAGAAATAATTTCCCTAACTTCGAGAATTTCGGTCCCAATTTTGGAAATTTCGGATCATCAAGTGCTTTGGCAAATGCCAATGCACAAAATCAATATTTCGGCCAAAATGGTTTTGGTGGATCTGCCGCAAATGCGGGAGCACAATCATTTGAGTCTCATGGTCCTCTGGGTGGCTTTGGTGCTGCGGCTTCGAATGCACAGTCGCAGGGGTTCAATGTTGGCCCAAATGGTATCACAGTGAGTACATTTAATGTCCAAAGGCAAGTATTTTTTATTTATTTAGGATGATCTATCTACAGGGATCTGCTGGACTGTCCGGAGGACAGACATACAATCTTCCCAATGGTCAAACTTTAAGTCTTACATACGGCAATACAGTGTCTTTTGGACCAGATGGAAAACCAACAGTTTCTCGTGGGAATTCCATTGCTTTTTCCTAAAGAGTTTGCTAAGGACAATGAGATTAAAGAAACGTGGAAAAGCTATAAAATCTGTTGCTTTTTTTTTCTTTTTGGTTTTCATCTTGATAAGTTCATTGGTCTTTTGATCTGTCCATTTCCGCATTTTATTGTTCACAATTAGCGTAACAGGAGAGTCAAAGATTGTGTCATCGGGATGTCTTCAGAGGAATACTAATAGACAAGGTAGAATTGATGGATATTCAATTAAAATGACTCACTATACATTTGCAAAAATAAAATTGAGCTCACTTTGAAGTGTGCAAAATTCATTTGATCAATGAAGAAAAAATCATTCTTGATTGAATATTTTTGTTGGGGAGTGTTCGCCTGAGGAGAATTTTGGAGTTTTTCTTAACAAAGTACCTCCGTGAAAGGAATATCAAATAGAATTTGGACAAATTTTTTGTCTATAAAAGGCTAAGAAATTTGTTAATCTTCATTAAAAGTGTTTCTGTAGCTGCAAAATGCGGTTCTTGGTGATTTTTGCGTTTTTTAGCGTAACTTTTGCTGCTCCAGGTGAGATTCATTTGACTTTCTATCCCGGTGAAATTCTTTGAAGTGGATAATTTTGTCCCAGGATATTATTTCTACGGACAACCAATTCAACGGAGAGTTTTTCTGTACAACCATGAACCTCTCCAGAGACAGATGACTATTCAGTATCAGCCACCTCAGTGGATGCATCAAGTCTCTTCAACGTCCGATGGAGGTGTGTCAGCCTTTGTTGCAGGAAATTCCGGATCAACAGGAACAGTCTTTCAGCCATCCCTTGCTGAAGAATCCACAGCGAATGCCGATGAATCTTTTGCCACGGCTGAGAGTGATCCTGAAGTATCTTCAAAGACGGAAATCCCAAAAACTGATCCAGAAGTGACAGAAAAAGTTTCTCTACCAGAGAAAAAAGTTCAAGTTTTGGAGGAATCTGATGAAGATCAGGATGATTTCTTTGAAGACAGACGTCGACCAAATTCATCAAAATCAAAGGGCATAATGTTGTTTCCTATGAAATTTGGTTCTACTGATGGAGCAGCAATTGCCATCGCCAACAGTTATAGCACAGGAAGGGGAGGAAATGCTGTTAGTCACGCCACAGCTTATGGAAATCCAATGGAAAAGAAGAAATTCAGAGAAATTCCTTAGGAAAAACGCTCTTTGTAGACCAGAAACATATTCAACATTTTTTTTTGGTAATGACAATAAAAAAACTGGAACAGTGAATATTGATTTCTTATTGTTCTCTACACAAAATTTTATAATGCTTTGATAGTTTTGGGATTAATTGTGGATTTCCTTGGACATCAAATTCAATAATTCAAATAAAATCACGCGTAAATAAGCGTTTAGTGAACAGCATAAGTATAAAAAGTGGACAGTTTATAGTGCATACGAAACATTATTTAAAAATTAGGGTAAGAGTGCCAAATTTCGTCATAGTTGCATGCAAGCATCAAAGTCTTAAGTTTGAAATGTAATATTGTAAATTCAAATTGATTTCTTTTATTCTTTCTTCTGAAAGAATGTTGCCTGGAACCTTGTAAAGAATTTACCGTCTTTATTTACTCTAAAATCAATCTTAAAACATTTTAAAATGAATAAAAATGTAGACATAGCTTTGGTGCCCTATTTCGGCCACTTTCTTTCTCATAGTTCCTTGCCCTTCGGGAATTCTTCCAATATCTTTCTCACGTCATCTCGTTTGTCGAAGCTACATTTTTTGTTATTCTTTTGCATTGTATAATCTCTAGAGTACGTAAAATCTAAAAATTCATGGAAATTCGAGGAACAAAAAAGGTGGCCGAAATTGCAAGCTGGCCGGAATTTGGAACACTTACCCTAGTTCAAAAAGTTCTGAATAGAATAGTAAGGAACCTAGGTTGAAATCTTCAAAGTTCGATATTGTCCAAGGTAAAAGATATCGCATTCACGGTTTTGTATGAGCCCGTAATAAATCAAATCAAAATGCCACGAATTGCCCCAACATTTTTTAAGGATCTGCACAAAGCCCGTTTAAAAAAAATGGACCAAGAAGCAAATTTTCATTCGAAAAATTGTATTCAGGAAAATTGTAGGGCTGTAAATTTCCTATAAGTATTTGTTGCTTAGAAATATAACCGGTCGGATTATTAGGTTGAAGAATTGGGTGGGAATGGGTTCTGTTAACCCTTTAAGGACGATTGGAACACCGGTGTCCCATAAATAACATAATTTTTCCTGACTGCCTAAAGTTATTTTTTCCTTATGTGTGTACGTTATTGCAAAATAGAAAGTTGAAGGAATCTTATATATGACATTTTCATTACAGCTTCATAACCAGGGATTTATCCGAAATCGTAAGATCTTCCATGAGAATTTAAAATTGTGCAAATCAGTTGAGAAATATGCTTCAGGGGTTTTCATTGCTTTTACATTAAAAAAAACTGTTAAAAGGAAAAGTTTGAGATTACATGGTTCTTGAAGACTAAAAGAAAATATATTTTCTCTAATTTTCATTTTGAAACTTCAAAATATTAGCTGTCCGGCGAGCACCAAATGCTAACCTATTTCAATTTAGCTGAAAATATATGTACAGGGTGGCTGAAAAAAATACAACAAACTAAAGCGCTATAGGGGAAGCGCTTATAATTTTGGACAGTCTGCTTATAAGCATCGAAGTTCCAAGTTTGAAGTGCGATATTTTCAATACTAATTGACATTTCTTGTTACTCTCTTTTCAGAAGGGTTGTTTCGAAACTTGACAAACTATTTATCGTCTTATTTTTACTAAAATTAGTTTTAATACGTTTAAAAATGAATTGATATGTAGAGGTGAATTTGGCTCTTATTTTGGACAACTTGTTTATTAATTTGTCCAACTTGGCTGTAAATTTGGACAGCTAATCCGCCTCAACAGGATGCCCATTGTTCTTCATTTCATGAACCAATCTTACCAAGTCCTCTTCCTGTTCATGTAAGGGAAACGTAGAATGTCACAGAAGCCCGGAAACTTTCCATATCATTTATTAAAGTGAGTTGACTTCGATACTCCAAGTACGTGCAGATTCGCTCATTCCCTGACCTTTCCGGGAGCCTTTCAAGGCTTTTCTCGCTACATCTCTTTCGTAGAGATGATGCTCCTTTGTTTCTCCAGGCATTTGTCCAACCTAGTCATCACAAAAGCTAAAACTTCACGAAATTTCGTGAGAAAAACACCTGTCCGAAATAAGAATCATCACCTCACTGGTGAATGTCTTAAAAAATTTCCCATTTTTCACACGAAAAATATAATTCACAAGGCAAATCTCACTTCAGGTCAAATGTACAAATCATCAGTAACGTGAATCAACACAATATTCAATGAATATTCAATAATATCACTCAAAACAGCGAACAAACTTTGTTAGTACTTCACCAAAACTAAATAAGACTGAAGTAAGCCACGAAGTTCTGTCATATTTCTCGTAAGCAATTGCTCACACTGAATTTTCAACAAAGCAATTTCAACTCAAATCATATTCAAAATTTAACGTATTTAGTGTCAAAATCTTCCAAAAAGAACAAATATTTAGATAGAATTCATTTTTCATCAAATATTGGAATAAAAATCCATCATTTTAATCAATTTATTTTTAGTGTCCAATTTTACCCTCAAAGTGTCCAAATTTAGAAACTGTCCAAAATTATGAGCACTTACCCTATTATCCTCATTTTTCGTTCAATTTTTTTTTTAAATAAATAAAAATTGGTAGTAAATACATCAAAATTTTAGAATATTATCGGTTTTGTTCAATACGATCTTATTTTGACTTAATATGGTCTTAAGTCTGTTGGAAGTGCTATCGCAGTTTGCAGGAATGTCAGCCTTCTGATTGTCCTGCTATTCGCGAGGAAGGGCTGCCTTCAGCTCCTCGGCACTTTGCTACTTTTTAGTCCTAACCTTGACCAACAAAATGCCTCTTTTGGAGAAGTCAAACGATTTTGCATCCAAGAATTGTGGAGGTAATTTTTTCTCAAAATGAAGGGCAAAACATTTTTTTAGGCAAATCTTGTTCGGAGCGTGATTTCTGCGATGTTGTCGAGTCTTGATCGAACTTCCATTATTTCTTACTAAAATTTTTGTTTGTCCACGACTCCAACACCCCTTCCAGGACAATTTCCAGAAACACATTGGCATTCATTTTGACGGTATAGCTTAAAAACCTTAGTGAAAAGCGATAATTTGTCCTCAAGGAAGTTCAGACCTCCAAATAAGGTTATCCTTGACTTTCGGTGGTCATTCGAACATCCAACTCTAAATTATCGTATGATCTTTCCTTCATGTTAAATATTCCACCTGTGAAATGTATGAAATCTTAATCTTATCCTTGGCGCCGATTGAAAGAGATATCTAGAGAATTCTTGTGTCTTTATTATTTCTCAATCACTTGACAAAAGCACACACACGAAGTTGGTCACATGTGTCTGACCGTGTGAAGTTGTATATGAAAGCTTCTAAATCTTACAGTTTAAATGTAACAAATCCCCTTCCCCCTTCAATCTTGTAAGTATGATAATCCTTCAGATAACTTGGTGGTCGTCGTTCACGAACAGGTCTTTCGACACTTCTTGGTGAAACCGGATCCATCTGCATCTGACTGTTTTCTGACGTTAATGGAGCTGGTGTATCATCCGATATCAATATTTCTTGATTTTCTGTCTCGATGTCTTCCTCAGAAAAGTTTTCGGATGGAACCGGAATAACAATTTCTTCCTGTGGATTTTCTTGAATCACATTCGGCTGCGCTGAAGTACCTAATGTCCTTGAAATCAGCTGATTAATGTGCCGACGCCATAGTACTCCTGATTCCAACTGAACTTGATATGAAACTGGTCCAGTCTTTTCAACAATGGTGGCCGCAATCCATTTTGGACCAGATCCATAATTTCTGGCAAAAACGTGATCTCCAACAGCGAATTGTCTTGCTTGTCCATCTACTTTCCTTCCCTCCTCCAATTCGTCTGGAAGTACCTTGCTGAGCAATGTTTTCAAACGCCTTCCCATCAAAAGTTCTGCTGGACTTTTTCCCGTCGTTGCATGTGGGGTTGTGTGTTGATTCATCAGAAGCTCACGAACTCGACTCTCGATATCTCCATCCAATTTCTTTAACTTGTCTTTCACTGACTGAACCATTCGTTCTGCAAGTCCATTCGACGATGGATGGTAGGGCGCTACTGTGAAATGTTTAATTCCATGACTACACCAAAACTCCTTCATTTCCTCAGACACAAAAGCTCGTCCGTTGTCACTGCATACTTCAGCAGGAATTCCATGCGTTGCGAATAAATCTCGGAAAACCTTGATCACTTCAACTGATGACTGCGCCCGTACCACACGCACTTCCAACCATTTCGACATATCATCCACTACAACCAGAAAATTTCTATCCATAAACGGACCCGCGAAATCTACATGCAGCTTGTGCCAGGGTCTCTTGCTTTCCTTGTTGTCACAAAGTGGTGCCTTTGGCGGGTCATTCCTTAAAACTTGACATGTTTCGCACTGTCTAACTGTGTCCTCGATATCCTTATCCATTTTTGGCCACCAAAAATATGCTCTCGCCGACATCTTCATAGCCACAATTCCATTATGGGCTTGATGAAGTGTCTCCAATAATGATTTTCTAGCTCTCTCAGGGATAATAACACGGACTCCCCAAAGCAAAATGTCCTTTTCAATTGAAATCTCAGATCTTTTGTCAAAATAAGTTTTCAGCTCTATATCTGAGCAATGTTCAGGAAATCCATCCAGTACCCATCTTTTTACTCTGCTCAACGTTGAGTCCTTCCTTGTCCATTTCTGAATTTGTTTCGCGGTCACAGGTCCACTCTCGACTTCTAACATAGCAATGTGACCGCCATTATCAGGTTCCTCCACATCAATAATTGGCCAAGGAAGTGGCAGTCGACTCAATGCATCAGCATTTCCATGTAGTGTACCCTTCCTGTATTCAATCCGATATTTATAGGCCCCGACAATCAGTCTCCAACGAAGCATTCGGGGTGAAATTGCTTCCTGTATATTTCTAGTCGGATTGAATATTCCCAGCAATGGTTTGTGATCGGTTATAATAATGAATTCACGACCAGCCAAATATTGATGAAAATGACACACTCCAGACATCACTGCCAGTGCCTCTTTGTCAATCTGAGCATAATTTCTTTGACACTTCGACAATGTTCTTGAAAAATATGCAATGGGTTTTTCCCCCTCCTCTGTGCGATGTGCCAAAACCGCTCCAATTCCATATGGTGAGCTGTCACACGACAACACTAAAGGTTTTTTCAGGTCGTAATGTGTCAAAACACTTGCAGATTCCAAAGCCTTCTTCAATTTTTCCATAGCATCATCGTGTTCCTTCGTCCAATTCCAAGTAGTGTTGTCATCCAGCAAACGAAAGAGACACTCTGCCATTGTAGCCCTATTGGGAATAAATCGGGCATAAAAGTTTATCATACCCAACCAAGCCTGCAATTCAGTTTTGTTTTTTGGAGTGGGTGCTCTCCTAATAGCAGTCACATGATCCTCCAGGGTATGTACACCATCCCCGGAAATGGAAAAACCCACAAATTGAACCTTGGGTGCCCCAAAAACGCATTTGTCCCTTTTTATAGTGAGGTTAGCACCCTTCAGCCTTCCAAGAACTTCAGCCAAACGATCATAATGCTCCTTGGGTGTATCACTCACAATGAGAATGTCATCCAAGTACACTTGCACACCGGGAATTCCCTGCAGTAGCGAATCCATGAATTTCTGAAACAATCCCGGAGCTGCTGAGATTCCGAATTGAAGCCTTTTGACTCTGTATAGACCTTGGTGAGTATTGATTGTGAGCAGATGAGCAGTTTCCTCGCTCACGGGCAGCTGCTGGTATGCCTGAGTTAAATCTAACTTTGAGAAAATCTTCCCTTTGCAATTGGCCAATAGCTCCCTGACAGTAGGTAAAGGATAATCGTTCGTCCGGGAGGCCTCATTGACAGTTGAACGATAATCTCCACAAATGCGAATTTCTCCGTTCTTTTTCCGAGCAATACAAATAGGTGTTGCCCACTCCGAGAAATTCACGGGCTCCAAGATTTCCTGTTCCACCAACCTGTCCAATTCCTGACCTACTTCTTCTTTAATTGCAAAAGGTACAGCCCGACTTTTGAAAAAACGTGGCTGTGCGTCCTCTTTTAATTCAATCTTAACTTCTCCCCTAACAGACTTGCCCAACTTATTCTCAAAAACACACTTGTAACGATCACATACCTCTTTAATAGTCTTCAAGTCCACAGCTTCTTCTACTGCGGCTATCCGAATTTCGATTCCCAGAGGTTTAAACCAATTGCGTCCCAATAGAGGTGATCCACCCTTTTCTGTGATCAGTAAAGGCAAAATTGCTTTTTTCTTGCCAAGAGTTACTTCCACATTCACCTCTCCAAGAATGACTACACCCTGACTAAGCCATGTCTTGAGATGAATTGATGATTTTTTTAACTCCGTACCAGGATTCGCAATTTTCTTCCAAATTTGTACTGGCATCACTGATACAGTCGCTCCAGAATCCACCTCCATTCCGGTCGTCACACCATTGATCTGCACATCGACGCACTCTTCCGGACAGATTTGCCCCAAAACATTTACGCCTCCTACTCTTCCAGACAGATGTTTCACCTTCTCTTCATCGCTATCTGACGCATCAGTAGTAGCATGAATGTTTTTTCCTTCCTTCATTGCAACACATTTTGATCTAATATGTCCCTTTTTCTTGCAAAAATGGCATTTCCTGTCCTTAGCCCAACACCTCTCTGGGTCATGAGGGTTTCCACAGCGAAAGCATAACCTCACTTTGTCTACAGTGGCTTCCCCTGCCACACAAGTCTTGTGAACTTCAGACACTATTGCCTTTGTCATCTCCTTAGCTCCAGCATCCGCTGATTCTGAAGCCAATGCAATTTCCATTGCCTCATCGAACTTCAAAGCCGGATGCTCAAGCAATTTTTTTCTCAAAGACACATCTCGCACACCACAAACCATCCGATCAGTAATCATATCTTCCACGTCGTGAAATTTGCAATAACGAGCAAGGACATGGAGGGCCATAACAAATTGTTTGATGGTCTCCCCTTCTCTCTGCTCCCTCTGGAAGAAGTGAAATCTCTCTCTACGCATGTTTCTCTGAGCGTCCATATGCGTAGAAATCTTAGATACAATTTGTGTGTACGAATGACTTCTCACAGCGCCTCCAGTTAAGGCCTGAGCCAACTCAAGAATATCCTGTCCTGCAACAGCAAACAGATGCGCTCTCTTTTCACCTTCATCGGTGATTCCTCGAGTTTCAAACCAGAACTCCAAGCGCTCCTTGTAAATTTCCCAGGACATGTCTTTCTTAAATTCACCGCAAACGGGATTTCCTCTGTATTCTTGAGCAGTAGCCATTTTCTTTGTGTTCACCTCGATCGCCAGTTGTTAAATATTCCACCTGTGAAATGTATGAAATCTTAATCTTATCCTTGGCGCCAGTTGTTAAATATTCCACCTGTGAAATGTATGAAATCTTAATCTTATCCTTGGCGCCGATTGAAAGAGATATCTAGAGAATTCTTGTGTCTTTATTATTTCTCAATCACTTGACAAAAGCACACACACGAAGTTGGTCACATGTGTCTGACCGTGTGAAGTTGTATATGAAAGCTTCTAAATCTTACAGTTTAAATGTAACACTTCAGATAGAAACAATAATTTTGTTTGTACATCAATTGCGCAATAGAAAATTTTTCTTATCAGAAAAAATGACATTCTGGAACTGACCATGAACGTGCAAGCGAATTTACTCCTTCGTCGATCGAGCATAACTTTTTTTTGAGGATCGATGAAATCTCGTCCTTTTCAGGATTTTTGGTTTTGGTTGGGTCAGGGTCAGGGGACCTTAAGTTTGGGATTGATCGAATGCTCTAAGGGCCAGCTATAACATACTAAAAATTTGAACCCGATCGATGCCATAGGGGCGGAGCTATTGAGAAAACAAAAAAATGGGGGTATTCAAAATGGCGAAAGGAGGGGTGGGGGGTTGGGAATCAATGCACCAAGTTGTAATTTTCACCCGATATATAACCTTTGCCGAAAACCGCAAGTCGATATCTTTCTTTTGGGAGATATTAAGCTCCAAAGAGCGGCCGGCCGAGAACGTAACTTAGCCCCCCATATATTCGGGATCAGGAAGTGATGACACATTTTGGTCAAGTTTGAGCTCGATCGAACGACATGAAATTTTAGCAGGATTGTAAAATTATTACGAATCTCACCTAACAAACACCAGGTAAGAAGACGGTAATATCAATTGCAATTAGATTAGACCAACAAGCGTCTTTGAGCTTTAATTCGTTTTCTTCAGTTTGTTGAACTTTCTTCACAGACATTTTTTTTTTTTGAAAATTATGCAATATTAATAAACTTGCTCCAAAGGGGATTTTCATCAAAAAAAAAGCTTCAACAAATGATGTCACGAATGATGGTAATTCTTTCCATAAACATCTCATAGATTGTTAATTGATTGGGCATCGTCATTTGCGCCGTGAAAAACTAGTTGTTTTGTTCAACAGAAAAAAAATCCCTCTCAAACCTCTGCTTTTCCCGCAAATATTTGCCCTGTCCACTCAGCTGTTACCCAAAAAATTATGGATCGTCATTGTCTTTGAGAAAGAATAAATGATAATTATGTTCTTCTGATCTCATATAAATAGCGAAAAATGGGATTTCCAGGCAGTCGTTTACTTCTCAAGCCTACAAAATGAGATTCTCCCTAATTTTCCTAATTATTGTGATTTTGAGCACTTCCCAGGCTCGTCCTCAGTTTAATTTCCTTCCATTCTTCAGTTTTATACCACTTGGAAGTTCATCTTCAGCAAATTCTCAGGCAACATCGCAATCCGCAACATTTGGCGGTGGAATTGGACCACTTTACGGAGGATTTACAGCATCCAATTCTGCCGCCCAAGCTTCTTCAGCCTCAGATTCTTACAGTGGTTTTCCGTGAGTGATCATCAGTGAAAGTGTCTATTAATTTGTTTGATAAATGTTATCCCTTTTGCAGCTTCTTCTTCGGTCGCTGAGACAAATTGATTATTTCCGTGTCTCCTCATTCTCACCTTCTGGATATTATTTAACTACCTCATTCTCTCCTCTGACCAACAATTTCATTAGCATCTCAGCTTAGAGAATCTTCGGCGATGATGCAAAACGCTGCCGGTTTTTAGCTGAAGTCGTTTAAGTCATAACTCGTCAGGAGGATGTTAATTTGGAAATTGATTTTTAGATAATGCGCTCTTTTGTAAACTTTTAATTTTTTTTTTAAATTTAAGAGTGTATATTTTTGGAATATTTTTAATAAAAAAGTGAGAAGAAACACATTAGCACTCTATGCGATTAATTTGAGGGTTTATAACTTTGAAATCTTCGTCGTACTTCGCGTTGTTCGCGAAATCCAATTTTTCTTCACAAAGCTGCAATACTTTGCCTTTTAATATTTATGGACTCAATTTTTTATTAATGTACGGATCAAAATGTGTATGCGTGTGAAGTTCCTTCGGATAAGGTGTAACTCATTTCAAGAATGCAAAACAATCGGACGAAGAACCTTTCTGAATCATGCAAAGGCATTGAAGTAAAAGGAGTAAAAGAAGGAATTCTTTTAAAAACAATATGAAAACGCTCCCAAGAAACAGAAATGTTTACGTTTACAGAAATATAATAACCTTTATAAATAACCCAGTAACATTTACTGAATCCCTAAGAAACGCATCCTAAAACTCAAATAATTTAACTAATTTATTGTAGAGCTTTGGACATTTGAACATGTATTCAGCTTTATTTGGAAGCCCAAACAAATTTTGTGAGTTTGTTATTGGATTCAGTCATAACGGATCCTGACTGAAACCAATCTTTAGTTTTCATCTGAAACAGGAAAAATTCCTGCCTCCACTCGGATTTGAACTGAGGACCTTTCGCTAAAGGTCCTCAATCCAAACCCAAGTGGAGGCAGGAATTTCTGCTGTCTCAGATAAGAACCGATGATTTGTAGTTCACTCGTTCTGACTGAGACTAATAAATTAATTGTAGGAAATATATATATTTTTTCTCTTATGAGTTACCCGTGGTCTACCGTTCTGAATTTTTCATTTATTCATAAAATGTCATACAATTAGAGCAACTGCTTGTAATTTGGGACACTTTGAGGGTAAAATCGGACACTACAAATAAATTGATTAAAATTATGGCATCTTCTTACAATATTTAATGAACATTGTATTCTTTCTAAATATTTATTCTTTTCAGAAGATATTAACACTAAAGGCATTGAATTTTGTATATAAAAAAGCCTAAAAAGAGTCCCGGAAAGGTAAGAGAATATGTGAATCTGCGCGTACTTGGAGTGACGAAGTCAATTTTTTAAAGAATTATAAGAAACCAGGCACTTTGGGATATCCTACGGTTCCTTCCGGTCCTTCTCATAAGTAGAAAGAGGACTCAGTAAGTTTAGTTCTTGACATGGACAACAATGGGCATTATAATGTTTGCATCCTATTGTGGCGGATTAACTGTCCAAAATTACAAGTATGATGTCAAAAATTATAGTCAAATTCATTTCTACATATTTATTCATTTTTAAACTGTAATAAGATTAATTTTAAGAAAAGCAAAGACGATAGAGTAGCTTGTCAAGGTTCCAAACAACACTTCTAAGTAATACTCCTTCCGTTCCGAAATAAGTCGTACATTTGGCGAAGAATTAGGGATTAAGGAATGGTTTAAGAGAATGTTTTTATTATTTGCAAATATCTTGTGTATGAACTATCTTCCATGTTCATGGATAATATGGGGATCCTATCACGATGGTAAGTTGAGGAATCGATATGTTGAAGTTGTCCATTTTTCGTGTTTTTTTCAAAGAGCTCCGGTAGATAGTTAATTACTAAAAAATGGACTGTGATTAACATTACAGGCTAGAATTTGTTCTAAACTTTTAGTATGCAGAAGTAGAATTCAACAGTTATTACCGATATGACATTTTTTATATCTCAAATTTTGCAGAATGAGCAATAAAAAGAACATCCTTTTTATGTATTTGAATATCTGGATACAAAATGGTGAGAGATTGGGACTTGGGACCTTCAGCGGACCCCCCATAAGTTGACCCTGGGACAATTTATATGTTTCTCTAAAACATATACAGAATTGAAAAAAAGAAATCGCACGACGTGTTTTCGAGCAATCACAAAAAAAAATATTTTGGAGAGGAAGGGGAGGGGTGGAGGAAAAATAAGGGACATATTAATGGTCCCAGGCTCAGCTTCTGGGGGGTCCCCCAAAGGTCCCAAGTCTGTATCTCTCACCATTCTGCACCTATTTTAGATTGAAAATAAAACGCCAAAAATAAGACATTTATAAGACATTCATTCCTCAACATACCATCAAGACTGGATCCCAATTTTAGTACTGGACATTAGCAATAGTTCTTTACAAGAGATAATTGTTGATACATAAAACATTTACCAACAAACTTTTCCTTAATCCCAATTTTTTCCAAACGTATGACTTATTTCGGAACAAGAATTTTTCCCAAACGTACGACTTATTTCGTAAAAAACTTGAAGTTGTATTGAAAATTGTACACTTTAAATTTAGGACATTGGTGCTTATAGGGTAATGTGTGGTATTTCTGGACAAGGTGCTTTTCGGGACATAATATGGGTATTTCTGGACACATCAAAAATCCTCTCTTATTATTTTTAAGTTCTATATGAAATTTCAAGCTCTTTACGTATCAGACAAATATAAAACTTCTGAAATTTAATTTAATTTAAAGTGTGAAATACTCGTGAATTGTGAGTATCACATTCCACTTTTAACAAAACCTTCAGTGTGGTCAATTTTGCAGATGTCAACACAGTGCCGAGTTTTTTTCGATTTAAGCCAAAATTTTCAAGTGAAATTTAAACAAAATTTTAATGAAAGAGTAAAGTTTAGATGTTCTACTTTAAGGTAAATTGTGAAATACCCAATTGTCCCGAAATACGCCATTCTTACTTCTTTACATTTTTTGCTATTCTGAATAAAAAATTATGCATTTTCTACATTTTTCGGTAAGAATCTTATTCTGGATAGAATAAGGAACATAAATATTTGTATCAAGAAAGAAAAAAATAATTTGAGTAGTCATTAGGCTGTTTGAAATTTGAAAATACTAAAAAGTGTCCCGAAATACCACACGTTACCCTATTCACCCTGTTCCAAATTACAAGCACTTCCCCTATTCATAAAAAAAATCTTTCAAACTATTTTAAAAGCGCTCAAGTGGTACATTTTCATTATAAAAATCATACAGAAAAAAATTATCTTTTTTTTTTTGAAAAATAGTCCAACATATTCGCAAATGCATTTATAAAATATGATTCAGTTTTTACAACGCCAAATAGTTATATAGAGGAATTGATATGATTATTTCTCGTCTACTTATGATTCCTGAATTTTTCGAATAATTTAAAAAAAAAAAGATTTATGACTTCCAGCATTTGTTTATTGAACCGTCGTTTTTTTCTCACTTAGAAAATCCACCTTTATTCCCACTCTTTTCCCCTGACCAAAATGCTATAAACGAGGGACGCACATATAAAAGACAACCACTTGAGAGGCTTGAAGTAGTATCTGCCCGGAGGAACCTAGAATTTGTAGGATCTCTCAAGAGTCTCAAGATATATAAAAGTTTATTTTATTTTTTTGTGAAAATGAGATTAACTTTATTCCTTTTGGTCATCTTCCTGGCTTTCTGTGCTATATCTGCGTATCCTCATAGAGGTGATTATTTTTTTTTAATTAGATCTTGTGATTTTAGTGAAATAAAATTGTGGGATTTTTGTTACTTCAGATTCAGACCATGGTAGAGGCTACGGAGGAGGAGGAGGCTATGGAGGAGGTTACGGAGGAGGCTATGGAGGGGGTTCGGGAGGAGGCTACGGCAACCGTAGGAATCCTCCTCGTCCTTCTAGACGGGGTAGTGGTGGACCAGGACTTGGCAACAGAGGAGGAGGCTTCTCAAATTCCCAATCGAGTGCCACTTCGAACTCATTCGGTTCAAACAATGGATTTGGCGGAGGACTCAGTGGATCCTCAGCGAGTGCTCAATCAAATTCTTTTGGTGGGGGCAGATGAACCACAAAGAATTTAAAAGAGTTTTTTATAAAATTCAATAAAAATGTTCATCTTTCCATTCAAAGTTATCTTTTTATCCATAAACCGAAAAGTGTTTTTTTTTTAACAAAATACGAGACTCACAATTTTATTTCTCCAGAGGGGCGTAGTTCAGAAGTTTTTCAATTAGATCCACGTGACCCAGGAGCATTCTTCGGCAACAGTATCGCTTCAGGCCTAGAGCATCCAAGGCATCTCTACAGAAAAATAAATTCCTTTTTAGATGAACTGATATTAATGATCGTTGTTTTCTTGGCTTACCCCTCAGTGTATTCTGCTTGCAAGAGCCCCAAATAGGCTTCCCATTTATTGCCTATAACCTTTCCACAGGTAAAACACCGAATTGGGATGATCATTCTGGCGACTCCCGGACACTTTGAGGTTATATGACTGAAAAATGAGGGAAATGTTGTTAAATAGAGTTCTATTGATAAAATTCCAACAAGTTGGGGAGACTTACAAGTTTAGAAAGAGAATTCAGTGAATTCTTTAGTAATTCTCCACCTAATTTTTGCAAGAAACAGAATTTTCCGCAGATGCGTTGTTTTTGTTTACAAGTCAAATGTCGGGCAACTGTTTTTGAGGTTAGGTTTTTAAGGTGGCTTTCTGTGATCCACCGGCGGAGTTTTTGGAGTGTTCTCTTTTGGCTTTATTTAAAAAAAGATGTCCGATGGCTGGGATGAAATCCAGGCGCTCAAGAGCAAACGGAACAGCCTGCGAGAGCGTCTTGAGAAACGGAAGAAGGAAAGACAAGATATTCTTGGAACAGCATCAACAGGAGCTAGAGGAGTTGGATCTACTTCTGTCGGGAGTCCTGGGGCCCAGACTGGTAGTATTGAGGAGAAAAAGGCACTTGTACCAGTTATAAAGATCGACGTTGGTAAGTTTTCCTGGCGTGGTCTCATTTTTAAGCAAAGACTGATTGATAATTTCTCCAAATAGACGCCGATCCAGAAGTTGAAAAGAGTCTCCTCCAGATTCTGAGTGATGCAAGCCTGATCCTTCCTCTGAATTCTCAGCAATTGTCCCAGAAGATCTCCAAAGTGACATCATCAGGTGGTTCAGTGACTGTCTCTCTGCACTACTACCTGCAGAAACTGGCCACTTTGAATGCCATTAGTGTCAAGGATGTAAGTATTGACACAGAAATGGGCTATGAAGTCATCCAGGTGGATCATCCAAAGGTTCTGAAGCTGTATCAGGATCTCGCAGGAGACAGTGAGATTGGGCTAAAAGCTGATGAAGAAGTTGTGAAGCGAAAGAGGGAGGATGATGATGAAGATAGAGCAGAGAAGATGGTAAAAACACCTGGGAGTGAGAGAAAATCCTCCACAAGAGACTCCACTGACCTTATGTCCCTACTTTCGATGCCGTCGACGAGGGAGAAGCAAAATAAACAAGTAGGCGAGGAAATTCTGGAACTTTTGTCCAAGCCCACAGCAAAGGAGCGTTCTCTGGCTGAGAAATTCAAGTCCCATGGTGGAGCTCAGGTGATGGAGTTCTGTCCACATGGGACACGGGCTGAATGTGTCAGAGCCCAGGAGGGAGATTCTCCATCCATGGATGATGGTTCGAAGGAATGCAACAAACTCCACTTCAAGAAGATCATCCAGGCTCACACGGATGAGAGTCTAGGAGATTGCAGCTTCCTCAATACGTGCTTTCACATGGATTCCTGCAAATATGTCCACTATGAGGTGGATGCTTTGGATGCTGTCCGGCCAGATGCTGATACTGGACGCCCTCTGACCATTGCTAAGCGCACAATCGATCCAGCAGCCACAATGTATCCACCTCAGTGGATCCAGTGCGATCTCAGATACCTGGACATGACAGTCCTGGGAAAATTCGCCGTGGTGATGGCTGATCCTCCTTGGGACATTCACATGGAGTTACCTTATGGAACAATGTCTGATGACGAGATGAGGCAATTGGGAGTTCCTGCCCTTCAGGATGATGGACTCATTTTCCTCTGGGTGACCGGCAGAGCCATGGAACTGGGTAGGGAATGCCTGAAGCTTTGGGGCTACGAGAGGGTGGATGAACTGATCTGGGTGAAGACCAATCAACTGCAGAGGATCATCCGGACAGGACGTACAGGGCATTGGCTGAATCACGGCAAAGAGCACTGCCTGGTGGGCATGAAGGGGAATCCTACTAATCTCAATAGAGGTCTCGACTGTGATGTCATTGTAGCAGAGGTAAAAGAAAACTGAACTGAACTGTCAATCCCATTTAATTCCATTTAATTCCATTTTATAATTTCCAGGTAAGAGCCACGAGTCACAAGCCAGATGAGATTTACGGAATCATCGAAAGATTGAGTCCTGGCACGAGAAAGATTGAACTCTTCGGTCGACCACACAATGTCCAACCCAATTGGATAACACTGGGCAATCAACTGGATGGAATTCGGTTGGTTGATCCGGAATTGGTTAGTCAATTTGAAAAACGCTATCCAGATGGGAATTGCATGGCACCAACGACAAAAACCATCCCATAATCCTCCTCTCAAATTGCTCACCTCATCCCACCTGCGCGCTTGAGATTCTCCTCCTGGGTCTGCAGGAATTCCTGCTGAATGCCAATTACACTCCCAGGACGCAGAATTCTGAGCCAAGCTACTGCTTCCAAGGCAGTGAAATCGGTGTACTTTATCAGGAAAGCTGCTATGAGGGTACCTGTACGCCCGAGTCCAGCATAGCAATGGACAGCTACAATTCCAGATTTCTCAGCAATCTCCAGGAACTTTTCCATCAGCTGAACACTTGGAGCTGTGCAGTCCTCGTAGAACAAATCGTAGTGAGCGATGCCAGCTCTTAGAAATCTGCAAAAAATATCTCATTTTGATAAGTATACAGAAATTTGCGAAAACGGGACAAAGATCGAGGGGTTAATAACTTGAGTATTTTATAAATTTTCACTTTAATGCATAGGAAATTAGTAAGTAATGAAATGTAGAAATTGATAATAATTCAAATAAAAATTAAACAATGATAAATCAAGGTCTAATTATCTTCAATATAATTAGTTAATTATTTTTATTAATATTAATAATTAAATTGAATTAAAATTAAATACGTGCGCCGCCGACTTAGCATTGGTGACCAGCCTCAGAAGTCAAAGGGCGGAAATCCTTTTTCTCAGGCTGTATAGTCTTTTGCCGTGTTAAACGATCTTAATTCGATCGTGTTAAACTAATCTTAAATAAAACTAAAAGAAAAATAAAACTACTAGTTTTTGAACTTGTATAATAAGTTAAATCTTTATACAAATTTCCAAGTAATAAAATAACATCTAAGTAATTAAAATAGCATATAACAATCACCATATTATCGATATTTAATCATAAAATATTATAATAAAGGCTGGTGTTGCCTAATAGGTAGGAAAAAAATATTAACACCCGAAATTATGAAGGTTTTCTCTAGCTGGCTAAGTGCTCGATTTTCGTTTGAACCTCAATTTCGAGGTTAAAAAACAATCTGAGAGAAAAGCTGCACATGGATGAAAATGTAGCTTATAAAATTCACTATCAAACCCACAAAACAGATTGTTAGAGGCAGTTCTTATTTTTCGAGATATTTTTGATTAAAGTTGCTAAAAAGTTCCATTTTTCCATGTTTTCTGACATATATGAGACTACAGCGCCCCTGGTGTCAGTTGCACGAACTCCATCTGCCCAGAGGATTATCGGGCATTTAAAGGAGAACAAATATTCCCCTATTAAGAAATAAGTCGGTTCAGCAGAATCGGACATATAGGCACCCAAAAAAACGTCAAAAACGGTTTTGCCTAGATTCCAGATGCAAAAACAAAATGAAATCAAAATGATAAGTATTTTCGTAAATCATTTGACCCTAGTAATAGAAAAAATAGCACGAGAACCTAGGGACAAAATCACTGTTGCGCAGTGTAATTTAACCCTTTAAGGACGATTGGAACACCGTTGTCCCATAAAGAAAATAATTTTTCCTGACTACCTAAAGTTATTTTATTCTAATGTCTGTACGTAATTGTAAAGTAGAAGGTTGAAGGGATCTACAATATTTTTTGCAAGTCTCTAGCTATTTGCTATGTAGTAAATATTTAAGCTAAAAAATGACGAATTTTTAAATTCTCAAATTAATAATAGATTTTATTTATTTTTATACTTCCAATTGTTTTTAAGCAAAGCTCTTTTGGCGATAAAAACTACAATACTCATACGTAATATTTTTCATTAAGACGAAAAATATTATTCATTGGTATTGTCAGCAAAATTTACTTAAATTTTTGGGCTATTTTTGTCCCTATCGGTCATAGAAGCACAAAATATACCGAATCAGACTCTGTTGGACTTTCCAAGGTTAGATGTAAGACTTATCATTGATTATGTTTCCCAGTTTAATTTTTATTGTTGATTTTCAGTCCGTGAAAAGTGTCTCTTCGTTAAAGGGTTAAAGAAAGTGCCTAATTTTTTTTTTGGGAAAAAGGGTAGGAGAAACCTCCGAGCTTTGCGGAATGCTTGAACTCGTAAATTAGACGCTATGCGATATCTCAAAAGTAGGATAGTTTGGGGCAAAATTGGTCACGTATGGTATTAGATATTGGGATGGTATAGTTTACCATACAAGGAATATTGAGGAAACCATAATTTTATCGAAATAAACACCTCCCTTCCTGATCATTAATATATTTATAAACCTGATTACTAACATTTTTTGTAAATTATACGTAATAAAAATTTCATTCGCTGACTAATTTTGCCTCGGTCTCTCCTAAGCGGTCTTCAGACTAGAGGTTTAGCCTAGTTGCTGAAGGTCTTCAAATCCTAAATAGTGTGCAAATTTATTGGTTTTTGAAAACCTAATAGGTTACTTATTTTTGATAATCCAATCCTAAATTAAATTTTCCAAGAAATCGTGATTGATAAGAAATTAGAGCAGTTAAGCTACTACTTTTGCATCATTTTCCGTTTATCGATTTATTGAACAGTTTGAACCACTCAAACGATCCCCCAAAATATCATAAAAATAATATAATTGAATTTGGAATATAAATTAGTTATCGGTTATGAACTGGGTTATAACCGATTAGAATTACAGTAGACTTTCTCAAATTCGGGCATTTGGGACCGAAATGTCAACCGAATTAGAGATAAATTAGGGCGTCACGTTTTTTGAAATGTAACGATTTTTTGTTAATTTGCATACTCATATTGAGTTTACATGCTCCTTGCTATTATAAATTGCATGAAATCCACTTAATAATGCAAAA
This sequence comes from Phlebotomus papatasi, assembly GCF_024763615.1. Taxonomy (NCBI): domain Eukaryota; kingdom Metazoa; phylum Arthropoda; class Insecta; order Diptera; family Psychodidae; genus Phlebotomus; species Phlebotomus papatasi. The sequence continues at coordinate 51,764,499 of NC_077223.1, forward strand.
TCACATCAAAATTAAGACAACTTATGATTAATTTGAGCATATTTGCTTCATTTGATAATTATAATCGAACTTGAAAAATGTCAACAAACTCTTTTCGAATTTAACTGCCGCTCGAATTAAAAAGTAGCCCGATCTTAAAAGAGCCGAATTAGCGAGAGTCTACTGTAGTTCAGGCTTGTCAGGAATTCCAAAACCTTTCTAACGATCTCAAACATGATAACATTCGGATTAGAAATACGCTCCTTAGAACCTTTTTAAATGTTGACCTTGAAAACCCGTTAGGATTGATTCAACGGTATTGTCGTATAAGGACGAAATGTTCGCCTGACCAAAAACCCAGATGTTAATGATCCCAGAGTTATGGAAGTCCTCCAAAATCACAAGTTTCTATCTCTTACCATTTGGTCTCGAGAACTTTTGACCGCCGGACGGACAAACAGCGTGGCGCCATTTCTTAGAAATCGTCTGACACGCGAAGATTTGTTGAGAAAAGTGGTCCCCGGGGAATGGAAGTTCTATATTTTGAGGAGTGAAGAAATCAAGAGATTACTTTTATACTGCTCTCTCTGTGGAGGTCGAGCAGTAAAATGAGATGAGAAGATGGAGAAAACGCGTTTGAAAATTTTGGATGTTCATTTGGACTGGGCACTTGTAAGTTTACTAGGTGCTCCTTTGCTTTCGTCTCTGTCTTTTCGGAAATATTTGGAATTGATTTCTGAAATTTTTATGATATATTCTTAGATAGTTTATTTATTTATTTAAGCAATAAAAAATATAGAGGGAAGTGGGACACTTTTGAAGTGGGGCATCTTTGAAATTGGATTTTTTCTCTTACTTTTAAATTAACGTTACATAATGATAAGATTCAGTTCCATTTAAAAATAGGAGAAAAAACGCAATTTCAAAGCTGCCCCATTTCAAAAGTGCGCCACTTACCCCTAGACCTTTTTTGACTTTGTAATTCGGGCTTCTCCTTTAAAACTTATTAATATGGATAAAATTGTGACATAATTGTGACATAATTATATGATTCAAAATTTAATTTTGTGTTTATCAAGAAAAAATGCTGTATTCTCATTTGGAGCAGAAATTAGGTTATTAGGGTTTCTCAAGTTTCGCAAAATATTTTTTTGGGTTTCTCGGGATTTGTGAAATATTTCTTGAGTTTTTCGGATTTCTCGAAGCAAATTCAAATTTCTTGGATTTTCTAAAACATTTTTTAAGATTTACGATTTTTTTAGTATCCCAAATTACGCGAATTGTTTCTCGTGTGAATAACAAGAATTTCTCCCTGAGTGACACCCCTTGAAAAAATATATTTTCCATAAAACTAAAAATTTGGAAAAAATCATTTTTTTTTTTAATATTTCGAGAATATAACTCATAAATTGTAAATATAAATGATATAAAATATAAATGAAGAAAAAGCATGTTTTAAACTGACTTTGTAATTTTTAACATTCAGATGAGTTTTTGAATTACAAGACTCTCCATTATCTTCCCGTCAAATCATTATTCTACCTGCCGATTTTACTCTGAGGTTTTTTGAATTTTAACGGTATATTCTAGTACATTCAGAGAAAATCTGCAGATTCTCGGCAGAATTTCTCCCTAGAAAATTTGCATAACCTCCATTACTTCACAAAAATATTGTTGATATGAAGAAACTGTAAAAGTTATAAAGAAAATTGTATGCTCTGCTTAACAAGCATTACCGAGTACACATTTTAGATACGTAAAAAAACTGCGAGCAAAAATACTAATTTCTTAAAAATCGCCAATCGAATGATACAAAAACACGAAATTTTGGTCGACACTCTGTTTAAAGTTTTCACTTCACTTTTCTCTATTTGTAACACGGCGTCGCAGAATTCTTTATTTTATATAAACACCGTGATAACACAAAATATAACTCTATTGAATTTTGCAAACTTCAGTGAAAAATTTTTCCATCTTTTCTGACACATCTTGTCTGGAAAGTCTGGAATGTAGAAAAAATCGGCAGAATATCTACAGAAATTCGTCTAGAGATTCGTCAGAAAATCTGCCGAAATATTCTGACGAATTTTGTCCCAAGCCCAAATAAAATTCGTAAGAATATCTACAGAATTTATCTGCAGATATTCTGTAGAGGTGTAGATTTTCTCTACAGAAATCTTAAAGATATCTGCAGATATTATTTGACGGGTTGTTATTGCTCGAGAGGCTAGAAATCTACCGAGGGAGTAGTAATGCCTCGTTTTGTTGATTCCTAAAAACCTCCACCTTTCAGCGTTATCGAGGAAGGATCGTTAACATGAGCTTCATTTACCCGCCATTCCTAATCTCCCCTTCTAAAACCGTGTTTTAGCTGAGTTTTTGGGATCGTTCGAAAAATAACAATTTCGATTGCTTCGACGCTACGCAACCTCCATTTTTAGCCAAAATAAGCGATAACTGATACAAAAATCAGTCCAGAAAAAATGAGATTAAATGCAAAATCGCTTTCTAAATGCGACTGCAAAGAATCTTAATTAAAACTAAGTTTTATCCAAAATTTCTAGTTTAAACTAATTCCTACTTAAAACCGTAAGTACAAACATGTAAAAAATTGGTCAAAAGAACAGAAGATAGTTTTATAACTTATAAAAATTAATGACCCTAAAAACTCACGAGAAAATGTCACAGAATATTCTTGATTTTTTAATGAAAATTTTTGCATTATTTTGCATTGCATTCTCTGTAAAATAGTCAAGTTATTAATCCCTTGGAGATTCTTACAAATTAGCACTGTAATTTGGTGTGCAGCATCTCACGACCGTTCTCACATTTTGTTCCAGGAAGTATTTAACGTATTTTTTTACATTGTGACGTCCTTTGTTAGTCTTCTGAGGCGCTGGAAAAGCAATAAATTTTCCAGGAACCACCCATGTTATATCTCCTCCTTCAGCACTCTGGAGATATCTGTACATTTCTACATCAAATGTTTCCAAATAAAAGAGCCTACAGATTTTAGACGGAAGAGATGCTTTTTCCAGGCTAGAGAAAAAATGCACGAGAGGCAATCTCGGAGCTGATTTTACGTTTGAAGTGTCTCGAAAGGAAAGATAGGGACCTGATGAAATATTTAGGATCTCACACACTTTCTCAGTGGAGTATCTTAGAACGAGAATCGCAAAGGCTCCCACGAGAAAAGCCGCATTTGTTAGATTTTCTCGGGAATTTTCATGCTCAAATAGCACAATTATTTTTCTCGAATGAGAACGATCATCGAGAATTCTTCTGAGTGTCACAATATACTCGTAGACTTGCCCAATGTCTGGTGGTCCGAAGTATCCAGAGAAGCAACTAAAGTCCACCTGAAAACCCAAAAGGGCTGGGAAGAAGGTGATTTGACGGTCTGATTTGGGATGAGCATAGTTTTCCAGAGATACAAGGCACAATCGACCGTTTAGAATTTCTCGATAGAATTTAACTTTACTCATTTAAATTGTGCAATTAACTCTCACAAGAATTTTTTTGCTAACGAACAAATTCAATCGGGTTTGCTTTAATTAAATTTTCCGAAGCATTTATTTTTTTGAGCATCAGTTTCAAGTAGAAGAAAATTGATCACCGTAGAAGCAATATAAGATGCAGAAGTCTCTGTTGGTGGTGCTAAAGGCAGCTCGCCTATTGAAAATCGAAACCCAAAAAGACCCCACAGGACGTCTTTTTTTCCTTCTTCCAGCAAATTCACAATATCTCGAGCACAAATTCTCATGATCCTCTGCTTCAGTATTTATCTGAATCCCACCAAAAGATCAACAAGATCAACACTGGTGATATCTGTGTTAACCCTCGAGTAGTTGCAAATTTTTTGCTCCCTATCCGCATTTTCTGCTGACGATCATCCCGGCATTCGGACGGTATTTTGAGGATGATAAAGTGACTGTGGAAATTTTTCACATTGGAGTGATGTTTTGGTAAATGTTTTTTGCTCAATTCTCCTTCTCATTATTGTGTGTTTTGGAAATGACTTTTTGGCTCTCATAGAGCTTCAAAAAAAAATCACGCAAAATTGTTTGTTTGAAGTGCGCGAGCAATATACTGAGACTAGAATGGTCAATGTTTTAATGGTCAGTTTTTGGGGACGATAAAGCGCCAAAATCTCATTAATTGGATCGAGGGGGCAATTCATAAAGGTCTCCGTGGAGCAAAACACAATCTGACTCGAACTCGTTTCTCCTGGACATCCCCCCGCGTCACTTTTTAGGCCTCCGATTGGTGTCAAGAGAGAAACACACTTTATATGAGATAATCTTCCTTTCTATTTTTGGCCAATTCACCAATTTCTGATAAGGATTTCGATATGATACGCACTATCCACGCTCTGTCCATTCTCTTACCATACTCTGCCTAATCAATCATACTATGCAGAAAATTCAGGAGATCTTCTCTTTGTATTTCAATATGGTCTGTGGAAATTGGCGCCAACCGCGCCAACCACTTTTGCGATTATTCAGGGGAATTTCAGAAAACGTTTGCATATTTCAATTGATTCTCATTAACTTTATATCGTGATATTCCTTTTTTTATACTGGAATTTCCCAATAATTGCACAGCAGATACGCGAATTGCTGATGGAAGTGCCTATATCGATGATTTCATGCAACACCGTTCTAAATTTGTTCAAAATATAGTTTTGTTCTGAATATTACTTTGGACATCATGATCCATGATCAATAGTGCATAATTGGTAGTCATCTTCGAATTTACTAAGTAAAATACACATAAGAAAAATAAACATAATTTTCCAAAATCAAATCATGAAAAAATAGTATGAATTTTACAAAAGAAAAAACATCAATGAATAATAAGAGTGTCAATCGAAGATTTTAGTATTGCAAAATGCTCGATCTTGAAATTCCAATGAGATACTCTAACTAAAACTTGCCTTCGCATTGTTTTTGCATCAATATTTGCACCAGATGGCTCATACAACCTGAGAAAGAGTTTTCCACCGTTATACTCTGGAGGTTGGTAACCAACGCTAAGACGGCGGTGGCCGCTATCATACAAACATTGAAGTCTTTGTACACCTATATCTCTGTCTGAATTTTTCCTTTCAAGAGCTCTAGCTCAAAAGTAGTATTTGAAATAAATGAAATGAAATGAATAAAAGTAGATAAAGTAGAAGAACTTGAAAACAGTAAAAAAATATTGTGAAACTTTCTTGAGGAAACATTGTCACACGCGAGTTCTAAATTATCCGATGATTAGTGGCAGATAAAGGGTGAAAGGCTCAGTCCGCAAATAGTTAAGGTGGGGGCGCCCCGAGATACCAATAAAAGTCTATGAGCAAGGAAGAGGCTCTCTATCTTGTTCTATATTCAATATTGTATATAGATTGAGGTGCCTATCATTCAGGATAGATAAGAGCTCACACCTTCTGGTATAGTGTTGAAAAATGAACAAAGTAAATTTCAAAATGGAAATTTCCTGGAAATTTCCAGAAATTTTCATTGGAAATTTCTTCTGGAAATTTTCCGGTCATCTCTAGCTATTTCGTGTCAAAGTTGTAGTCAGAATTTTAGTAAGAGTGTAGTCAAACTGGAGAATTGTCTCCAAAAGAAACCGTTTTTCAAACGCAAAGAATAAGAGTTTTTTCGAACATTCACGAAGAAGTCAAATTTTTATGAATTTCAACTTATTTAAAAATCAATGAATAACTTATTAAAGACCTTTAGGAAAAAATCACTTAGGAATTCTTTTTCGAGGAAATTTCGTTTTTTGTACCATGTCTGCGCAAATTTTGACGGATTTAGACAAGGGGTACAAAAACGTTTTCATTGCTTTGAGTAGATTTTTACTGGAGTAAGTTGCATTTTAAGCTTGAGAATAATGTCCCCAAATTGATATTCTTAGACCATAATGGCTTTTGAACATTATACTTAAAAAAAACCAGCTCATAAACAGTTTTGATTCGTTTTCCAAAACCAACAATTATTATTTTTTGTTTAAAGAAAAGGGAATCAAGAGCAGTTTTAATTTTTATTTGAGACTTTCTTAGGAAGATTTTGATAAGCTTTCTGCCTAAAGTTCAGTATAAATCAATTTTCTCATCGTTTTTTCATGATTTTAAATTGTGCAAAAAACCTTTAAAACGTCTAACTAAAACATTTCCAAACGGGCTTTTCCTAGGTGAAAATTCCGATAAATTTTTTGTTTAAGTATATTTAAGAATTTAATTTAAATTTAGTCTTTTGACGGATTTCGTAAGCTGAAAGCTTACTGAAGTCACTTAAGAAGACTTTTCCTTCAAGAAAATGGCGGGGGTCAAAAATGAAACGAAAAATGCTCTTGCAAATCCTAGAAAGTTTTTGAAAGTTTCTTTCAAAATATTCAATGCTGGATCTATTTTGATTATTTTTGGGCTTGGTATGGAAGACTCTAGCTCTAGCTATATATTCTTTTGAGAAAAGTTGATCAAAAATTTCTAGTCGTTTGACCTGTAGCTCTATTAAAATTGCTACATGACATCATTTTAGCTCCTCAGACAAATTGTTAAGGTAAATTTCATTTTCATTACGCTCAGAACTTATTTAAAAGCAGGAGAGAAACATCTATAAATGTAGGGGCGGTTGGGTTACTAAAACATAATTTTTTTTTTTATTAAACGTTATTCAAATTATTAAAAAGATCCTTGCCAAGTATGCATGCAAGCACTACGTAATAATTTTTTTTTAATTTTTTTTTTCTAATAAGGTAACAATATTTTGTTAATACGTAGATTTGATTATTATTAATAGGTTATTTGTTTCCAGATTTTTTGTAGTAATTTTGAAGCTGGTGAATTATAGATTTTCAAAATAATTAATAAAAATCAGTAAAACTTAAAAAAAACGTTAATTATAGGGATGGCGACGTTAGTTAGTTTAAAAATAGAGAAGTATTTTTGCACTGTTTTTTAGTAAGAGCCTTACTATACCAACAGCATTAAGAGAAAACTTCTAATCATTATAAGTCTTTATGAACTGGGAAGCACGCGAAACACGCGTCAAAAATTACATCAGAATTTTCCCAATAAGCCCAATAATTACAAATTTGATTGTGTCTACAAATTCTATGCCTGTCTGATACAAAATCTTATTCTAAAAATAGCCAGTCTGTTGATAAAGTTTACAGTTGTTTTTTTTTTCGAAAAAAAATTAGAAATATTTGTAAAAAAAATCTTTAGGCAATATTTTAAGGTTCCTATTTTCAAACACGTTTATTAAGCAATAAGCAGGGGTAAAATTGCATTAACCCATTCATACAGTAATATATATAGAAACACACAAAGATATTTTGGAATTAGTTCCTTCAAGTAACGCTTAATAGGCGTTTTTAATGAAAAAAGGAGCAGCTATCAAACACGAATCCTAAGGATCACTAAATTTATAATTTTTATACTAATTAAATTATTACAAGAATCATGTTTTTTCATATAATTCACCTGTCTAAGCAAAGAATTCGTCACCCAGAATTCAAATCAGAAAGAATATTATCAAAAAAGACACGATGTCGAACTTTTCATTATACGTAACTTGTGTACAAACTTTGCATGATTTTACATGAAGTTAGAAAAGAACGAAAAAAGATATTCCTACCTCTTTCAGTCTACTGTTCCCAGATAACAGAAGAACTAAAGGTATAGCTAAAGAATCTTTGATCGGCAGCAGTTCGGATATCAATAGCACAGAAATAAATTCTCAAAAATCGCCTAGTTAGGGTACCTGTACCAAATTTCGGCCAGCTTGCAATTTCGGCCACTTTTTTTTGTTTTTCAAATTTCCATGAAGTTTTAGTTTTTGCATACTCTAAGAGATTATACAATGCAAAAAATAACAAAAAATGTCGCTTCGACGAACGAGCTGATGTGAAAAAGACTTTGGAAGACTTCCGAAAGGGTAAGGAACTATGAGAATCAAGGTGACCGAAATATGCCACCAAAACTATGTCTACATTTTTATTCTGTCTACAAAGTTCCGAACAACACTCCTTAAAAAGAAGTAACAAAAAATTCAATTTCCATTAAAAGTATTGCATTTCAAACTTGAGACTTTGGTGCTTGTATGTAACTACATATGCCGAAATTTGGCACACTTACCCTAGATGCGAATGGGTTAATACAGTTCTAGATAGATAGGTTTTTTTTTCTAATTTTTCCTATTTCGACATTCTTTCCTATAAATCCCCTCTTGAACCCAATTAATTGGCTCTTCCACTTTTAAAATGCAATTCTGAGGAACAAATCAATTTCTAGTTTCTTTATCATTTAACGAAGAAATCCCCTTTTTAAGTGGATTGATGGGATAGGTAATTTTATTTAATTCAAGCACCTCAAGTGGACAAATAATGATGAAATGGAAGAATGACTGTGAAGGACAATGATTTTTTTCTTCTTCTGTAATCTTGAATGTGGGAATTGCGATGGTACGATCATGGATTATGCCCATCAGGGAAAAAAGTCTCCTGCTGCGAGAAAAACACATTGGGAGGGCGCGAATAGGTTTTTTGTCGAGTGCCTTATCAGTTCGTAAGTTGAAGTTAACTTTTATCAGTCAATAGGTAACCGCTTCAATCCGGAGTTCCAGACACTTTCTGTCCGCCACTGCCACAAGTGTCGACCCAATTTGGCGCTTTCATGTCGCGATCGATTGGTGGCCTTTCGCTCTCTTTCTATTCCTTCTTTCTCTCTCTCTTTCTGATCAAACGCCTCCGATAGAAGAGTAATTCACCAGAGACCTCCAGAAGGGAATCACCCAAGGAAATCTCGACGGGGAAAAAAAATGCTTGACTTTTACAGGGGAGCCTCATAAATTATATTTTCTTACTCAAGCTTCCTCTATAAGGCACCGATTGACTCACGACTATTTAGTAAGAATTTTCTGCTTGAAAGTCAACAACGAAAATCCTCATGATAAGACGGAAAGATGTATGTAAAATATATTGCAATCCAGTATAAAGTGGATGAGACACTTGTGTGTCGGATCTCTGTCGCAATTATTGTAAGGAGACGATTGCAGGAAAAATCTGTGCAAACACCACGAGCCACTTCTTGAGAAATACCACACACGTTTCACACGCCTAATTAATCCAAATAGCTCTGTAAGATTTTCATTTTCACCTTAATTTGCGCAATATTTCTCTTATCACGACACTGCAAGACAATGTATCATGATGTGAGGGGCAAAAAGGCAGATAAGCGCAGTTTTTATTGTTTTTCTTTTCTATGGACAAAAACCTTGAGAGAGTTTCTTGGTTTATTTCCGTTAGTGCACAAAATTTTGCAAAGATTGTATATTTTTCGGGACAAAAACAAAAAAAAAAAATGATTGTGAAAAGCAGCGTGTTTCTTTATCACAGACACTTGAATTTTTCTCAATGATTTATTGGTGTAAGAAACACCGGCGCAGTTTCTAAGATAAATTTTTCCACGAAAATTCTTGTAAAAGTATTACTATATAAAAAACATACATCTGTGATATATGCACCTATTTATTTGTCTTTTATTTGAACAATTAAAACAAAAACCAGATATAACTGGTAACATTATGATTTCAGACTTTGTTTTTCTGGACATTTTAATTTTACGAGTGGAATTTATAAGATACATTAATTGGATTAAAACAGGAAAACGGGGGAATTATCTTTCAGATGGACCTCTAAATAAAAATAAGAAACAGGAAAAAGAATACTCGTAGAACACTCTTTGTAATTAAATTCAAGAAGCTCTATTTGGTAATGAGACCGATAATGATAAGTCGACGGTGGACATAGCCAAGCATCTTTTAATGTTAGATGTTGAATTGACATTAAATAAACTTTATGCATTCCACAAATCCAAATTCCCATTGTAATTTGTATAAGAAATATATGAAAAATTAGGGAGAGATTTAAAAGCGGAGGCAGCCAAAATCCCGAATGCAAAAATCCCGAAATAGCCAAAATCCCAAAAGCCAAAATTCCGAAAGTCAGAATCCCGAATGTTCAAAATCCTGAAAGAGATGAAATTATATGGAGAACAGTGTAGTGTAGAATCATTTCCCAAGAAAATTTCCCTTTGCCTCCGGAAAGCGCGGGTGCAATCGTGGGAATAGCTATGACACTTTTAAGAATACGGTATTTTTTTGGCTTTCGGGATTTTGGCTTTCAGGATTTTGGCTTTCGGGATTTTGACCGGAACCCATTTAAAATATGTAGGGTGGAATCACCAGTTCTCGCCAGTGCCCCACTTCTCGCCACTTACATTGAAATCGATATTTTTCGCAATTTATGAAATAAATGAGTCGCAATTTTTTTTGTATTGTTTCTGCTTCTACGCATAGAATCGAAAAATAATAATTATTCGTTTTGGATTCACGATTTTGATCACTTTTTAGAGCAATATTTTAAGCAAGTGCATCGAATCCAACATCTCTTACCAAATGTACTAAGTGTCGTCAAATTTTCATCAGGCCAAAAACACCTATTTGGATAAATAATTTGTCTATTGAATATTTAATTGCACTTGTGGAATACATAAAATTTGTATTTAGTCAATTAATATTTCATTTTATATTATTTTTGTATAAAAATGAGGCATGGCGAGAAGTGGTAATATTCTGGAATTGATTTTACCACCTGTCGCCATATCTTTTTAATAGGCGACGCTAACTTCACTTCGTACATTCTCAGTTGTCAAATCTGCATTGTTTACTTTCTGCAAAAGCCCGATAATTTGATTTCTCAAATAAAAGTGAAGAAAAATCATTTAAAGAGAGTAATAATAAAGTGATCACAAGGAAAGAGAAATGGTGAATGTATTCTTTTCATAGCATTGCCTAAAATAACCGAGTGTGGTTCTTTTCAAGTGGGTGGCGAGAAGTGGTTACAAATTTTACAAAACTGGCGAAAAGTGGTAAAAAGTGGCGACGAAATGGTTATTTTTGCATTATTAATAAAAATCAGTTTTTTAAGTAGTCCAGCGTTATGTTCTAGGATTATTGTTTTCACATATCTAGAGCCAATACATCTAAGTAACTTTGTGTCAAATTTGACTTATCTTGTAACAAGGATTCAAAAGTTATGATTAAATTAATTTAATTTTTTCCTAAACATGGCGATAGCCGGTTATTCCACCCTAGAAAGTTTTTTAATTTGACTATATTTTCTTGTGGAAAACGTTCTATAGTCAAGTGTGCTAATCCGGGCGCTTCGCTATCTGGATCGTTTATGACTAATCCACTTAAAATAATATTTTTATTTTTATTTTCGTAATATAAGCACTACAGAGTAACATAATATAACTATTCAAGTTTGAGGAAAAGCAAAAATAATATTTTTATCCATTAAATAAGTAAGTGCCCGGATTAGCACACTTGACTGCAATCGACTCATTCCAATCTTGTAGCAGCTGGGTTCTTCACTAAAAATTTTGTAGCAGTGATATTTTCGTTAATGACAACTGGTTGATTGAAAACATCTATTGTCTTTTTCCTTGTGAAAAAAATATTTTAAATCCAAAGGTTTAATTAAAAGTGAATTAGCGAAAGGCGACCCAGTTAGTGCACGCTGACTTATTTCAGTATTATCATTATTTTATAAATTTTCTTTAATATTTTTGATAATGTTTTTATAATATGTTTCTAAATGAATCACTGAATAATTCTATGGATTTAGAAGAAGTAAAAAAGAATTTCATCAGTCCAAAAACAAGCGTTTAAGTAGCACTCTCTTTTTTTGGGTAAAAGAGAAAAGTTACTCGTGAGAATTAATGAATTATAACTACCTGCAAAATTTATTAATAAATAGGAAAGTTAATATAGGAGTAAAAATTAAAAGTTCAAAGTCGATATCTCTAACCGTTTATTCTGGCATCGGGTTAGTTGCAAAAATGTTCTTGAGATTGTATTAAATTTCTACTTATATTTCTCAGTTCGAATAATTTCGTGCGATAGGGGCAAGTCAGGCACATTTGAATGTGGGGCAGCTTTGAAATTGGAATTTTTCTCCTATTTTTAAATGGAATTGAGCAATATTATAATGTAATTTAGCTGCTCAATCTGTTTATGGAGGTAAATTATATCATGATAAGGCTCAATTTTATTTATAAATAGGAGAAAAATCCCAATTTTAACGCTGCCCCACATTCAAAGGTGCCTTACTTCCCCCTAACATATAAAGTGGCTGCTAAAATTTAAATTTTGGGATAACATTTCTAAGCAGTAGTTATTTTTTTATTAGGGGTCCATCTGGGAAATGATCGCCCAGAATAGTTATTGTTTTATAATTTTTTTAAAATTACAAAAGTTACATGCAATTCATTAATTCATATTCAAAATTAAATAGCAAATTTTCGAAATTTTAACGTTCCAATCGATTGCAAAAAGTTGTAATTATATTAGAGGAGACCGGGGAGTTGAGACAGGGGCGGTGTGGGACAAGGCGATTTTTGCAATAGTTATTGAAATAAATGGGATTTAATCATTACTCATTCGTAGGCAACATTAAGTTGTTTTAATTTAGTTTTATTGTTTAAATTCTATGAACAGTTTTTTAAAATTTAATAAAAATAATATATTTTTGATGTCTTAGTTTTCCTCTAGAGACAATTAAACCATTAATGTTTTGGGAACCAATATAATTTCGTCTTTTGAGGATATTCGACTTTTGCCCAATCCGGTGAAAAATTATTAAAACCTCCCCGGTCTCCCCTATACATTTTTTTCTCAGTGTGCAGTAATAAACTTTCAAATTACCCCAAAAGTGTGCGGGAGTAGCACAATTAAAAAAACCAGATAGAGCCGTTTTTCTTGTGCTCAATTCCTAAAATATCGTATACAATTTTGTTTCTAGTTTATCTCGAAAATCCACACTGTGTGTCATAATTTTGTTTATCAGATGTGAGATTATTTCCTGGTCTCAATTGCCATTTTTTGGAGAATGTCTGTCCTTCACCCCATAAAAGAAAAGCTGCGGGGATTTATTGTCGACAAAAATGGCAATTTACGCCGCGAAATCATGATGCAATGGAGAGTTGGAGAGATGACTTGAAGACAGGAGAGATCGCCAGTTATCATCTGAAAGTGAGGCTGGACGCAAAAAAAACCGACCGATTCTTCGAAAAGCACTTTTATCATGAAATTGCGGACGTCAAAAAATAACTGGGAATGACGCACATTCTCCTGCCTGAAGCATCTTGGGTGTGGATCTCAAGGGGAGTTTCACTGACTCTCCGGGAGATCGCAATGGAATTTTTTTGTTGATTGAATAGAAGACGAACTCTTAGCGGCCGGAAAACAGTGATCCCGATAAGACAATGGGCCAGTTTTAGGCACAATACCGTCCAAGAACCGAAGGTTACGCCAATTTATCAGTATGAGACGCTCCAGATAGCACAGCCAGACTACGCAAAAATATTCCATTTGGGCTCTAAAAGAGTGGATGAGGAGGAGCATCGATAGTTGGGGATCACACTATGAACACGTGAATTGCTGTTCCGGCCACTTGATTTCGGCTAGACGGGAAATTTAAGAGTATCCTGGGAAATGTACCAGATGGGTGAATGGTGAAATAATTAAAATATACTGTTGAAATAGATTACCCCAAACCAAACAATTTTTTCAGAATTGAAAACTAATGGTGCTCTCTTAAAATATAAGTTACATAGCTAACATGTAATAGGGGATACCGAGGCTAAATCAGCAAGTAAATGAAATTTTTAATTGTTTGAGAAAAACAGGGGCATGACATTTCCTATGTTTCCCATATGTTTCTTCCGAGCCGAAAAAACTTTTGAGTTTATTAGCTGTTTTCTGTCATTGTAGAATGAATTAACAAAAAATACTAATACAAAATAAAAGCCAATTTAATAACGAAGAGGCAACCGAAAACCTTAAATTGGCAACCTACGTAGTTTTGAAGATATCTCGTGAAATGTGTACGGAAACAGGGAAAAAAATACACTAAAACCGGTCGCATTTTTCAGAGCTAATGATACGACCCTGGAGAAAAAAATCATCGATTAAAAAAATATATTTTATATAAATATGGGTTTGCTCAATATTCCTTATAAAAAAACTAAAAGACCCCATTATCTAATATAGCCCCGGTTTACTCTATTCTTGATTTTAAATTTAAAGTATTCAAAGCATCTGTTTTACAATTATTCTAGTCTTTTCTATGGGTAACAGATACAGATATAAATGACATAATTATCCCCATTTTAAGTTAGTATAATAGGGGAGACAGGGGTAGAATTAACCAAGGATAGTAATAGACTGTGGAGTATTATAGTTTTCATATCAAGAATATAGCTAATTAATTATTTATTCAGAGCAATTAATTGCTTACTTATTCATTGAGATATTTATTAGCCGGATTCAAATATGTTTTCAATAAGATGTAAGAAAAAAATCACTTGCTGGCTAATTCTGCCTCGGTCTCCCCTAGGGGGAAGTGCGGCACCTTTGAATTGGGGCAGCTTTATAAAAGGTCTTTTTTCTCCTATTTTTAAACGGAACTGGTCCTTAAGTGGTCTGCAGATTAAGAGTTTAGCCCAGTGTAGATTAAGATTAGCCCAGTTCCCGAAGGTTTTAAAATCCTAAATTATAAATCACTTTTACTGTTTTTTGAAAATCTCATTTATCATTTACTTTTAATCTTTTAATACTTAATCCTAAATTAAAATTTCCTAAAAAACCTTGACCAACAAGCAGTTAGAGAAGTTAAGGTATTTGGCTAAGCCTTAGGTCTGAAGCCCACACATTAAAAAAATGTATAAAATTTTACTACTATAATAGTGCAAAATCGACCATTTTAGTTGTTTAATTTAAAAATGTTTCAAAAAATGCACAACATTTTGGTAATTTATTGTCACGTGATTGAAAATTACCACTATTATAGTTGAAAAATTTTCAACAGTGTTGTTTAATTTGAAAATGTGTAAAATTTTAACACTATAATAGTGTGAAATCGGATAAATTAATTATTTAATTGCGATCTGTGTAAAATTTCTCACTGTTATAATCATAAAAATTTTCAACAATGTTTCGTGATTTAAAACTGTTTGACAAATTCTAAAAATTACCACTATTATAGTGTGATTACAGTTTTTCACATTATTATAGTGTGAAAAAATACACAACTTTATGGTATTTTTTGTCACATGATCAAAAATTAACACTATTATAGTTTAATCATAATTTTTAACACTATTATAGTGTGAAGCCTCGTGTATTTCAACCAAATTTGTGGAATTTTTAAACAAAAGTTGTTGAATTTTTAACAAAAGTTGTGTAAAAATTGTTGAATTTTCAATTAAGACTTATACTTCAGTCGAGATGCTTTTCATTGGGCAAAAGTCATATAGAACATCAAATATTTATATGCATAATAAGTATATCGTGAAGATCCGAGCATCAGATGTAATCATTTCGCATTAGGTGGGATCCCGAGTACAGGAAAAACCAATAAAAATGTCAACAAAAAATCAAAATCTTCGAAATGAAAAGAAAATTCAACAATAAACAGAATTCAACAATTTTTGAATTTACACATAAAAATTCAACAACTTTTAAATTCAACAATTCCAAATTCAACGTCTTGAAAATCAACAACTTTTAATTAAACGACGAGACACTTTTCTCAGACTGAAAATCAACAATAAAAATTAAACTGAGAAACATAATCAATGATAAGTCTTACATCTAACCTTGGAAAGTCCAACAGAGTCTAATTCTGTGTATTTTTTGCCACTGTGAACTATAGGAACAAAAATAGCCCAAAAATTTAAGTAATTTTTCTGACAATACCAAAATGAATAATATTTTTCGCTTTAATGAAAAATATTACGTATGAGTATTGCAGTTTTTATCGCCAAAAGGGTTTTGCTTAAAAAGAATTGGAAGTATAAAAAATAAATAAAATCAGTTGTAATTTTAAGAATTTAAAAATTCGCCATTTTTTATCTTAAATATTTACTACATAGCAAATAGATAGAGACTTGCAAAAAATATTCTAAATTCCTTCAACCTCCTACTTTTCAATTATGTACAGACATAAGAAAAAAATAACTTTAGGTAGTCAGGAAAAATTATTTTCTTTATGGGACACCGGTGTTCCAATCGTCCTTAAAGGGTTAAATTAAACACTTTTTCTAAATTTAACACTATAATAGTGGTGTGGAAGATTACACACTATAATAGTGTTAATTTTTTTACTGTGCATATTACCGAGATATTATTCGGCTTTACAAAAATATTGTGAAGCTAAATTACATTGTTGCCTTAATTCCTTTTAAAAATTAGACTACAAAGTCAAGTTTCAAAGGTACCCTAATTCAAATATGCCCCACTTGCCCCTATCCCAATTGTTGTAAAATATAGGGTAAAATGGGATGATTATGTATCAGTTCTAATTCGGTACTTTGAGATTCCCTCAACTGTTTCACGTGAGCGAAGGGTAAAAGACCACGAAGAAGTACAAGTCTTACACTCAAGGGAAAGGCTTTCAGGCTTCGCACATACCGGCTTCAGACCTAAGGCTTAACTGTTATAATTTCCTATCAGTCAAGATATTTTTGAATATTTAACTTAGGATTTGATTATTAAGGACAGATGGCCTATTAGATACTCAAAGAGCAATAAAATTGGTTGGCATTTAGGATTCTGCGACCTTCGGGAAGTGTACTAAACCTCCAATCTGAAGACCGCTATACACTCTGGTTTCGAACACTTCTAATTTTCCCCATATTCCTTAAATGAATCTGACCTGTTTTAATCAGGAAATGTGTGACTTAAGACTAGCTATGATAATATATTGCCGCAGATAGGTCAGTTTCATGGAATATGAGAAAAATATGAAGTGTTCGAAACCAGAGTGTGTGAAGCCCGAAAGCCTTTCCCTACTTCGTCATGGTTTTATTCTTTTGTCCGTTTAAAACAATGAAAAAAGTCAAAATGCAGAATTATAAATAAGTCCAAAATACACCATTTTACCCTAAAGTTCTTTTTTTTATTATTTTTATTTAAGTTATAAAAGTAACTAACGAATATGATAAAGAAAACTCAAGACAATTTATAATAATAATAATAGTTCTTCTGAGAAAATATACAAACAGTCGTGAGTGAATGTATATTGATGAACGAAAGGGGAGGGATTGAAACTGACATGGAGATAAGGGAGGTGAGAGTGGGTCAAAGTGACCCAAAAGGACACTATATGAGCGGAAAACTGGATTGGAGGGTAAAGTGCGCAATCAATTGTGTGGCTAGAGAGATTTCAGAAAAGCTGGTACTGAGCGTATGATCACGGATCTGAGAGATGGGAGGCTGCTGGGGAGCTGAAACTCAAATCACACAATTTTCAGTCACATCATCTGAACTCTGTGACCCTTCTCATCCAGCTTCAACCAGATTTCAAAGCATTTTCTGTGGCTGAGAGAGAGAGAGTTTGCTATAAATGTGATTACATTGTGCTGAAGGGGATTTTGTTGTGGTGATAATTTCACAGCACCACATACACTACC
The DNA here is from genome assembly GCF_024763615.1 of Phlebotomus papatasi. Taxonomy (NCBI): domain Eukaryota; kingdom Metazoa; phylum Arthropoda; class Insecta; order Diptera; family Psychodidae; genus Phlebotomus; species Phlebotomus papatasi. The sequence goes on from NC_077223.1 coordinate 51,782,011, forward strand.
CAAGTTAATCCTACCCCCACGGCCTGGATTAGCACTTGACATATTTGCACGCAAAATGACCCAAAAAAAAGAACGTGGCTTTCCATCTGGGAAAAACCGCAATTATCACCCCAAAAAGAGAGCTGTGCGTTTGATGGATTAAAAGGTGATTTGATGATAGGTTTCTTTCGTAAAAATTTATTTTTGGCCCCACTTGTCCCATCGATGGGTAAAATTACGTGTCGACCTCACGATAAAAATGGGCCAAAACCGCATGATCATTCTGTTTCGCGTTCGAGCCCCGTGGGTCCAAAGTCTGAGGACCCCTTTCAACTGACAAAAACACCAGACAATCTCAAAAGTCACTTCCTCAACACCTCCACTGGGAGGAGGCTCAAAGATCAAAGATCTGTGGGGGAAAAATTTACAATCGTTTATAAAGCTTCTCTCTAGCCACGCGATCGTGACTCCAACTTCGAGAAAAGTTCAACATTTCCAGACGACACAGATTCCAAATGTCTCAACACACAAAAAAAAACTCGAAGCATTTTTATCTGACCGCTTTTTCCCCCTTTTCTTCAACATTAAATTCAAATAGACTGTGACGGGGATGAATTATATATTTGATGGGGGATTTAGTGTTTGTATTCTAGAATTTAAATTACTGCCATGTAGTTAGAGTGTTGCAAATTATTAAGAGATGTACAAAATACATTAATAAGACACAATGGAATTTGTGATAACGATTCGTGAAAAAGAATCCTGATTAAGCATATATCATTCTGTTGGGAATTTCCAAAAGGGGGGAATCTTATGAAGAAAATATCGCAACGCAATGTCTTTTATTAAACAATGAACAAATCGGTATTATTTGTTATGAAATGTTTGAAAAAATCTCTAAAACTTTAATATTATTCAATAAATATCATTCATAATTAATCACAATGCCAATAAAATGAACAATTTAAATTAAATATTAATGTAGTTCAATAATCCTACCGCTATCTCTGATGCAATGTCATCAGATTTCAACAACTTCTATAAAATAACTTGTGTTCCCCTTATATTTTAAATACCCTCCAGAAACCAAAAGATTCAATGGGTTATCAATTGATCGTCTTTCCAATGAAACATTCTTGGCGGGAATGTTGTCCCCCGGAATTAACTCTCAGGCAGAGGGCAAGGCATTGAACATGGGCCGAGAGGAACCTTATCATTCTAGCCCAAGAGATCAAATCATGACTTCCAAAATACAACAGTGTATTCAGCGGGAGGAAGCAATGTTTAGTAGTTTTAGTAAAACATTAAAAAGAAAAAAAAAAGAAACACCGACTGTATGTGAACTGAGAGAGATGATAATGTGTGTGGTTCGCGATAACACTTATCAGCGACGATTGGGATATTTTAAAATGTTGTAGCACTGACTGAATATCAGTCATTTGGTGTTGATCATTCATTGAGACCTCATCTAAAATTGTGACGCTAAGAACGATTTTTTGTGTGAAAGATATAAGTGAGTGCGAAGTGTACAAGATGCTAACGCAAAATATGTACAACTTCAGAATGGGATACCCTTTGTTCTACCTACCACCACATTCGGGAGTCACCCAAACACATCCTGTGGACTTCCCGTTGGGATCATCAGGTTATCTTCCCCTAACACCTCCATATGAATTCCCATCGTATGGCTTTACCGCACACGACGAACCAATGAGATCTACTGGAGAGACATACTACCCACAATTCCCAACGCCACCACTCTCAGTGTCTCCACGAACACAAGGACCAAATATTCGGACTACTTCCGTGATCGTGAGAGTAGATGATCATCGGGGTTCAGATGCAAAATCGTCAGATACCGAAGACGATGCTGTTTGTAAATGGGAGCAATGCAATAAGTAAGTACAAAGTGAACGATATTACCGCGGGGTATCTAGAATATTTGTGACCTAAGGATCTTTAGGATTTAGTACACACAAAATCTTTAAAGTCGAAATTCAAATAAAGCTTAAAGATAAATTTAAATTTAGATTTATTTGATAGTGAATAGTGTAATTGTGAACCTATGCTGAGAACCGCAAGCTTTAGCTAGAAATTAAAGCTAGAACGTTATTAGAAAAAAACGTGTGTAGGATATTCCTAAAATTAACTAAACCAAGCTATAAATATCGAAGGTAATATTTCTGGTATCGGGTTGTATTGCAAAATAACGTAGTTATTAGCGATTTGGAATCATCAGAAACAAACCCCCTGTGAGCTGAAAAATCCAGTAATCCCTGATTAAAATGATTGATAAACGTATATCCAATATTGTCCTAAATTCATAACATCCAAAAAGCAAAAGTCAGAGAACGAAGTCTCACAGTCGACCAAAGGTGAACAACAGAAAGACCTCGAACGATGTAACCACATAATCCGATACGAAGGTGACAATACCTTAATCAGTTAAAATTTGTACAGATTGTTGGGTATTATAGCTAAGAAGCAATTTTGATGAATTCTTCCAATGGATAAGATCTACGTGTCCACAAGAATTCACCTCGTTTTTTTTCTTGACCACACCAGACACAATATGTGATAAGGGTTATCGGAAGTAATGGCGTCATGTCTCATGAATCATAGTTCGTGGAAAAATAGGTGTTGGGTATAGATTGGGAAAGATCTGGCAAAGGGTAGTTCAGAACCGAATTTAGGATATTCGACAACTTAACAAATTTTTCTTCTTGGTTTCATTGCAGAACCTTCCGAAACTTGGAGAGCCTAGCAAGCCATGTTAACCAGATGCACGCACATTCGGGTCCTGGAGGACTCTACTACTGCAAATGGGAAGGTTGTCCGAGGTCTGAAGGTGGTCAATGGAGAGGTTTCAATGCGAGGTACAAGATGTTGGTTCACGTGAGGACACACACAAAAGAGAAACCTCATCAGTGCCCAGAATGTGACAAGAGCTTCTCTCGAGCTGAAAACCTCAAGATCCACACTCGCAGTCATTCTGGAGAGAAACCCTACATCTGTCCCGTTGAGGGATGCAACAAAGCCTACAGCAACTCATCAGATCGGTTCAAGCATACAAGAACCCATGAAACAGACAAACCATACATGTGCAAAGTTCCAGGGTGCCAGAAGAGGTATACAGATCCATCCTCTCTCAGAAAACATGTCAAGACCTTTAAACATACCCCTACCGAAACGGAAATCAAGGTCAATGTGAAAATCTCCGCTTCGGAAAATCTACAGGAGCCTACAACACATCACATTGAAGATCACCGAAGGTCTTCCCTTACAGTCCAACCCACCGAGGACCCGTCACATCCTGCCACTTTTCCCAATTCCTTCTTCCACAAGATCCATCCTCCCTCTGGCCGAGACTTTTGGTATCACTCGCCCATTGAAAGTATCAAAGTGGAGGAGATGGAAATAGATCTCCCACTTGATCTCAGTCTCCACAGGAGCAAGTAGTCCCAAAGAAGGAGAATTCTTTAACTTAAGATGTCTATTTAATTTGTTGTGTGATTTTTTTTAAGCGTGTTCTGTATGTGTCAGATTAAAAGTGTGATTCTGAAATTTTGAGTTTTAATTTGAACATCATCATCATCATTTTCAACCGTTTATGCCTATTGGGGTTGCGGGCCCATGACATCCAGTTTAGCAGTGTACGCCTGTCGATCCTCCGCTAATTCAGAAAGATGTTCGGATTCGACCTTGGCGCTCCAAGTCAAGATTCTGAATTTTATTCAGCCACCTTGTCCTAGATCTGCCCCGAGATCGACGGCCCCTCTCAATGGATTGCATAGCTTTTTTGGGGAATCTTATTAATTTGAACATATCATGAAAATTTTCCTGGACTTTGTCTATTCTTTATCTTCCCCTTATTATGGTTTTTACTAGCGTTAAACCGATTTGCGGATGTTTTTTTTACCTCTATGTATAGAGATATGGAGAGAACTTTGTTCTAAATTCTTGAAATTTGAATCATTAATATCTTGTAGATATTTTATAATCTTTTAATATGTAATAAGCATCAAATTAGAAATATATTTTTCAAAGTAAGATTTTCAAGATCTTATTTGTAATATTGTTTGTTATACTATTATTATATATACTCCTCTATCATACAGCTTTGACTTAAAGAAATTCTAATATATAGAATTATGTTCTTTGACCTAACACCATTATCAGAAGGTGAGAGATATAGGGATCTAGCTTTCTGAGATCCCCAAAAAAATTAATCATAAAAAATATAATTTTTCTTTTTTTGTGAAGCACAATAAAAGATTTGTTTTATTCAATATCTCAGGAATAAAAAGGACAATATTATATTTTTCCTATATTCTTTTGATATTTTAATTATAAAAACAAAGTTGAAAGCTCTTGGTTAGAATCTGATTTTCGAAAGCACCTAGGGAAAAAAGGGCAAAGTGAATTATTCTTGTAATATACATAATAACTCATATACTCAGAACAAAACGAGTAAATCTTATTCGAAGCGATGTTAAAAAAGCAATGATGAATCAAGGGTTGAAGGCGTTGAAGGCTTTGGCAAAAATTCGGAGTCTTTTAATTTGAAAAGAATGAATTCTCTGGCGAACACCGGAAGAGCTGCGACCGATGTTAAATTAACTCGGTTACGTTGTGATTTTCGGTTTTAACTGTATTTTAGAGTTAATTTTAATTGTATAGATATAATTTCAGAAGGCTTATTTCAACTTTTTTTTGTCCTAAAATTTATATGAACGATTGTGGAAACTGCTTTCTCGTGGAGTTCGAGCAGTCAAAAACGAGTCAAATAACTCTTTTTAATCCTTTAAGGACGAAACACCGGTGTCCCAAAAATAAATTTTTTTGACTATAGAAAGTTAATTTGTCTTCTAAATAATCCGAATTTTTTTTTTATTTTTGGGACACCGCTCTTCCATTCGTCCCTAAAGCGTTAAGGGTGAAAATAACTCGTTTTAAGAGTTAAAATAACTCGTTTTAAAAATTATTTTTTTTTATAGTTAAAATAACATTTTCAAATCCCAAAATGGATAGATTTTGCAATTTTTTATATATTTTTTTATTTTATCATTTAATTTTTTTCTTGATCTCAACTTCACCATGTTCTGAAATAACACATATGATGCACTACACGGACTGCACGTGTCTTTATGAAACACTGTTAGAATATTTCTAATTCATGTTCCATTTTATGAACTTTGTCACAAGAAAATCATCTTGACTGAAGTATATATTTAAAATGAACATTTAAGCATATACTCCAGTCGAGATGAAGTTTTACACCAAAGAGGAGTAATAAGTACATCGATATTCATCGATTTAATTTAACTAAAATTTACAACGAAAAAAAAATATACATCGATAATCTTCGAGTTAATTCAACTCGGCGGTAGAGTTGTTTCAATTCTTACAGGCTTATTCTTAGTAAAAGTTAAAAAATGTTTTCTCAGCAGGTGAGTACATTCCGAGGTAGAATTACAGATTGAAAAAAAAACGAACTTTGAGTTTTTGTAAAATTTTAAATTTGTAAAAGAAAAAAAAAATAACCGAGGACTTGGAAAGCAGGCACAGCAAGTAGCATGTCTGGTGGTGATAGTCCGACAAAATTACTATTGTAAAGGGTGTGAGGACGTATTCAGTTCACAGTATACGATCAACTGACTGTCTATTCAGAGCGCATCATTGGAAGGCCCATTAGCTCTCTCGAAAGGTATGTTCACTAATAGGCTTCGTTAGAGGCTAATAGGCTTTCCCTCCCACTCAGAGGGCTCTCCCTAAGGGACAAGGCACATTATGTACTTAATCAGTTTTTTGAGATTTATAATAACGGCAGGGCCTTTATCCGCGGAACGCGCGTAACCAATTATTCTAACAAATTGAATTGATGTTTTTAATAAAAAAAAAGAACGGTAGGTGAATATAGTTACAATCCGGGTACTCCAACCTTTTAATCTTGTAATTATCGAAATAAAAATTTCCTTTGATCAATTGTATTCTTTAAAAAAAAAACTTTTGCTTTTTAAAAAAGTTAAAAAAAAATCAATTATTTGATATTCGGTAAAATTTATTTCAAGTTTTGCCTTTAATCTTTATCTATCCTATTTAGTAAAAATTTATTAATTTTGAAAAAGATCGTGCCTACAGATATTATAAATTGCAGTAAGTTGGTTTAAATCTTGGTTTAAAAACTTTGGAAAAATATTTTTGTAATGATAAACTATTTGAAAATGTGTTTTTTCAACTAAACTCTTTAATTAATTTTCGATCTCAAAAGCTAAAAAAAACGCCATTTCTTCTTAGATTATTTCAGTTTAAAATGATAACTATATTTTTACCTGAATTAAGTTTAATTTAATTTTGTTAATATTGAAAAAAAAGTTTTTTTTTGGATTAAGCATAGGATTAATTCAAATCCGACGACTCAAACTTCGGATAACTCATTTTTCTATGTTTTTAATAGATTTTGGCCATAGCTCTCATACCTCTTTTCTGGAAATTTGAACCATTATATTAGCTTTTAAAATATGATATTGCAATCAGGCCAAATTCATTTGAAAAACATTAACCCATTCCTTACCATGGTATTATAGATCATACGCAAATTCAGTGATTTTAGATGATTTATTCATGAGCAACAGATATTTGAATTGCTATCGGGAAAGAATTTTTACTTACTTTAGTCCTTCAATTACTGGGAAAAAATAGCCCGACAGAGATGGAAATACATTTTGTTTGTCTTTTGTCTCTTGGCGGAAAGTCATGCAAAATTTTTGGTCAAAATGGCGGACGGAAAATTCGACATCCCGTCGAATTTGTTAAAATTGGCCCTCATGCTCTTTCCTGAATTCAATTCTGGTTGCCAATTTGTTTTCTCGGATAGTTACTCCTATCAATAAAGTTTGTTGTGAATTAATGTACAGAATTTAAATTCAGTGACCGTTAAGACGCGGGTATGTGGGCGGCTCCCCACGCCCCCATGAGAGATAGAAATTTTTTCCATTCAAAAAAAATCATCTATTAATCAGTAAGGAAATAATTCCAAAATATGAACATTCTATCTCAAGTATTTCTAGTACATTGACTGAAGGGGTTAAAAAAAAATGAATATTTCGAAGCTTAAGTTGTCCGAAGGTAGAGCCGAAGGTAGAGACGTCCGAAGGCTAATGAGTGAAATTTCCTACATTAGAATACTCAAACTCGTACGTACGAAGCTCTCGAATATGCGTTTGGGTATAAATAACCTGAATTGTTAATACAAGACTAATATGGGTTTCAAACTGGAGGTTTAATCCAGTTCTCGAAGGTTCCAAAAATCTTACCTAACGAAAAATCAGACAAATTAAGCTATATAAGTACTTGGATCTGAATGCCCTAGACTAGACCCACTTACGACTTAAACCCAGAGATGGCTTAACGCAATTATAATCAAAATAATGGCCGGATTACATTTCCGTCATTTTCTGACTAATCTGTCTCTCGACTTAAACCAAAAAAACATCTTAGTTAATGGGAAAGAAGTGGGAATTCAGTCAACTAATAATCTCGGCTTAAATCGTAAGTGCGTTTAGGGCAGAAGCCTGTATAAAGCGATCTTCAGGCTAAAGGTCCTAATGGTTAAATCCACTTTCCGAAAGTTTCAAAGTCCTAAATATCAACCAATTTCATTGATTTTTTTCCTACTAGTAGATCGTTTGCTTTTAATGACCTAATTCTAAGTCAAAATTATAAATACTATAAAATCTTGACTGACAATAAAGCGGTCTTCAGACTAGAGGTTTAGCCCAGTTCCCAAAGGTTTCAAAATCTTGAATAGCGAGGAATTTTATTGTTTTTTTTAAGAATCTATAGGTCCATTATCTTTAATAATCCAATCCTAAATTACATTTTTCCAAAAAATCGTGATTGATAAGAAACTAGAGCAGTTAAGCCATTTGGCTAAGCATTAGGTCTGAAGTCCGTATAAATTAGAGAAGTTAAGCCGTATGCTTAAATCTAAAGTGGTCTTCGGACTAGAGGTTTAGCCCAGTTTCTGAAGGTCCTAAAACCCAATAACAACAAATTTTACTGGTTTTTGAGAATCTTATGGGTAATTTGCTTTCAATGCCTAATCCTAAGTCAAATGTTTCCCAAAACGTTAAGGCCTTGACAGACTTGAGGATTAGCCGAGAGCTGGCTTAGTATAATTATATTTGAAATAGTGGTTAAACCATATTTCTATCATTTTCCACTAAGTCGTCTCTCGGCTTAAGTCGAAAGTGTGTCAAGATCTTTAGGTCTGAAGCCCGTATAAGGTCTGAAACCAAGGCAATAAGGAATTATATGACGCATTCCACTATTCTAGAAGTGTTTTTTTCTGCCTAGCCTAAACCCCTTAATTTTCATGAGAATGTTAATTGAAAGTCGCAGTTTTGAAATGTATAGAAGAAGACTTTGCCCTATGCATTGTGAACCTCCTAATCCCAAGGCTGAAGCATTACGTAAAATTTTCAGGAATTCCCCATGATTTTCCAATAAAAAAAAAAATACAAATCCAGTTTAAAACCTTATCAGCGAAATCGAAGGATTAACTTGGGTTTCTGAAGTCGCAGAAAAAGATCATCGGACAAAGTATCTCAAAGAAATGATGACGAATAAAGTGGGCGGAAGGAAGTTATTAAAACTTCCAGATAATTTTCACCGTCATCCATGCATTCAACAGGTAATAGTGACCTCAGAGTGATAGCGAAAGAGCTAAGATTACAAATTGCTTGATAATTTTTTTTATCTCAATGGGAATTGTGAGCAAATTCGAAGGTTCAATGAATTTTCTTGGAAGTCACATCAGAGATCTTTTGACCACCTTCACTGGAAGGCCATTTGGACTTTCCGGAAGGGAGTTACGTAAAACATAAGTGATTTTTTTTGATAATTTATTGATAGAATGTACAATAACAGCGACTTACCTGGTTTTTGAAGGTCTTTATCTCTCAACCGTCCGGTGACTCTTCATGTGAATGTACAGAGCAACATCTGTCTTGAAGTCCTTCTCACAGATTCGACATTTGAAACTGCGTTCGTTGGAGTGACTCTGACGATGTCTCCTGCATTCGGCCAAGGTCAGGAATTTTTTGGGGCAGATATCGCAATTATACGGAAAGTCTCCAGTATGATCCCTTCTTTCGTGCCTTCGAAAAAAGAATAAAATCCGTTTGAAAACAATCCGGGAATAAAGGAATTACCTCACCTCTTGTAAACATGATGGTACAGAAACTCCTGACCACAGTGACAGACGTAGAGAGGTTTTTTCGTGTGGATCTTAGCCACATGGTACCTTCTCGTGTGCGGAGAGACAAACTTAAGATTACATTGAGGGCAGTCATAGCTTTTGGCCACTTTAGGGCCATGCACTCTCTTTTGGTGCCTCTTCAGAGCTGCAGCTGAACTTTGAGCCTTGCCACAATCAGGGCAGATTTGTGGATTCTCAGTGTGAGTATTCATATGGACAGAATAGGAAGTTCCCTTGATCACCTTTCCACATTCTGTGCAAAGCCATTCCCGGTGAACTGTCTTGAGATGTTTTTCGAGATTAATTGGACCTTTGAAAACTTTCTGGCATTTTTCGCATGAGAAAATCCTCCTGGTCACCATGCAGTCTTCCGGGAGCACTTCATCCGGTTTGATAGACAACTCTGGTGGCTGATAATTTGAAATATTGTGAAATATCTTCATGTGCTTCTTCAGTATCCGGATATCCTTGTAAGTCTTCCCACATTGCTTGCATCTCGGTACAAAATCATGAATAGCCCGATGTCTCAGAAGTTCTCCTTCTGAGTAAAACTTCTTAGGACATTTTGGGCATTCCACGTCCTGTTCTCTCTCATGCACCTTGCGAATGTGCTCCCGATGAGTGTTGTTGTATTGAAAAGACTCCTCACAGAACAAACACTGATAGATCTTTCGGTTAAAGTGCACCAGATTTACATGACGTTTCCGGGCGTTGAAATTCCTGAAGATATCTTCGCATACTGGACATTTGTATTGATTCCCATGTTTGTGCCGAAATAAATGGGATTTCAGACCACTTTTACTCGAGAGGATCTTCCCACATTCACCACAAATGAATTCTTTTTGTGCTCCTGAAAAGTTTTTGTCATACTCACTTTCAGGCATTTCTCCAGCTTCGTCTTTAACTTCCGTTAAAATTGAGGTAAGTTTCTGATTGATAAGCTCAAGATTTTCAAGGCACTTTTGCTTAAAATTGTAAGCTGACACAAGATTCTTAGCACAATCCTCACAAATCCCTCCAGAAACCTCCAAATTAACATTTTTACTATCTCCTACTAAATATTTAAATAAATCCCCATAGGTATTGTTTCCCATAATTGCAGAACCCACCTCTACGAGCTCACTTTCTAAATTCAGGCAAAATTGGCAGAATTTTCCGATATTTTGCAAAATATTCTCAGGAGAAGTCACTGCAATAGCAAGAGTGAGGTTATGTAAAACAAAACATTTCACAAAACAATAGAAAATATCAAGTTACCTTTGAATTTAGTTGTTGAATTTCGGGATCTGAGCTTCCTGGACATTTCTAGTGAATTTTGTCAGAGGAATACTTTTTAAACGTGCAAAAACGGGAAGATTTTCCAGAAAGCTCCCAAATTTTCCTCGACGGCTTCAAAGTGCGCCAAAAAACTAGGGTGTTTTTTGTTAGTTCCCGTACTCACCACTTGGAGTCGCACGCAATGCGAAGGCAAGACTGGTGATTTTTTCGTGGGGTTTTCCTGCAAAAATTGGAGATTCGGCAAGAAACTTGCTGGATTTATTGAATTCCAAGGATACCTGAACAAGTGAGTTTGATTTTTAGCGATTAGATATTTTGGAATTAGAGTGTGATAGTGAGTTTTTGGGGGATGATAATGAACCTAACCTAACTTTTTACATTACTTTTTGCATCCCCCCAACACACACATACACAGACTCAGTGGGAAAATTTCAATCAATATTTCCCCATTGCGGGAAAGATTTTTCCACATTCGCACTTTTGTGTTGCTCGTGACAAGACCATGTGGATGCAGATGGTCAGAAAAGTAGAAAAAAGTCAGTGAAATTGCACAAATCTTCTGGAGATTTTCCGTCTGGTGATTAGATTATGTAAGTGTGTGTGTTTTTGGAGGGAAATTTTGGAGGATTTTGGTAGGAAAATTGCCGGTAAAATAGAAATTCACAAAAAGTGCGCATTTTCTGCAGAATAATCCCTTTATTGCCTGAATTTCGACATGTGCGTGGATAGTGTATGAAAAATCTAGTTGAGTGGATGGGAAAAGTGCAAAAGTGGCTCTAGATGGGATTAGGGCAGAAGTGGGTGTGAGATGTGGAGAGGAAAAGTAAGTGGGTGGCTTGACTTGTTCTGGAATGCTAATTGCGTTTATACTTCATTGTCCATGAAAAAGGATGTCTGAGGGCTTTTAATCGTATCGGGAAGGCAAGAGAGGCTAAAAAAAGGGGAGATTCCTCAGAAGTTCCTCATACTAAAAGCTCATTCAATGTATAACACTCTGTATCCTTGTCAAAGACACTCAAATCTGACAAGGACAAAAACTCCAGGGGCTGATCACTTTGCATGAGAAGTCTTTCGTGCATAAAAGTTCCTCACACGAAAGACCCTGAAAGTCTCCCAAAAAAAAAAAAATCAAATGCAAGAATGTAGCACGTGTTATTGCTCCAAACAATTTCTCATTATTCCTGAGAATTAGACCAGAATTATTGCTGACAGGCCAGTCCGCCGGATGCATAAACCCAAATATCCATCCATTTCGCGAGATAAAAAATCTCCGATATTCGATATTGCAACAATTTCCGGGAAGCACAAATTGTGCCCCAATTGGCTTAGTAGTGTAGTATTTCCCCTAAAATTTAGTATACACTGAAGCAATTTTACATCCCATCCGGAGACAATTTGATAACTTTTTTTTTGTGCAACAGTTCAATCGTGATAATTCTTCAATTTTGAAAGCCACAAAAACTCCTTGCCAATAGCTGACTGAAAGGTCAAAGGGGAATTTAGGCTGTGAAAATACTTCCTTCTCCCATTATACATAAATCTATGTGAGTTGAGTGACTTTTTATGGAGCTCTCGGAAAATTTTCAGTTGGAATTTACCATAAATGTGTTCACATATTCATTTATGCGTTGGTCTAAGGTCATTTTGGATAGATTTGTTACTCCAAAAATTTAGAATTTAGACTGAATCCTCAAGAACATTCACACTGAAGATAGATATAATAAATCCGCTGCTTAAAATGACCCACTTTGGTTAGAGTCCTTGTATATTGCGCGGCTTTTACTTGGACGAAAAGCACAGGAAGTTCTTAAAAGGCTACATTTCACATAAGATTTTATAGGTACAAATATTTCTATAATGACTACAAAGAAAAGCGTTGTATTTTTCCAATTAAATTTAGTAAAGAAAGAGACTTTACTCTATAAAATTGATTTTCTTTTCATGTAAATTGCATTGCCCCGTCGTTAATTTCACTCTGCAAATTCAAGTTCTTCATCACAAAATATAGTTTACAGGGAGTTCCGGGTTAAGTGAAAACGGATTGAACGAATTTGATATGAATTGCCTACTATTGGGAGCTTATTTAGAAAATAATTTTTGAATTCCCCTAAATGTATGCAAATATTTTTCACGGAGGGGGTCCGTGGTGCAATTGGTAAGAGCGTTCGGCTCTTGGGCGATGTGATCTCCGGCTCGACTGTCACAGTTGTGAGTTCGAGTCCCGCCCGGTGGAAACGACTGAAGCGTCTGAATGGACATATTTCTCATACACAATGTAATCTGTATAAAAATTTGTAAACTGAAAATGTACAAAATGGTAAAAAAGATTTATTCATTTATTTCGATGTACCGGGCTTATATGGCCATTTTGTACATTACTCAGTTTACAAATTTATTATTCAGATTACAATGTTTCGTGAAAAATGTCCATTCAGACGCTTTAATCATTTGCACCGGGCGGAACTCGAACCCACAACTGTGACAGTCGAGCCAGGGGTCACACCGCCCAAAAGCCGACTGCTCTTACAAATTGCACTACGGACTCCCTTAAATGGTAAAAAAAAAGCCCGGTACATCAAAATAAATAAATAAATATTTTTCACGTGGTATTTTTCACGCATACATCAGGGCGTTTTCGTAACTTATTCCAAAGACTTCTCCTGTGGGTATGCAATTTCTCTGTGTCACTGGAGTGAATCCGCGAGCTTTTTTTAGGGCCCGAAATTTCTTTGAAAGCGGAACTCCCTGTAATGTTTACCACTGCAAAAAAATCTTTTGTTATTGGTTGCATTAAGAATTTATTTAGTATATTTACAAATTCACATCAGTCTAACTAAAATAAAAAATTTCAACTGATATTACATAAATCCACATAACATTAAAAAGGGATAGCAAAGCGTTCCTGGCTTTGCGAAGTGCCGTTGCGAAGTTCGTGATTTATGCCCTAGACACACTTAAGACTTAAGCCGAAAGACGGCTTAGTGGAAAATGATGGAAATGTAGTTTGACCATTATTTCTACTATAATTACGCTAAGCCGTCTCTCGGCTAATCCTCAAGTCTGTCGAAGCCCTTAGATGCTATTACCTCAAAAGTAATCTCGCATCATTTACTATTTAGCGATTCGCAACCGATTTCAACTGATTCATAAATTACTCAAAAGATACCCCAAAATAGTTTTAAGAGTAAATAGAATTGATTTTTGGACAAAAATTTGTTATCGGTTCAAAACCAGTTCATTACAGTACATTAACACTCAAATTATTAGCCTAATAATTGATCATAGGTGTAATATAATTGAATGTCGCATAAAATTAGTCGGTTCGCAAAAATGGGCGTGGTCTATTTCTTTCATATTCTATCGTGTGTGAGACAAATTACAGATGTGAACTGCCATTGTTCCAGAACAATTTAATATAAAAAAGTAGAGTATTTATTATTTCTGAACGCGATATATGTGATCAAATTAGCAATAATGTTACAAATAGGTCTAATCAGAAGATTTAACAGTTTTTACGCTCTTTTTCGCTATATTCAAAAACAGAAAATAACAATAGATGTCTTTGAAAATTTGAAAAGAATAAATAAAAAATTATAATATTAACAAATTTTTCTTGAAAAAGAGAAAAATATAAAATATAAATACTGAAAATTATATTACATGCGTATTTTAAGAAATTCATAAAGTTTGATAAGTGACATTGCGCCGTTTAAATATGTGTTAATTTTGAAAAGTTTTTAAACCGGTCAATTTGATCGAGTCTTGGTAGGCTTATTGTTAATTTCTCAATCTTAATTTTTTTTTTACCGCTCGAACTCCACAGAGAGAGGAGTAGGTAAATATAATCACTCGATTTTGAGTTACATATACATTATATTTCGATTCCTTAATCCCTAAGCTAGGGGGTCATATTTTGGCAGAATTTTGGAAATCTGTCCGGCCAGACCAGACGATTAGAGATAGAGACTTAGGACTTTCAGGGGCATCCCCCTCCATTAGTTGACCCTGGGACTTCCCCTCCAAAACCATGCTTTTTAAGATTGTTCGAAAACGCGTCGTGCAATTTTTTTTTTCAATTTGAATTATGTTACAGAAATTGTCATAGCGGATATTTCATGCTTATAGGAAAATACCTTTGAATCATTCCTTAACCCCCTTAACCCAAGGGGATGGCAGCCTTAACCCTTTAAGGACGAGAGGGTCAAAAATCGGGGGTCAGAAAAAATCACTTTTTCTCATTTTTTAGAGCAATAAGGGGAAAGTACTCCCCCTTTAGTACTGCCCCCGTTCATGCCTTCGAATAATGTGAATTTTCTTTTATTTTTCCTAAGAGACTTACACATTTCTATTAAATATTAGTTAGCTTATCATCATTTATTAATAATTACGTGATAATCATGTGTTAGTCTCTTTAAAAATTGTATAGTCTTAATATAGAATCTATGGATTTGTAAGACACTAAGTGTAACAATAAATTGAATTGAATTGAATTGAAAAAATTAAAAGAAATTCACATTATTCGAAGGCATGAGCGTTCGAAGGGAGAGTACTTTCCCCTACATAACTTTAGATGACCGTAGGAAAAATTTCATTTTTGGGTCACCGGTGACCCAATCGTCCTTAAAGAGTTAATAAGGGTTTTTCAATGTAAAAGGGTAAAAGGTTTCCAGAGTGCGTATTTCTCATTTGAATGGTATCATGTTTGAGGTGGTCAGAAAGGTCTTGGAATTCTTGACAAGCCTGAACCGATATTCTAATCGTGGTCGTAGTTGAGCAACTAAAGAGACAGTTTAAATATTGTTCATATTTGTTTACCAAATAAGCTTTTGAAAAAAATTTTAACTGCGTGAACTTGCTCCACCCTCCCCTACTTAATTTACGGTTAATTTTTCCACGTCATGAAAGATGAAAAATACTTAATTTTAACAAAATGTTGAAAGGTTTTCCTAGATTTATTGTTTCAAATATCTCATCTGAGCTCCAACTGAATAGGAATTCTTATACATGCGGTATATAAATAAAATCTTGCGATATGCGATAAAAACTCATAAGAAGCTATATAGCATCATAATTCACGTGTAAATTTTCCTCTAAGCTTTTTAGAATAACACGTTTGAATAATGTTTGATCGAAAAACATTTTAATACTCCTCCTAGAAATAAAAAAATAAAAATTCACCCTTTTTAGGGATTTTTTAAATTAATTAAAAAAACTATTCAAAGATACGTATAAGTGGAAAACAAAAGATGTCAAAGAAATCAAAAAACGACAGTATCAAAAAGCACAAAAAATCTCAAAATATGCGTGGAAAATTAAAATAAAGTAAAATTTAATTTCAATCAGCTTTAGACATTATTAGCATAAAACGTATATAAATAAAAAAAACGCACTGCGTTTTAAGTAACGCAAAAAATCAGTTGATACGACTTCAAGTCAAGTTGATATCTCCTATCTTCGAAAATACCTGAAAAGAATTTAACCACAGATAAAATATCCTTGTGTCAATTTTCTTAAAACTTTAGATTTACTAATTATAAATGCCAAAATAGGGACTCTTAAGCTGAAGAACTAATTAAAACATTTGTGGATTATATTGCTCTGCTTTTGTATGGTTTTTCAGTAATAAAATTATCAGAGATTAAATCAAACTGATCAGTCCCCCTTCCGTGTTGTCACCAGTCAAATCTTCCCACATTCTCATGTCAGTCAATCTCTGACCACAAATCTCCATCGCAAAAATTAAATTAACGATCAGTCTACGTTACGGTTCTGATTGAAGTGGTCGTGTAGTTGTGGAATATTTTGGTGAACAGCAATTCTGGATCTTTTTTCTTTGAACCGAAGAATGTCTGTTGAAAAGGTGTGATTTTTATTAATTTGTTTTAATAGTTAAATTGATTGTGGTTACACAATGTGACTCATAAAATCGATCATTAGAGATTTTTCTTCACGTGGCGAAGTGTGAGAGGAAGTTACATAGCACGTTTTCCTCGTTTTGCAACACCAAACCACACAAGGAAACCTTCAGTGTTCTCATGATGGAAATCTTTTTACTATATTTGACTTATTCTTCAACGTCGTAAAATCTCGAGCGTGTTTTGCTGTATTTTTCTCGTGATTTATTATTCCACATGCAAAGTCTTCAGTATTTCACCTTAAATAGAGCATATCCAGCTCTATGATTTCATTTGACATCCTTTTAAACAATTTTCTTCTTCACATATCCCTCATGGTATTCCCCAAAGGGAAAACTCTCTGGATTTCCATGTATCATACCCAAACCCGAAAAAAAATGACACGTTGAGATGAGGAAGAATGAAATACTAAAAAGAAACGAGGCAACATCAATTTCCATTCAAATTTATTTATTTATTTGTTGTTATTACATTAAAAACGGTTTTACATATATCGCTGCGCAAATACAGAAAAATGTGTTTCATCTCTTTGGGGGATCCATCAAAATTGTTTTGTCTTTTATTGTTTCTTTTTTAAATATACGAACAATTTTCAATTTTCCACACGATGTGGTAATGTTTAAAAGAAGAAAAAAAAAGAACAAACATCTGTACTCTATCTGGATATTTGACCCTTGTCACATTTTTCCTTTTAACCCATTTTCTCATTTCGAATTTAGAAAACTCCAGGGAATATCCCTGACACTTGCAGAGAAAGATTATTTCTGTAAATCCTAATGTTTTTTCCAATATATAAATCCTTCGAGCATACCTACCAGCATACCTAAAAGCTTCTCTTTGCTTGTGTTGGAATTGCATTTTCGTAAATTTGTCGCAAAATGTGGACAAAGCTTCCCGCGACAGAGTAGCACAAATTGCTGTTCATTTGCTTGTTGGTCCAATTTATAGTACCATCGTCAATTTTATAAAGGCATTAACGTTCCATTAAATCTTGTGAATCAACCAAGTAAATTTGATTAGAGTTTTGTATTTTCTATTTAAACTAAAGTGTAGAGGAGAGACGTAGAGGTATGAATGAATTGGATGAATAATTCTTTAGGTTGAATAAGTTTAACGGATTTAAAGATTCATTTAAATAGGGGTGTTCCGAAACGTAGGGGAACACGTGCTACCTTCGGACGACTCAAGCTTCGGACAATTCAATTTTTTTCTATGTTCCTTATGGATTTCACCCATAGCGCTTTTCTGAGAATTTGAGGCATTGGACTAGCTATTAAAATATAATATTATAATGTTCTAAATTTATTTATAAGACATTGAAAACAGTGAATTGTATGAAGCTTAAATCGTCCGAAAGTAGCGAGCTTTCCCCTATGCACTGTTGAGTCTTGGGAAATCTCCCCAAGAGATTCGTTTCTGAAATAAACTCCTTGTTGTTTGCTGTGATCAAATCAAGTGTGTCTCAGGTGCAATAGAAAGTCTGTCAGACTTTCTGTTTCGAAAGAAAATTTGCCAGGCGATCTATTTCGAAATATTGTGAAGTTATAAGAATAAATAAATTTAATTAAAATATTTGAATACAAGATAAAGTCAGATACAAATGCATTATAGGTAATCCTTTAATCTATTTCACGCTTCATTTAATTTTTTTTCGCTGTTTATTATGATTAACTCTCGACGATTTTTTTAATTTAATTAATGTAATTATGCACACAGAGAACATTTAAAGAATTTCATGAATATATTCGTTGAGAAATTGAAGTTTTTCTTTAGTAAATACGTTGTTTCTAATAAAATTATGACATTTTTTCAATCATCAAATCAATAGAATTTTAGAAAAGGATATTTTTCATATCGACCGCTCAGAATAAGAAACGAATAACTCGCAGTAGGCAAATTTCACAGGAGAGCGATTTGAAGCTGAGATTTTACATGCAGAATATAGGATTTTTGAGATTTAAAATCTCTATGACTTTGAAAATAATTGTCTTTCAAGTATATTATTAACAGGGAAGGTAGAGGATATAAAGAAGTATCCAAAAAGCGAATAAAACGATTTTTGAGAAAAATCGAGTTGTTCGACTTATATTCTGATAAGTCGATATCATTTGCTTGGGATTGCAAAAAAAGTAAAAACAATGCATTATCAAATCATTGAGAAATTACTTACTACAACACTTTTTTTTTATTTTGTATTCTTGAAAAGGAAATTTATTTCCCAAAACACATTTAGGGGAAAGTACTCTCCCTTCGAACGTTTATGCCTTCGAATAATGTGAATTTCTTTTACTTTTTTTAAAGAGACTTACACATGATTATTACGTAATTATCAATAAATTATGATAAGCTATCTAATATTTTAATAGAAATGTGTAAGTCTCTTAGAAAAAATAAAAGAAAATTCACATTATTCGAAGGTATGTATGAACTTGATTCGAAATATTCTTTTCGAAAATATATATCGTAACTTGCCGCTTGCAGCGCCAATTTTGCTTCAGCGGTGAGCATTTAGCAACTCGCGCCCCACTTTTTTCTCGCTCTCTTCTCATCTTCTTCTGGGCACGCCAACATCGTCTTGCAAAAATCTCTTAATATTTTACTTAATCTATTGTCATCAGAAGCAATTTATTAGTGAAAATTAACTAGTGAATTGTGGCACTTCTGGCAAAGTATTAATGTTAAAGAAATAAATCGCCTTTCGACCAGGATACCACAAGTTTATATTACTCATATATTTTATCATCTCACAGGTAATTCCTGACCTGCCCAAAGCGCAGGAAGAAGTCAGCTTTCATATTTATAATCAACTTTTCATTTCATCATTAGGTAACAAAGACCTTCACA
This sequence comes from Phlebotomus papatasi, assembly GCF_024763615.1. Lineage (NCBI taxonomy): Eukaryota > Metazoa > Arthropoda > Insecta > Diptera > Psychodidae > Phlebotomus > Phlebotomus papatasi. The sequence goes on from NC_077223.1 coordinate 51,801,289, forward strand.
TTCTCAAGGAATTTCACACCTAACATTACATACTTTCTCCTGATCACTTATAGGTAAATCCCACAATATATTTTCGTTTAAATGGGCATCAAAGGCAACATTTGCCTATCTTTTGGCGCATAAAACTTTCCTCTTCGAAAGTTCCGTTTGTTTGTAAGATTACGTAACAAACTTTTATTTTTTAATTTTTTAAGAGATGTTTCTCTCGTAAATTGTCCTTGAAAATACGTACTTTATAATTTCAATATCTTATTTCGATTTAAAGATATGCATATCGGTATAGGAGGAAGTGGGGCACCTTTGAAATTGGGATTTTTCAAGTATTTTTAAATAAAATTGAGCCTTATCGTGGTATAATTTAGCTGCACAACCAGATTGAGAAACTAAATGACATTATGATATGGCTCAGTTCCACTTAAACATAGGAGAAAAATCCCAATTTCAAAGGTGCCCCACTTCCCCCTACCTCGTTCGAGACGTTCGAAATAAAATATAAAGTCTGCCAAATTGTCTCTTTTAGAGCCCATGTCGACAAATTATAACACAGGATGTGAAGAAAACTTATCTCAGGAACGGAGTAGGGGGAAGTGGGGCACCTTTGAAATTGGCATTTTTTTCTCCCATTTTTGAATGGAACTGAGCCTTATCATAATTTAGCTGTTATTTAGCTTCACGATTGATTTGTAAAGTTAAATTATATCATGGTAAGGTCTAGTTTTATTTAAAAGTATTAGAAAATAGCCCTATTTCAAAGGTGCCTCATTTCTAATATGGAGGATTTCCCCCTGCATTTAGAAATACCCCGTATAGAAGACGCCTTATTGTAATTTACAGAGTTGACGGAGCTGACCAGAGGTCAATTTGGTACTTTTTTTGATTTTCCAATTGTTCTGACGAATAATAATGGAAGAAAAAGGAAGTATGACTGTGTTATCACACTTGCACATTAAAATTTTAATATGATTCACATTAATTGTCGCTGGTGAGAGTCTAAATGTGTAATTTATGTGTTTGAATCATTTTATATTCAAAATTTGATCTATTTGTTAATAAAAAGGTAGACTTGGCCCGCAACATTTGATATAAATTGATTTATAGCATTAATGCGAAAAATTAATGCGATTTTCTCTTTAATTTTTTAATGTGAAAAATATTTATGCTTCATGTAAATTTAAACTTATTTTTGCAGGCCAAGTCCACTTCTTTATCAATAAATAGAAAAACTCCAAATATTAAGTGACTCAAAGACACAAATAACATATTTGGACGCTCATAAACAACAATTAATGTGAATCACATTAAAATTTTAATGTGCAAGTGTGATAACGCCGTGAGGAAAAGTCGTTTATGATTTATGCGTCCTCAAAGTGAGTGTTTCGATTTTATCACATTGATTGTTAAAAATTAAGCAAAAATCTCTCAATGAATTTAAAGCTTGCAGGAGAACAAATCATAGGGAAAATGTAATTCTTTCTAAGTTCTCACCCATTTCTTTTCACTAAATTTCTGTCTTCAACAATGCAAAGAATTAAATAAAGTTTTGCCCCATATATCTCCCGAAATTATTATTCAGTTTAATTATCACACTCTTCAGTTTGAATTCACTTATATAGTTAATATTTTAAACAAAGCGAAAATCAATTTGTATTATCTACTAATTAATTAATAGGTGTGATAGCAATATAAAATTAACTCTATGTACCTTGATGTTTACTATACTACTAAGGACAGAAATCACTAAGAAATCCTTCAATATACTTTATTTTATATAGTCTAATGAATTTTCGAGCATTTATTTAAATTTAACATTAATTATTAACTTTGGCAAATGCAAACTTAGCTTTCTTTGCAGAGCATCAATTGGTAAAATTTATTTTTCATTAATCTCATACTTCATGCGAACAACAGTTTTTGGCTCATACGACTTTATTGGTGTACGTTGAATGGTTTAATTCCACTTCTGATAGAGCCCGAAGGTTGCCTTCGGGCGGTGATGGGGGGATTATCACTGATGATCCCTCTACCCATTTTTTTGGAAGACCTCGGCAAAAGAGAATTAGTTTTCCTCGCCAGGTCCTCATTCCAAACCACACTATTCAATATGATTTAGGAAGCAGAGAGGGAGAGAGAGAGACTGAACATAGTCTTGAACTTGAGACACTGCGGATTTACTAATTTGTGAAGGGGAAACCAAAATCATTCTCACAGATTGTGAGAGTGGAAGGTGGTGGAAAGAGGAATGTAGATGAATAACAAACATTAAAGAGTGTCGTGTCGTGCCATTGAACTACATTCTCAGTGGCAATATTGTATATAAAAATGCTTACATGCATTGGGAAATAATGTTGGGTTTGTGTGTGAGAAAGCAGCTGATTTGACTGCGTGTTTTTGTGTAAACAAAAATTGCTAGCAATGTGTCAGGTTTTTCAGGCACATCAGCTCAGTATTATTTATAATTTCAACCAAGGAAAATCTCTCCTCTAGAGACAGATAATTTTATCGTACTTTCGTGCTACAATTTCATTGGAACTTTTTTGTGAGATTTTTTGCACGCAATTTACAATGAGAAAATTAGGATTGTACGTCCTGAATTGGTGAGGAATGTTCTTCGTATCTGCCCTTTCTGTGATTTTTCTCTAACATCTCTCTCTCTATCGCTCTCTATTGCAAATACTAATGTGTCAGTGTCAACAGTGATGCAAATGAGTTTCATAAGTTAGTGAATTTAGTGAATTCTTTGAGTGCTAGATTTTTACAAAATCATATAATTCATGTGAGCAACACAAATTGAATTAAACGTATTGCTTTGGATTTTTATTCATTCCTTGTAAACAAGACGCATAACCTCACAACCATGTGTGGTAGGGGCTTGACTAGCCCCTAGTAATTTTTTGGAAGACCCTGGCAAAAGAGAATTAATTTTCCTCGCCGGGTCCCCTATATTTTGCTAAAATAATTATTTTTGTACGATGCGTACACGCATTTAATGCCAAAATAATACAACATTGAAAATCTCTGCGGATGATTTAATGAGATTATTGATTGTTAGAGAGAGGTAAATACAATATTGCACAATGGAAGTTATACGGTTAATTAATAAATGATAAGTATGAATTAAGCAAATATTCTGGTTGATGTCATCAACAATCAGAAGTTTGTGGAAGTGAGTTGATTTAATTTAAACGTATTATTGTGGCATTTATTTAAGTTTCTGTGTCATGTTTCTGGTCTGAGCTAAATTAACAAAGTATTAAAAGAATTATAAATACTCAAATGCTCATAAAAAGTATATATATTATACATATTATATATATTTGGAGGAAAATACCTGCATAAGTTGTTCATTAAAAATTGTGAAGTACAGTAGACTCTCTCAAATTCGGGCATATAGGACCGAAATGTCAGCCGAATTAGACAGAAATTCGGGCGACATCCCAGCGAGCACAGTTAGCAGAATAAAATAGGATTTTCAGCATTTTTTTGCTGAATCGGTCTGCTGGCCAATCAGCAGCTCTCGAACAAAAAGTGCTAAGCAAATACATAAAAATGGCACTGTTTAGCGCTCGCAGTGGATGATGGCAGAACTAAATACTGCCGGTAGATGGCGCCAGGAAGCATTTAGCAGCAATTTTCTATTTCATTTTTTTTTCTTTTTCTCTCAAAATGTCAAAATGGACTTGGAATTTCCCCTGAAATTATTTATCAACTTGGGGGATTATTATAATCACGATTTTTATTACTTATATTATTATAGGAATTATGCTGCGGTATGCTGCCTATAGAGAATGGTCAAATAAGAGTATTAAACATACTCCCGACCAAAAATGTTGCATTTTTTAGTGAATTGCGTCATTATTTTCCCGAGAAAAAAAATTATTTTTTTCTGAGGAAATATTCAGTCGGGGGTTATAAAATTATTCATTATTTATGAAAAATATGTTTTTTCTTTTGCAAAAAGCATATTTTTCTCAATTTTCGCAATTAAATATTGGCATCTTTCCTGGAACAGCCATTGATGTATTATGCTCACAGTCGGTCACAACTATTGTAATTGATCTTGAAACAGGATTTTTCTACTTTTTTAACTTTTTTATGGTAAATAAAGTTGCAGATGCATTTAAAAAAATCCATTTAAAAGTTGTGACTCCCCCACTTAACTCTTTCGCCTCTTTTGGGACTCTGAGTACTCAAAGCAGCGTATGAATACTTTGTGGAAAACAATGTTTTTTTTTTTAATTATTCAGAACTGATAAAAATCCTATTCTTGTGAATGATTACAAACTATAAGGATGTCTAAATGTAAAATATTTTTTTGTAGGACCGCAATTAATTTCTGAACAAAGATATTTTTGATTTAAAAAAAAAGTGAAATTGGCTTACAGTATATGCTGCGGTCCGGAAAGAGTTAATGAGTTCAATAATGCCTTTTAAAAATACTACAAAAAATTTCTATGGATACTACAAAATAAAATATAATTGTTTTATCACAATTTAAGTTGAAAAATTTACATAAAAGCGTTTTTATTTGTTGCGGCAAATGCGGAAAATATATTTTTTTTTATGTTATAAAATGTTTTATATTTTACAAGTGAAATAAATGTATGATCCGTGCACGATGCATATGCATAATGTATATGCTGCACTTTTCAATTTATAAATTTTCGATTATAAATTTTCTAAAGCGCATTTTTACGCAAAAAACTACTTTTATTATCGTGGTAAAATAACAAACCAACAATTATCGTTTTTTAATACTGTACGTATTCTTTTTTAAATGAAAAATTTATTCAATTTGATGATTCATTTTTTAAATTAAAATGATATGCATTTATATTTTTTAGAAGAGAGTTTTTAAATACCTTTGAAGTCAGGAAAATATGCTAATTTGTTGGAAATCATTTCAAATAATTTTGAGTAGACTGTGTATACCATTAAATAAAAATTATAGAGGCTCTAAATTCTATATGTTCTTGATCTTCTTGGTATTTCCATGAGGTTCCGAAGTTTTTTCAATATTTCTCGAATTTAGAATTCATTAAATATCAAAATATCTTGAGAATTCCCAAGAATTTCTTGGGTTATTAATTTTCTAAAATCACAACGGACAAGAATTCTTGGCAATGCAATTTTAATTTAGGTGTAGTATATTTTTTTTATAAATGAATTCACAATATTTTTTGATAAAATTAGACAAAAAAATTAAATTTATTGGTCGCAAAAGGTTTAAGAATACATATTATTCAAAATATATTATAAATATGATTTTTTTTTAAATTTTTGTGAATTTTAAATTTTTTGCTTTATTTTTTAATGTGAAATGTGGTTATTGTAAGAATCATAAAATTGTAATAATGGAAAAGGTTAACCTTAGCTTCTACTCAACTCAGCAAAGACAAAAACCAAGTGCATTAAAGTCTCTCACTCGATTGGGGAAAAAGAATAACTTTGACTAATTGCCACTGCGATCGCTAGTGTAACTTCGAGGTCAGCAGAGCTCAGCTGAAAAAATATATGTTTTCAGCTGATTTGAAAAAGCTTAGCATTTGGTGCTCGCTGGGATGTGCATATAGATATTGAGTTTACACACTGATATATATCGTAAATTGCATGAAAATCCCTCAATAATGCAAAATCACATCAAAACTAAGACAAACCATGCCAAATTTGAGCATATTTGATTCATTTGATAATCATAATCAAACTTGAAAAATGACAACAAACTTTTTTCAAATGTAACCGCTGCCCGAATTAAAAAGTAGCCCGATCTTAAAAGAGCCGAATTTGCGAGAGTCTACTGTAAAGGCAATTAAATTCACATTTCATTTTTAATTTGACAACAAAATAAATTTATAAACATAAATTAGGTAATGTAAGGGAGCAATGATACTGCCATAGGACTTCAACTAGAGAGGATTCTCATTTTTCTCTTAAGCCGTTTTAATAAAAAAAAAATAAAATTCATATAACCAATAATTTCTTAATTTTTTTGCGCAATTATACAGTAGACTCTCGCAAATTCGGCTCTTTTAAGATCGGGCTACTTTTTAATTCGGGCAGCGGTTACATTTGAAAAAAGTTTGTTGTCATTTTTCAAGTTTGATTATGATTATCAAATGAATCAAATATGCTCAAATTTGGCATGGTTTGTCTTAGTTTTGATGTGATTTTGCATTATTGAGGGATTTTCATGCAATTTACGATATATATCAGTGTGTAAACTCAATATCTATATGCACATGTCGCCCGAATTTCTGTCTAATTCGGCTGACATTTCGGTCCTATATGCCCGAATTTGAGAGAGTCTACTGTAAGTCAAATTTTAAGACAATCCTTTCGTTCAGTAATTTTCCATTAAAAAATTAGAAATATACACATAGAAATTTACACATTTTATTAGTCACTGGACTTAAATTTAGTTCTACTTCTGTAACTCATTCGGACGATTAATTAGAAAACTTTCTATAGAAGAAGAATAATAAAATCATAGATAATGTTGAAATAGCAAAAATCATCTTATTTTTGTGGTAAATCTACCTTTATTACGTGAGATTCTGTACAATTTTATCTATTTTACATCAAACAAATTATACAAAAATGAAAACTGGAAATAAATTATCAAGTTAAATATTATAATTGTGATCTCAAGAATATTTTAATTTTTTAATACTACGAATTTTGCGATGCACTTGTAAAATATGAAGTATCATTTTTTTTATTTTACATTAATTTGACAAAAAACAATAATATTAACACTAAATGTTGCCCTCAAATGTTTAAATATTGTGCGATTCCCATTAATGTTACTAATGAGCGTTGATTTATGTGCGATTTATGTTACTTTGATTCACTGAATAATTAGGATGTATCTATTTATCTATAAAAGTATAGATTTAGCTTGTGAAAATGGGTTTAAATTTTAAATTGACCAAATGCATAATGTTTTCGCATTAAAAAAATATATGAAGCTTATGCATTGATTTTCTAATTGAAATAAATTTATAAATTACTTATCAATAAATAAATCAAATTCTAAGTCACGAATTATATTTGAACGCTCATATAATACAATTATTGTGAATCGCATTAAAATTTCAATGTGCAAGTGTGATAATACTCAATATAATTCTATAGGATTTATTTCTCAATTAATTTGGTCAAGTTTAAATTTATTTGAAAAGTCTTGAAATTTAGTAGTCAGTATGGAATAGAATAGTACTAGTAGAATGGAATAGTAGAAATATGGAATTAGTAAGGGGTAATTTAATTTGAGAAATTAAGATATTGTTCTGAAAAATTTCACAAGGAAGATACTCAGCCAATTTTATATTGCTTTTAAAAAAATGGAATTTATAATTCATGAAAATTCAGTTATTAAAGCTTAATTTAAGTGATATCTGATATGATACAATTCTAGAAAATTTATTTGTTTATTGATTTGATTAAGAATTTGTTAGCACTAGCCTAGGTTCTCCCCATCTCCCCAACGGTTAAACCGTCCATTGGTATTTGAATTGACCTCATAGATGTCTCTCTGAGCGACACCGATTTCTTCTAAGGAGCGTTCCTAATAGTATTAGTCTGTGTGTTACGCCTTTGGGCGGGGGATTTCGTAGAGAGGATTATTAGTAGTTTAGTTCATTTTGGATCGTCGGTCGTAAGGAATAGATCGTGATGAGGAACACTGAGAGTCCTGGAGAAACCTCTGGCGGCCCAGGCGCCCATCCATGCGATTGTTTTATTAAGGGTTTCGCCCTTAAAGATTCCCTGACGGATTAAACAATTTTATGTTATATTTGAAAAGTCCTGAAATTATAAGCCAATTTGAATAAGTTTTAACTATTTATATTTGTAATAGTAATAAATAAATATTAAAGTATTTATTGAGAGAAAATTTAATAAATTGTAGAAGAATGGATTAAGTATGCTACTAAGAAGTTGCAGGGTATGGCTAAACGCTAAAAAATCACACAAGGAAATTTCTGCCCAATTTATACCATTTTAAAATGATAAGAAATTACAATTTATGTAAAATTAAGATTTTAAACCAAAAGTAAAGGATTAGGTTTATCAGGTTTATCTTTGTTTACCACTAATTAACCCTAGTAAATTAAAAATCATTATAATTTCAGTAGAAATTTTCAATCAAATTAGAACACTCAAAGCTGCTTGAAATTGTTTAAGAAAAAGTGATTTAAAGTTATTTTAATAAACTCCTTTAACATATTCAAGGAACCAATCAAATCCTTGAAATTAGCGCAGAAAATAATTTATTAATATCCGCTTTGGGGCTTTAATTGAAATTGTCTATATGTAATAGAGCCACGTAAAGATGTTGAGATAAGTTCTTTAAACTTTTTCTGACTATTTTCTGAAAATAGAAAATAGAGTAATCGGAGTAATCAATTCTCATCAGATTGTCTTCCCTTGGGCATGGTATTTTATTGCAGAAAATTCTGATGCATATCTTAAAATCAATAATTTTTAAAAGAAAGTGCAATCTATTCACACCATAGTTTAAACTTTCCCACGCTTCTCTGTAAGATATTCGTATATAAAGCAATGAGGAGAATTAAGTATAATAAAAGTGTAGGAAAGAATAATTTTGTTAAATTGTTATTATAGTCCTCAAAGGGTTAAAAGTGAGATGTCATAAGGACAATATTTAAAATAACCCGGCAAGGGTTTTTCAAGCACTATCCAATTGCAAAAAATATTTATTTTGCGACCTGAGCAATGTTTGTTGTCTTCTGTATTGAATTGAGCATAATTACATTAAAGAATTGTCAACTTTAATAATAAATAAATCATTATTTACATTGTAAATATATAATTTCGTCGAAATACGAACAAATAACACACTTGTTTACGAAAAATTTAATTTACTCTAATTACAATTTCATTATTTAGGGTGCATAAACGCTGATAATATTATCAATTATGAAGTATTTGTTGTATAAGGTTTCTTTTCTTCTTTGATAGTATATGTAGTATAATTAAAAATTGTAACTATTGCTTAGTAGATAGTTTTTAATGAGAAAATTGACGATTAATTGAAGGTAAACTCATTTTTTCACTCTAACGTATAATTCATGCGAGCAACGCAAATACCTACAGAAGACCATTTCAGTCATGATGTATAGAGATTAACTTGAATGCCACAATAGCCCCTTCGTTAGGGCATATTGTGGTGAGGCCTGACAAGCCTCGCATTTTTTTGGAAGACCTCGGCAAGAGAGAATTAATTTTCCTCGCCAGGTCCCCTAGAATCTCCACAAAGAAGAACTTACCTTCTTTTCCTTCTTGGAATGGAAATAGGGAGGGAGGGAGAGAGAGACAAAGAGAGTACGATTCTCTGTAAATGAGATCCCTAAAATGCCTTTCTAAATTAATTTTTAATTGCACATCCCCTCGCTATGCTGGAAAAACCTTATCCAACCTAAAATGTTGTCTATGTTTCTTCTTGTGGAAAATGGCTTATGTTTCAAAATATTCTCCCTCATCGTCATTTCCCCACATACTTGTATGAATTATTAAAAGTTCGTCTGAAAATTCAGCCAAAATGTACAATTGGCTAAAAATAAAAAGGATTCACTTGTAATATGTGTTGTTCATGATTAAAATTCAAGAAGTTCTTCCCTTTTAAATATTTGATCTTATGAGATTTTTCATTCAGAAATTGATTTATAAATTCGCGCATTCATTGATGTGAGAGGATGACGGAGAAATGCATTACTTTTTATATTGGAAAATACCATAAAAAGGAAAAGCTTAATATTTTGTACAGAGAAAAAAATCTCAGAGGAAATTATTGGGAGAATGCATCACAAAGGCAGACAGTAATTTCAAATATCCTTTGAATTTTTAACACAGTGTTTTTTGTGTGATTGTCTTGTCGGTTGTGGCAGAAAATGTCGGAAAAATGTATTGATTCAAGTCTTAAGAATTGACTGTAATTCAATAAATTCAATACATTTCCAGAAATAAAAGAAAATTGATGGGGAAAAATTTACAGTGCTGTTCTATCTATACTTTTTTCTTCTTTCAAAAATAAATTGTTTAAAGATGTTCAAGTGACTTTATTTATTTTGGAGGGCAATAAATTAAATAAGTAATTATTATTTTTAAATTATTCATTGTCATAAATATTTGAGAAAGTGGAAGATTTTAAAAATGATTTTACAATTTAAATAAAGTTTTATCATCTCAAAATACTTGAACTAAATGTATGCTTTTATTGTTTGAGCTCAGAGACTTTGTGAATAGGGGAGAGAGAGGACGTTTGAAACCGTTTTTATAATGTGAATTTTAGAGATTTCTCCACAATTTCAGAAAATTATTACAGAACTTGATGTAGGGGAGACTGGGGCAAAATTTGTCAAAACGAAAATTGCAATATTCACTATTTTCTAAAATAAAAGAGATTGAGGCTTTGTTGAGGACCAAGTCCCCTGGGTCAAACAAAATCAACAGATATATTTCTTGAACTAAAAGGTGTGCTGGAGTCACAATCCTTTTGCTACACCTTTAAGATCAACAAAATTGCATGTAGGGGAAGTGCTTATAATTTTGGACAGTCTGCTTATAAGCATCGAAGTTCCAAGTTTGAAGTGCGATATTTTCTATACTAATTGACATTTCTTGTTACTCTCTTTTCAGAAGGGTTGTTTAGAAACTTAGCAAGCTATTTATCGTCTTATTTTTATTAAAATTAGTTTAATTACGTTTAAAAATGAATTGATAAGTAGAGGTGAATTTGACTCTTATTTTGGACAACTTGTTTATTAATTTGTCCAACTTGACTGTAAATTTGGACAGCTAATCCTCCTCAACAGGATGCCCATTGTTCTTCATTTCATGAATCAATCTTACCAAGTCCTCTTCCTGTTCATGTCAGGCAAACGTAGAATGTCACAGAAGCCCGGAAACTTTCCATATCATTCATTAAAGTGAGTTGACTTCGATACTCCAAGTACGTGCAGATTCGCTCATTCCCTGACCTTTCCGGGAGCCTTTCAAGGCATTTCTCGCTACATCTCTTTCGTAGAGATGATGCTCCTTTGTTTCTCCAGGCATTTGTCCAACCTAGTCATCACAAAAGCTAAAACTTCACGAAATTTCGTGAGAAAAACATCTGTCCAAAATAAGAATCATCACCTCACTGGTGAATGTCTTAAAAAATTTCCCATTTTTCACACGAAAAATATAATTCACAAGGCAAATCTCACTTCAGGTCAAATGTACAAATCATCAGTAACGTGAATCAAAACAATATTCAATGAATATTCAATAATATCACTCAAAAACAGCGAACAAACTTTGTTAGTACTTCACCAAAACTAAATAAGACTGAAGTAAGCCACGAAGTTCTGTCATATTTCTCGTAAGCAATTGCTCACACTGAATTTTCAACAAAGCAATTTTAACTCAAATCATATTCAAAATTTAACGTATTTAGTGTCTAAATCTTCCAAAAAGAACAAATATTTAGATAGAATTCATTTTTCATCAAATATTGGAATAAAAATCCATCATTTTAATCAATTTATTTTTAGTGTCCAATGTTATCCTCAAAGTGTCCAAAATAAGAAACTGTCCAAAATTATGAGCACTTACCCTAATCAATATTTATATCCCTTTCTTTCTCAAAAATTTTGACATATGTCTATTCCACTCTTTCGCACTCCTCTTCTTAACATAACAAATTCAATTTTGTTCAATTCAATTTTGATTGAAGAAGAGTGCGATAGACATGTGGAAAGCGTTTGAGAAAGAAAGATATATGAATTTTGATTATGAAATTCTCCAAATCTAAATGGGAGTGTCAGAGTTATTAGAACCATTGAAAACAGTAAAAATTTTAATGCAAGATTTACCAAAGAGAAAATAAAGAGTTTTTCATTTAGGTCGCGTTTGACTAAATTTTTTTGACAACTAATTTAACATTTTACATTTCTGTAAATCGCTTATTCTACTTTTTAAACGAACAATTTTAAGTTTTCAAGGTACTTATTGGTCACTACATGAGGAATTTTTGGTTCTATGGGAAGAAAATTTAAAAAAAAGATGCCTTTAGATAGAGAGCAACACTTTTCATGCACTTATGGCGGATAACGTATTTCCGAGGTTCGAATTTGACGTCAATTTAATATTTTATGACAAAGCACCTACGATAATAATGCCATCTATCACATATATCGGTTCACATAAAAAAAAAATAGTCCGATATTTGAGTTCTTTTACAACTTACACCGGTCACGCTCTTACTTAACAGACTGTATATGAATTCATAAATATTATATAGGGATCCTTGTTCACTCTGTCCACTGAAAAAATGATTGACATAAGTCCAAGAAGAGAGTAGACGTGAATATAAGTGTTTATAACTACCCCATGATTACTACTGCACTACTTTCCCCTATAACTTTTTGATTTAGAGTTATTATAGCTAGTGATTCCGAATAACCGGGTTTTTAAGATAGACGGTCAACCGGTTTTGGATGGCTCCAAACCCGGCTATCTGGTTTAAAACCGGTTTTAAATTGAAATTTAGATCATAGAATTTTAAGCAATTTTTTCAGAACTTTAATTTTGATGTAATATTTAACAAATAAATATATTCTTCTTCTCAGTTAGTTTGGATTTGGAACTTATTTCTTTTATTCCTTTATTTTGTATTTAAAATAGTTCTAAAAATTTCAGAGTGCAGGAAAACTACTGAGAGTTTTTCCAATAATATTGTTTTGTGGAAAAGCTAAAGGAAAGTAGATTTCCGTAAAAATAACTATTTTTTCATACAATTTATTTTTCTTAAAATAAATTGGTTAAACGTTGTCATTTTTGACAATCTTTTTTAATGAGGAAATACTTAAAAATTTTATTCTAGATTTTTGAAAATATAAAAAAAAGTATTTTATAAAGAATATTTTAACGAACAAACCATAAGAGTTCTCCTCTTTATTTTTTAAATCTTATGACTAGTTAAATCTTGTTAAACTTAAGTTTAGAAAATTTGAATCGTGGAAGAAAAATAATAATCGAAAAAATATTAAAAAAAAGAATGTTGGAAGGACAGTTACGAAAATTTTTCTCTACCTATATTCGCTATAATTTTTTTTAAAATCTTGTAAAAGTATTGTCAAAATTATTATTTTTTTTTTCAACAAAAAGTCCAGATTTCCAGAGGTTTCTAAAGTCAATTTTTTAGATCATTCTCTACAGAAAACATATCGATGCATAGTTTTTGGTATTATCATTAAAATCATGAATATAATTTATACAAAATTCACAAATAATTTCATAGACAAAATTCCATAGGAATTTTGAAAAAAAAAAGAAATAAAATAAAAGGAAACCTTATTGCATTTTACTCCATTTGGTTGAGAAACTAATAAATACCAGATTTTGACAAACATTTTACAAGAATCTTGTGTAACAATCTTAGTGAATTTGGGTTTAATAAGATATGTAGTTAAATATATCTATAGTTATGTAGTTTAATAAAAATCTTTATAAAGACAGGGAGAGATAAACATTTTGTTACTTTTCTACATAAAACAATATTTTACAAGATTGTACTAAATCGTTTACAAATTTTTTCTCAATGTACAATTGATTTTTTAGTCTTGTAAGTATTTAATTAAGGTTTAAAAGATAAAATATTTTCAAGTGAAGAAGTCCTGAAATAATTTCCCATAACCTTTAAGCAAATAATTCTTTTCAAGAGCGGAAGAAACGTATAGGAATCCCATTACTACTATCCTTCATATATTATTAACATACTACCATACTACAGATTACATTTTTGCACTTAAGGTTCCCTTCTAAAGTCAAGGAAATATATTGCAGTGTATCTTGATTTTCAAGAAATAAACTTAAGCGAGAAATTTTAAAATTTTTGTAAAGAGACGGTTTTAAACCGGTTTCATATCTAAAAACCGGTTTTAAAACCGTCTCCAAAATAGGGCGGTTAACCGGTTTTTCGAATTCGGTTAACCGTTGTTGGAATCACTAATTATACCTGCCTAAACTTCAGGGACTTTTTCAAGGGATTACATAAAATATAAGATCTGCAATTGAATTATCATTAATAAAATACAATTTTCTTGTCGATTTTCCAATGGCGTTTAGATATGAACTCCTAATGATAAAGCATAAAAACCTTAAAAACAACTACGAAGAAAATTCACGAATTGTTTAAATAAAAAAATAGCAATATTTTTTAGTCAATTTGATTTTTTTTGTACTCTTTTTCTATCCAATTTTTTAAAATGTAGTTCAAAAGTGTTTACTCTATTTTATTTCCCTGGAGGTATTAGATGCAATATAAGAAAAATCACCTCCGTGGGGATAATATGGGAGAGAAATTGGTTGTGGAATTGCTAGAAAATTTGATATCGATTACTCATGTGCCATCTTTATTGAGTTATTAATGCGTGTGTATGTGTGTTTAAAGTCAGGGAATGGCTGGATTTGCAGCGCAAGCAGCTCTCCGGTCCAAATGGGGTGATCTCGTGGATTCTGGCTCTGCGAGTCTTCCGGAACCGTCTGAGGTGTCTCAGAGTCTCAAGAATGTCGTCGGGTGGCTCAAACAGGTGTCTTTTTCTTAGAAAAAAAAAACTTTCCAATTTATTTTTTTCTGTGATTTTTCTTTCGTTTCTTTTGGTTTATTGTTTCATCTGGGTTTACTGTGTATTATTTTCTTTTTATTATTATTATTATTTTCGTTTAAATACGTCCGTATTAGAGTTTTATTTTTTTATTGTATAAATGTGCCGAAAGTTAATCAATTTTAGGAGATTTAGGAATTTACCCTGGATTTTTTTTTCAGGCTTCAATTGAGGTGAGAGAGGCGGGAAAGAGGGCCGTAACGACACTTCAGAACACCCATCCGACGAGTGTTCTGGCGCGCAGGGAGGCTGGCATGGAGCCAGTGTCTGAGAAAGAAACTGCTGTGTCCTCCATTGTCCATTGCAATAGTCATTCGCCTCATCGCGAAATTCCAGCCGCTTCCAAGGATGCCATCACAATTCTCCATTTCAACGACGTGTACAACATCGAACCTAATTCGGCCGCAGAGCCAATTGGGGGTGCCGCCAGATTTGCAACAGCTATCAATAGTTTCCGGGACTTGAAGCCTCTGGTATTGTTTAGCGGGGATGCCTTCTCGCCCAGTATGCTCAGCACCTACACTCAGGGTGAACAGATGATCCCCGTGCTTAATGCCATCAATACAAAATGTGCTGTTTTTGGTGAGTGTTTCTCCTGTTCTTTCTCCTTTCCAGAATTGAGTTAGACATCAATTCCCATGAATGGGATGTATGAAGAAATTTCATTAAGAATTCACGCTATATAGAATCATTCACATTTCTCGGTGTTGCGCACTTTGCCGCCAAAAATTCCTTCAAGATAATCCAATTATACACTCTGTCGATAAGGGAAGGTGAGAGGAGAATTACACCACCCTCAAATGAAGCAATAAATTCTCCCACTTTTCCGGGAGCAACATTGGCAAACAAGTTGACAAACTCTCTGACTTCTCTCTTTCCTAATTTATGCAAATCTGGAAAACGAGGGATCTTGAGCTCAAGTTCGTGTACTTTCTTTAAAGTATTCTTAAGAAATGGAATTTTACAGGGGCGAGGGGGGGGAATTCAATTAAATTGTTTGGAATTAAATTTTTGGGCTATTGAGGATATTTTATGAAAAAAAAAGTCATTGCGGTTTTTTTTTCTTGGAGAAAATTAACAGCAAAATTGCTTGAAGGTTTTTCTGGGAACATTCTTATTCGCGAAGGTTTGTTGAAGTCTTTAAATGAGGCCTTGAGATTTCAGCATAAGGATTATTATGATGTGGGAAGAAATTTTCTTATCGAAAAGTCAAATGATCAATTTGTGATTTTTAAAGTAAAAAAAATGGTTTTTGAATGTTTAGACAAAAGTTTATTTAATGAGAAACTCGATTTAGTGGTTTTGGAATTAATGAGATTAACATTTTAATTAAGGTCAATAAAGAAAGTAACTAATCACATGATAAATAAAGCTATCGAAAAAATTAAAACTTATTAAAAAAATAATCATGCGAATAAAATATTCTTTCTATTATTATTCTCCATTTAAATTTATTTAATCCATTAAAAATAATGTACTAGAAGTACTGAAATTAGAATGTTCATATTTTAGGATCATTTCGTTACAGATTAACAGATGATTGTTGTTGAAAAAAAAAAGAGATGGCAAAGCGTCCCAGCTTTGCGGAATGCTCAAACTCACGAGATAGAGCTCACCGTGAATTAGCTTTTTGCATAATCTTTTGGAATAACTGATCTACTAAAGATCAAATTGATTCAAAAATCACAAAAGCATTTGAAAATCAAAAAATGGGTACTTAACCGATTCATTACCGATGAAGACCGATGCAGCCGGGTTCGAAATTTCAATACCTTTCCAAAAAATCCAAATTTAATCAAATCGGTTGAAAAATGAGCCTTCCAAAGTGCTTGATCTTTGACCTTCAATAATTCAAAATGGCGAATTTTCCGGTCATATGTATGTTTATGCGAAATTCTCGCCTGGACTAGCTCTAAAACATATCAAAAAATCATTGAAAAAGCTTGGGCCAATTTTGAGAAAAATCGAAAAAATTTTACTTTTCGGGAATATCAATTATTGGGGATGTAAAATTATTCAAAAATCGGTACTTAACCGGTTCATTACCGATGAAGACCAATGCAGCCGAGTTCGACATTGCAGTACCTTTCCAAAAAATCCAAATTTAAACAAATCGGTTGAAAAATTAGCCTTCCAAAGTGGTTGACTTTTGACCTTCAATTATTCAAAATGGCGAATTTTCCGGCCATAGGTATGTTTGGGTGAAATGTTCGCCAGGACCAGTTCTAAAACATATCCAAAAATCATTGAAAAAGCTTGGGCCAATTTTTTGCAAAATTGGAAAAACCTCATTTTTGACCTATTTTTGCGGGATAGGGAACGTACGAAAGGGGAGGGGGGAAAAGTAAAGAGGTTGGGTACGAGATAATGTCATTTGAGGAGGGGTCATCGAAGACCGGAAGTCGCTATCTCTTACCGTTTAAGCTCCAGAACAGTGAGAGGTTGAAAAAAAGGTCGATTATATAACTGCTCTCTATTTGAGTTCGAGCAGTAAAAATTATCACCCAGAATTCAAATCAAGAAAGAAAATAAAGAAAAATATTATTAAAATCGACTCAATGTAAAACTTTCCGTTTCGTGTACAAACTTTGCATAACTTTCCGCTAAGCAAGAAAAGAATGACAAATTATATTTCTATCTCTGTCGGGCTATTTTTCTTTCTTGTGTCCTTGCCCACACGAAATTCGGATATTAGGGGGGATTGGGGCACCTTTAAAATTGGGATTTTTCACATATTTTTAAATAAATTTGAGCTTTATCGTGATATAATTTAGTTGCACAAACAGATTGAGAAGCTAACTTACATTTTAATATGGTTCAGTTCTACTTAAACATAGGAGAAAAATCCCAATTTCAAAGGTGCCCCACTTCCCCCTAAATTGAGTGAAAAATAATTTATTTAAAACGTCTAGTGTCCTTTTAAGTTAGGAGATTTTCAAATATTTTCTTAGTTACATCTGAGAAGGTTTAGGATTACTATTCTGGACGAAAAATAATCCTACAAAGCTCAGCTAAAAATAATCATTATTACACTTATCATTTTTAAGTCTAAACTTTATGTGCTGGTCAGACCTACAGCTTGAACCGAGAGATGGCTTAACATAATTACAATCAATCAAAATAATGATTAGACTAAATTCCTATCAGTTTCCCCCTAACTGAGCCGTTTTTCGGCTTAAGGGCAGAATCACATTGACAGTAAAATGCTCACCGTCACCGTCAAAGCCCTAACCGTATTTCGTTAATTTACGCATTTTCATTGCAATTCTTACGCAAATTCTCAATTACCGTATTGCCTTATCTCATACTCGGTGGCCCTAGGTGAAAATAGTATAAGAAAATTGAATAAATAAAGCGGAAATGCGATAAACGGTGAGCAATAAAACTGTACGAAAAACTGTAGCAAAAAAACCCTACAGTTTTTTGTTTTGCTTACCGTTTATCGCATTTTCGCTTTATTTATTCAATTTTCTTATACTATTTTCACCTAGTGCCACCGAGTATGAGACAAGGTAATATCGTAATGGAAAATTTGTGTAAGAATTGCAATGAAAATGCGTAAATCAACGAAATACGGTGAGAGCTTTGACGGTGACGGTGAGCATTTTACTGTCAATGTGATTCTGCCCTAAGTCGGGAGAAGGATTAATGAAAAATTGATGGAAACATAATCTGATCATTATTTTGATTTTAATTAAATTAAGCCGTCTCTCGACTTAAACCCTAAGTCTGTCTAGGGCATTAGGTTGTGCGAGTTTTCATTTATTATTTTTTTTCTAATGATTAAACATTCATTATTTGTTTTTCTCATCAGTTTTTCTTTCAAACTTAGAAAATTTTCTTCGAGAAGAAAATTAATTTATAGAGGCTTCGGTTTTTGTCAAAATTTTGTTGACAATAATTTTCAAAATTCAAGCATTCAAGGGTTGGATTCAAGGAGTAACTCATTCACATTTTTTCTGTCAAGTGTTTCAAGTTTCTTGGGTTTCCCGATGCAAAAACTAGGTTTCTTGGGTTTTGCGATTCAATTCTTGCGTTTTGCAATGAAAAAAATGGGTTTCTCGGGTCTTACTCAAAAATTGTGATGCAATTTTTGGGCATTTTGGGTTTCGCAATGCAAAAATGAGTTTCTTGGGTTTCGCAATGCAATTTTTAGGTTTCTCAGGTTTCGCGATGTAAAAATAGGGTTTCTCAGATCTCGTGATGAAAAAACTGGGTTTATCGGGTTTCGAAATGCAATTCTTATGGGTTTTGCAATGCAAAGAGTAGATTTCTCGGGTTTCGCAATGCAATTTTTGGGTTTCTCGGGTTTCGCGATGTAAAAAATGGGTTTCTCGGATCTCGTGATGAAATAACTGGGTTTATCAGTTTTCGCAATGCAATTCTTACGGGTTTTGCAGTGCAAAGAGTAGATTTCTCGGGTTTCGCGATGCAATTTTTGGATTTCTCGGGTTTCGCGATGTAAAAAATGGGTTTCTCGGATCTTGTGATGAAAAAACTGGGTTTATCGGGTTTTGCAAAATGCATTGTTATGGGTTTTGTAATGCAAAGAGTAGATTTCTCGGGTTTCGCGATGCAATTTTTGGGTTTCTCGGGTTTCGCAATGTAAAAATGGGTTTCTCGGATCTCGTGATGAAAAAACTGGGTTAATCGGGTTTCGCAATGCAATTCTTATGGGTTTTGCAGTGCAAAGATTAGATTTCTCGGATTTCGCGATGCAATTTTTGGGTCTCACGAGTTCCACGATGCAAAAAGTACGTTTCTCGGGTTTCCCGAAGCAATTCTTGGATTTCGCAGTACAAAAATGGGTTAATCGCGTTTCACGGTGCAATTTTTGGGTCTATCGGGTTTCGCGATGCGCAAAAACGGATTTCTCGGCTTTCGCAGAGCGTTTCTCGGACAATTGACAAGGGTTTCTAAAAATGAATTACCCCTGGGTTAATTTTCTTGAAGGTTTAATAACGCCTTTGGACTTCGCAACTGTGATTTTATTACATTTCTGCTTTATCTGATTCTATTCTTGGTCTACAACTATTCTTCTATCTAGAACTTTCGTGTTGTGGACTTTATTGTGTAGCAGTACGGCACTTTTGCACCGGTAAGTCCCGGTACTTTCCCAGGTTTCGTAGTTCCTGTCTCCATATGACCAGGTCAGGGAGTCACAATTTTTGTAATTACTTTTTTTGGGAAAGGTGTCATTCTTTGTAATTACTTTTCAATGAAACGAAAGAGCGGGCTTTATAATAACGTAACTTCTACTTCGTATTCGCGAAATATTATATATGCGTATTTTCGAATGATCTAGCCTAGTACGTTTCGAGATAATTTATGGAGGCGGGGGCGGTCACCGAAGGCCGAAAGTTGATACCTTTCACCATTTGGCTGGCCTCTATAGCCCGTTACCAAACATACGAAAACATAAAAAGTATTTCAGATGCAAAAATCACTCATACTTTACACCGATTCAATGACGATTGTGAGTTGCTTGAAGGGTTAAAAATTTCAGGGCTAATCAATTAAAAATTAAACCCAATCTTAGTGAACACGATTTAGAAACATGCCCTCTAGAACAGCTTAACTTTGATCTCGAAAAATGGAGTATCCTTGTTTTTTATTAAGATTCTAGGATGCAAAGGAGGAAATAAGAAAAGAATCTTCATGTAATTGCGATTTATGAGAGAGTGGGGGTCGTCGAGGACCGAAAGTCGATATCTCTTACCGATTGAGCTATAGATAATTGACAAACTGAAAAACGAATCGATTAATTACACTGTGCAACGATGATTTTGTCGCCGGGTTCTCATGCTACTTTTTCTATTGCTAGGGTCAAATGATTTACGAAAATACTTATCATTTTGATTTCATTTGGATTTTGCGACTGGTATTTACGAAAAACGGTTTTTTCCGTTTTTTGATACTTGGGTGCCTATATCTCCGAATCTACTGAACCGATTTATTTCTCACTAAGGAATAATTTGTTCTCCTTTAGATGCCCGATAAATCCTCTGAACAGATGAAGTTCGTACAACCGACACCAGGGGCGCTGTAGTCCCATAAATGTCAGAAAACATGTAAAAATCGAAATTTGTAGCAACTTTGATCAAGAATATCTCGAAAACTAAAACTGTTCTTAACAATCTTATTTATGGGTGTGATAGAGAATTTTATTAGCTACATTTTTGTTCATATACAACTTTTTGCTCAGATTATTTTTTAGCCTCGAAATAGAGGTTCAAACGAAAAATGAGCACCCAGCCAACTAGAGAAAACCCTCATTATTTCACACATTTTGACTTTTTCTTTTCAAGTTGAGGTAAATCCAGGATATTTTCATACTTTTTCTAAATTGCATAAGTTTAATAAATATATACATATTTTTTTCTTTTACATCGGAAAATTTCTTAGCCCAAGATACACAGTCTCAAAGATGGCGTGACGCGCTTCATATTTCACTTGTGATTTTTGACAAAAATTTTAAAGTGCTCTATTTCGGGAAGAGGCCAAGATATTAGGTGAGATTCTTAACAATCTCACCTACTATAATCCTAACAAAATTTCATGTCGTCCGATCGACCTCAAATTTGGCCAAAATGTGTTTCAGCACTTCCTGATCACGAATATATATGTGGCTAATTTACGTTCCCGGCCGGCCGGCCGGCCGCTCTTTGGAGCTTAATAGCTCCTAAACTAAAAAAGATATCGACTTGCGGTTTTCGGCAAAGGTTATATATCGGGTGAAAATTGCAACTTAGTGCATAGACCCCCCACCCCCCACCCCTCCTTCCGCCATTTTGAAGACCCCCCTTTTTTTGTTTTCTCAATAGCTCCGCCCCTATGGCATTCAGCGGACTCAAATTTTAGTATGTTATAGCTGGGCCTTAGAGCTTTCCATCAATACCAAACTTAAGGTCCCCCGATCCCCCTGACCCGAGCTATAAGGGTCCAAAAAAAATTTCTTAAAATGGCCATAACTCCGGTTCTAATTGACAGAATTTAAAAAGTGAGGGCTTTTTGGAAAGCTCTCGTGAAATGCCACTTCCCCTTCTAACATCGCAAGTTCATAAAACCACCGCTAATGGCGCTTTTTTTTAAAAGAAAATTTTTAAATCTTAAAAGTTAAATAACTCAAAAATTCCATTGTGCATCGGGCTGAAAATTTAGTATGTTGTAGCCGTTGATTATACCTATCAAACAAAAAAAAACCTTAAGTCGATCCATAACCCCTGACCCGAGCTATAAGGGGTCAAAGTTCGAACATTGACCGGCCTCTATCTCCGGTTCTAATTAACATATCGACATAAATTTTACCTTTTTGGTTTCGTCTCGATGAGCACTTTCAGATGGAAGTTCAAAAAGTCACCACAGGTGGCGCTGTGATAGCGTCAAAATTCATCGAATTTCAAAGTCACTTTTCTCAAAAACGGCATTGTGCAAGTTAATGAAATTTTAGTATGTTGTAGTCCAGTCTAGGACGTTTCCAAAATGGTGCGTATGTGCGCTGTGGTTTCAATAGAACCGGAGATATGAAGGGTCAAAGTTCACGAAATTCAAAAAATCATATCTCCGGTTCTATGTGACCGATTTTGATGAATGAGGGCTTAAACGAAAGATCTCACCAAATGCTACAACTTTCTAGAATATTTGAACTTCGTGGGACCAACACCAGGGGCGCCACAGTCGAAAAACCAATTTCAATATCACATAACCTCAATTATCTCGACTGTCGCTGAACCGATTTTGATGATTACTTCAACATAATTGTAGAGGACATTTGTCTCTACATTTCGTCCATACATCATTTTCCACTCAGACTACGCTATCACTCCGATTTTGCCGTTTAAGTGTGAAAAAATTGATTTTTCCCATAATAACGCTTTGAAATCACTCAGATGCCAATTTGACTGCCTCTACTCCACCAAGACACTTAAAATAGGGGTTTAAATGGAAAGTCCCGCAAAATACAACAATTCTTTGATATAGTTGAAGTTCAACAAATGACTACTTGGGGCACTCTGGATGAAAAAACGAGTTAAGAAACAAAAAACCTCGCTTATCTTGGCTTCTGAGTAATCGATGAGATCATGTTCTATGAGAAAATTATAGAGAACATTCTGGTCTACATTTCACCCATATATCACTTTTCTGTCAGTTCATCCAAATCCTTGATATTTTGGCTTAAATACAAAATTTGTATAATTTCACGAATTTTATTCAAGATAACTGAATGGCGTCTCCCAACTTCAGCTCTAAATCGAATTTGCATGCACTCCGAGTTAGCTCACGTTAAGAATCTCACCTACATAAGCCGGTTAGGATTATCTGTCCCTTTTTTGCTATTTTTTTTTTAAATCTGACATGTAATTTTATTCTCTTTAAAGGCGTCTCCAAACTTTCCCCTATCATTGTAGGAAGCAACGTCAAAATAAAAAAAAGGCAATTTGTTTATGAAAATTGATTCTAGTGTGTAGACACCATAAATCGACATACTTTTGATTTTTTTTAAATTAAAAAGTATATTATTAACATAAAAAACTACATTCCCTCAAAGAAAGAGGGTCCACTTTTTTGTTGAACTACTTAATTTTTTTTTTTTGGAAATTCCCCAAAACAATTGAGTAGTTAAACTCAAAAATGGATAGACTTCTTTTCAGGGAGTATAGCACCACAATAGTATTTACCAAAAGGAAAAATATTGAAACTTTTGGATTTGGTATTTAAAAGAAAAAAAAGTTCAAATTTTTTTTTTGGTAAAAACAAAACTTTAACATATATTTGGCACATATACTCTATTTTGAAAATGTTTTTGACTTTTATTGCGAAATATATAAATAAAAAGTCCAGTACGACTCTGATAGTATTAATTCCTAAAAATTTCGAACACAGTGAAAAATATATAAAAATATGTAAAATTTCAAATTTAATGTCAAACTTTTAAACTACTTTTGTCGAGTAACAATCTGAGTCAATTTTGAATGAGTGAAATAGTAACTTCAACAAGAAAAATAACTTAGAATATTGCAGACATGACATGTGTTGACTCTATTGGAATCGTACTGTATTTTTTTCGAAAAGTAAAGTGATCAAAGTCTAAAACATTTTTAAAAAAAATAGCGTATATGTACTAAAAATGTGAAAAACTTTTGTTTTTACCAAAAAAAAAATTTGAACTTTTTTTTCTTTTAAATACCAAATCCAAAAGTTTCAATATTTTTCATTTTGGTAAATACTATTGTGGTGCTATACTCCCTGAAAAGAAGTCTATCCATTTTTGAGTTTAACTACTCAATTGTTTTGGGGAATTTCCAAAAAAAAAAAATTAAGTAGTTCAACAAAAAAGTGGACCCTCTTTCTTTGAGGGAATGTAGTTTTTTATGTTAATAATATACTTTTTAATTTAAAAAAAATCAAAAGTATGTCGATTTATGGTGTCTATACACTAGAATCAATTTTCATAAACAAATTGCCTTTTTTTTTATTTTGACGTTGCTTCCTACAATGATAGGGGAAAGTTTGGAGACGCCTTTAAAGAGAATAAAATTACATGTCAGATTTAAAAAAAAAAATAGCAAAAAATATCTTGGCCTCTTCCCGAAATAGAGCACTTTAAAATTTTTGTCAAAAATCACAAGCGAAATATGAAGCGCGTCACGCCATCTTTGAGACTGTGTATCTTGGGCTAAGAAATTTTCCGATGTAAAAGAAAAAAATATGTATATATTTATTAAACTTATGCAATTTAGAAAAAGTATGAAAATATCCTGGATTTACCTCAACTTGAAAAGAAAAAGTCAAAATGTGTGAAATAATGATGGTTTTCTCTAGTTGACTGGGTGCTCATTTTTCGTTTGAACCTCTATTTCGAGGCTAAAAAATAATCTGAGCAAAAAGTTGTATATGAACAAAAATGTAGCTAATAAAATTCTCTATCACACCCATAAATAAGATTGTTAAGAACAGTTTTAGTTTTCGAGATATTCTTGATCAAAGTTGCTACAAATTTCGATTTTTACATGTTTTCTGACATTTATGGGACTACAGCGCCCCTGGTGTCGGTTGTACGAACTTCATCTGTTCAGAGGATTTATCGGGCATCTAAAGGAGAACAAATTATTCCTTAGTGAGAAATAAATCGGTTCAGTAGATTCGGAGATATAGGCACCCAAGTATCAAAAAACGGAAAAAACCGTTTTTCGTAAATACCAGTCGCAAAATCCAAATGAAATCAAAATGATAAGTATTTTCGTAAATCATTTGACCCTAGCAATAGAAAAAGTAGCATGAGAACCCGGCGACAAAAAAAAAGTTTGAAATTGTTGCACAGTGTTATTAATGCTTTCTCCTCAAATTCGAGCAATAAGAATTATTTGTTTGTGGTTTACTAATTTACTCAGTTATTAAGAAAGGTTTCAAAGTTTTTGGCTTTACGCAAGGTGCTTTTTAATTTGACGAATTCAATGCATTACAGAAATCTAATGAATAAATTATAAGAATGAAAAATTTTTGTTTTAAAATGGAGGGAAGTGGGGCACCTTTGAATTTGGGGCAGCTTTAAAATTGGGCTTTTTTCTCCTATTTTTAAATGGAATTGAGTCTTATCATTTGAAAGTAGGCGAGAAAACCTAATTTCAAAGCTGCCCCAATTCAAAGGTGCATTACTTCCCCCTACATAATTATTTTTATGATTTCTCAAAATTAATTATACTTGAGATTTAAGTGAATATATTTTTTCTCAAGTTAATTAAAATAGTTTTTTTTTATTGAAAAAAAAACATAGCTTTTGGAATTTCATGTTGTAATATGAATGTTTTAGGAAATCATGACTTCGATCACGGCCTAGATGTTTTGTCCAAGTGGGTAGATCGATGCCACTTTCCCTGGCTTATGTCCAATGTGGTGGACAATGAAACGGGCCGTCCGTTGGGTGATGGTAAGATCACACATATTATGAGATATGGTGAACACCAAATTGGTTTGGTGGGTTTAGTGGAGCGACAGTGGCTGGAGACATTGCCCACGATAGATCCCAAGGAAGTTACCTTCATTGACTTCTCCAAGGCAGCCCATGAATTGGCAGCTGAGCTGCGAAAGGAGGGCTGTGACATTGTAATTGCCCTAACGCACATGCGAACGCCCAATGATGAAGAACTAGCCAGGCAATGTCCAGAAATTGATTTGATTCTCGGTGGGCATGATCATGTCTTTGAAGTCATTCAAGTTAATGGTACGAATATTGTGAAATCTGGGACGGATTTCAGGCAATTTTCGAAGATTGCAATTGAGAGTGAACGGGATGCAAATGGGAGGCTTCAAATGGAAATTGAGCGAGTGGATGTAACAGCTTCCTATGCTGAGGATGAGATTCTCAAGGCGGAACTTGACAAATACTCAGCGACAATTGAGTCAAAGATGGGCGAGGTACTGGGAACATTTTCAGTGGAGTTGGATGGGAGATTTTCTCATATTCGCACGGCTGAAACGAATCTGGGAGATTGGGTTTGTGATGTAATTCTAGCAGCTACTGGGGCGGATGTTGTGCTAATCAATTCGGGCACATTCCGATCAGATCAGGTTCATCCAGCGGGTCCCTTTACGATGCGTGATTTGGTGAATGTGGTGCCAATGAGGGATCCACTGATTGTTCTCGAAATGCCGGGGAGCGTGCTGCTGGAAGCACTGGAGAATGCCGTGTCGGCATATCCGAAGCTCGAAGGGCGTTTTGTTCAAGTTTCTGGAATCTCCTTTGTTTTTGATCCATCACAAGCACCAGGGAGGCGTGTGGAAGCACGCCTGGTGCGTGTGGCTGATGAATGGCTCAATCTGGAGCAGAATTATGCTGTTTGCATCAAGAGCTACATGCACAGTGGCTGCGATGGCTTCCACATGTTCAAAGATTGCAAAGTTCTGGTAAGTTCACTTTTAGGAGATTTTTAATTGAAATTGAAATCAATTTAATTCATGGGAATTCTTTCAGATGGATGAGGATTCCAGTCCTGAATTGGGCTTAGCAATTCAGAATCACTTCAAGGCAATAGATGTACGAATGGGCAAAGGACGTCCGTCGAAGCATCGTCAGAGTTTGGTGACTCTGTCCAGACGCCATAGTACAGTCCAGATGATGGATAGCATGGAGCTGGATGGACCAACACCCGTGCGGAGGATTTCTCTGCAAAAATCCATGGATAGTGTACCCAAACTCCTCAGACGCACTTCGCTGGACGATCTGGAACAGGCCAGTTGCCAACTGGCTCCAGACATTCAACACAGGATTATCTCAGCCCAGAATTCCGAGGTGAGTGTGAGTGGCTTTTCTTATGTTTCCAGGAAGACTATTTTTTTTGCGTAGGGCGAAGTGGGGCACCTTTGAAAGTGGGGCACCATTGAAATTGGGATTTTTCTCCTATTTTTAAATGGCAAAAAACAAATGGTCACTAAAAAGTCAAAAGTGGTCAGCAGAAAATCAAATTTGATCAGCAAATAATTCGAAATAATCAGCAAAAATTTTCAATTTTGAATAATTAAAAATGAGCAGTAAAAAATAAAAAGTGGTCAGCAAAAAATTAAAAAGGAGCAGTAAAAAATAAAAATTGGTCAGCAAAAAATAAAAAGTGGTCAGTAAAAAATTAAAAGTGAACAGTAAAAAATTAAATGTGGTCAGTAAAAAATTAAAAGTGGTCAGTAAAAAATATAAATTGGTCAGCGAAGGATTAAGCCAGTGATAATCCTAAATCAGCTTATAGAGGTGCATTTCCTTCGGGATCGGGAATCTTCAAATTCCCGATCCCGATCAAATTTTATTTTTTACTGATCATTTTTAATTTTTTACTGACCATATTTTATTTTTCACTGATCATTTTTTAATTTTTTGCTGACCACTTTTTGTTTTTTACTGACCATTTTTTTATTTTTTACTGTTCATTTTTAATTCTCTGCTGATCACTTTTTAACTTTTTACTGATCATCTCGAATATTTCTACATACTGCTCGTTTTAAATTTTTTGCTGACCTCTTTTTATTTTTTACTGCTCATTTTTAATTTTTTGCTGCTTTTTTAAATTAATTTTTTGCTGACCAAATTCAATATTTTTACTGCTCATTTTAAATTTTTTACTGACCACTTTTTATTTTTTACTGGCCACTTTTTGTTTTTTACTGATCATGTTTTACTTTTTACTGATCATGTTTAATTTTTTGCTGATCACTTTTCATTTTTTACTGACCGCTTTTAATAAAGTACTGCTCTTTTTTAATTTTTTACTGATCTTTTTAAACTTTTTGCTGCCCTTTTTAATTTTTTACTGACCATTTATTTATTTTTTCCTAATCATTTCGAATTTTTTGCTGACCAAATTTGACTTTTTACTGCTCGTTTATTCAATGCCTTTTTAAATTGAACTGAGCCATATTGAACTGAGCCATAGCTTCTCAATCTGTTTGTGCAGCTAAATTATATCACGATAAGTATCAATTTTATTTAAAAATGGGTGAAAAATCCCAATTTCAAAGGTGCTCCACTTTCCCCTATCAAAAATATTCCCGCAAATTGGATTTTTAATTGTAGTTCTCAAAGATTTTAGGAAAATCCAAGGGGTAATTCATGAGGGAAAAATTTGTCATGTCATTAATTTTTCTGTTTCTAGTAAGGAAACATGCTTCTTCTTAACCGTTTCTAATTCTAACGTGAATCCAATTGTGATTCTACGATTCTAGCATATTTTTCTTTGATGTTTTCTTTGATACAGATGGTTTTTAGCGCATTCAGAATTGTGTGTTTTTTTTTGTTTAATGATTCTGCGTTTCTATATTGTTTCTGTTTTTTTTTAATGGCCTCTACACATTAGGAGCAATTTTTGTCAAAAATTGCTTTTTTGAAGGAAATTCCCTGCAGCGTTGTAGGGGGAAACGTCAAATTTCTGGCAAAAACGCAATTTTTGACGAAAATTGCTCCCAATGTGTAGACGCCTTAAGAAACCTTTTTACATTTCAAGAAATCGCAGAAATGTTTCCATGTTTCTAGAAATGTGTCATTATTTCTTAAAATATTTCCATGTTTTTTTTTTTACTGTTTTTTGATGTTTCTGATTTTTTATAGAAATTATTTATTTCTAGAAATTTTTGCATGTTTGTAGGAAGATTTCTGTGTTTCTATAAATGTTTTCGTATTTATATCGGGCGTTTGAAAATTAGAAAGGGCCAACTCATTTTGAGCAATTTTTCAGGAGACACTGCATTAAAGATTCAATTTTGTGTGAATAATTATCTCAATTTAATGTCTGGACTAAAACAATCCATTTCTTTTCTTTTCGTATGAGCATATAAACATCAAACTTTTCATATTTTTACATCTCAAAATTCTAGGGTCAAGTAATACGTCTTGAGCCTTTTTAAGTTTAATTATAATATGAAATTGACATAGTTAGATCAAATACGCTCCTCTTTGTTTACTAACTTTTGTCCATTTTGAAGACAATTTCATAATTCGACGAATGAAGTTCTCGTTCCTACAGGTGAAAAACTTGACTAGATCATTTGTACAAGCCTCTATCTATTGAGGACAATTTTGCAATATCAAGAAAATTTTGCAAATACTTGAAAAGGTGATAATCAATTATTAGTGCCAGATCTGGAGTATAGAGGAAAGTACTCTCCCTTCGAATTCGCATAAAGTTCTCCTTTTATTTTTCCTAAAACGCTTACACAAAATTATCATGTAATTATCAATAATTGATAATTAATAAGTCTCTTAGGAAAAATAAAAGAAAATTCACATTATTCGAATGCACAAACGTTCGAAGGAAGAGTATTTTCCCTATGGTGGGTGCGATAGAACCTCACATCTAAGCTCTCGGATCTTTTGGAGCGTCGTTAAAGATATATGCGGCCTGGCGTTGTCTTCCTATTGGCGAATTCTGGACGCTTCTGATCGATCACCTGCTTCGATCTGGTCAGTTGTTCACAAGAGAGGTCCGAATTGAGTGTTTAGCCATTGTGTAGCAACTCATAGAGGAGAAAGCTCTTCCAATTTCACCAAACACCAGCAAAAGCCTTCTGACCGTTACTCCGGGCTCGACGATCGTTCAGGCTGGCTCATCCACGCTCGGACCACGATTTTTTCCGACTATTGTTCTCGTATGTGACTCATTTTTCATCGCTAGTCACCTTCCGTTTCAGAAATGGTCCCATTTCGTTACGTTTCAGCGAAAAGTTTCGGATATCAATTCTAAATTCAGTCCAAAAAGTCCTTTTTCGACCATTCTTCGGCATATATTCACGGAGAAGTACAAGAGTTTACATTCGAGAGTACGTACTTCTTTGTTGCTTTTGTTTATGAATCTCAAGTTCCATATTACACATCATTCTAAATTCCACCGTCTTACCTTACTTCAAACAAATTACGTAAGCAATAAAAAAAATTGAAAAGACCTCTAAACAAGAAATCAAGTGACTTATATTATCTGAGAATTTATTAAATTCTCCTCCTAAGCGCATTAAAATCTCAAAATCGCAAAAAAAAAACTGAGTTAGCCCATCGTAATTTCCAAAGAGCGATCATTAATGCATTTACGTTTCCAGAAAGATTTTTGTGTTTCTGGAACAGTTTACGTGGCTTCTTGGATATTTTTTTTTGTTTTTCTAAAAATGTTTCTGTGTTTTTAAAAAGGTTTATATATGGAAGTATTTCACTGCATGTGTGGAAATATTCAGTGTTTTTTTTTAATAAAATTACTGTATACAAGTTCTTCCTTGTTTATAAACATTACTTTGCGTTTCTAGAAATATATTTGCATTTTTAGAAGAGTGTCCGTATTTCTAGAAATGACCACCTTCCATGATTTTAGACAAGGGGGTGACATTAGCTCTGAAAAATGCGACCGATTTTACTGTAAATTTTTCCCTGTTTTCGTATATATTTCACGAGATATCTCCAAAACTACATAGGTTGCCAATTTGGGGTTTTCGGTTGCCTATTCAATATTAAGTTGGCTTTTATTTTGCATTTATATTTTTTGCTAATTTATTCTACACTGACAGAAAACAACTAATAAACTTAAAAGTTTTTTCGGCGCGCTAGAAACATATGGGAAACATAGGAAATGTCATGCCCCTGATTTTAGATATTTTGTCCATTTTTATGTAGAAATATTTCTTTTCTAGATTTCTAGAAACATTTCTGTGTTTCTCGAAATGTTTTCAAATTTCTAAAAAAAAAATAATTTAGCGTTTTAAGAAATATTTATGTATTTATTATTATTCTAAAAAATGTTTTTCACCTTCTGAATACTAGAAATATTTTTAAATGCTGCAAAATCCGCAAAATGTTTTATGAATTCATATGTTTATGTAAAAATGGTATTTTCGAGTTATAGAAATATTCCCATGTTCTGTAAATGTTTTTGTATTCTAAAAATATTCAAAATTTTATAAGAAAAATCAAAAAAATAATAAAATGAAATTGTTTAGTGTCTCATTTCTAGAAAATTCTTCCCATTTCTAGAAATATTTTAGAATTTAACCCTCTAACGGGTAAGACCGCCTCCAGGCGGTCATTCTATAAATCGCATTTACTGCGATAATATTACTTATTTGAAGTTGAAATATCTACAGTGTCCTCAGTTATAGTCTTACTAACTTATTTTCTGAAGCTGGACTCATTTTGACCTTTCGTTTGCTTACAATCTTCAGTTTTGTGTGACAGGTCAGAGAAAAAAACAACAAAATGTCGCTCGCGACATTTTGCGTTTTCAAGTGCAAAAAAGATTGTTTTAAAGTAATCTAACTGTAGTAAGAGTGTTACGTTCTGAAAGATATGCTATTCTAGTTTGTATATTTCAATTGATAAGTGTGAAAAAACTAGAAATAAGCGTTTTAAAAGAAAAAAAGGAAGACCGCCTGTGGGCGGTCTTATCTGTTCAAGGGTAAAATTTTCAAAAATTACCGATTTTTTATTTAATTGTTTTGGTTGTTCTAGTAAAATATATTATTATTTTGCAATATATAAATCACGGAAAACAACTGAGATTATACGAAGACTGTCCAGAATGAGTAAAATGGTCGATTTCTGCGAATTAAGCGAAATTGATAAGGAAGCAGACTTCAACAGTGACGATGAGTTCCATAATTCGTTCTTTAATGCTCCAGATCGTGAAATAAAACCAGAAGATGAGCAATGTAGTTCAAAGGACCTTCAAATTATACAAGAAAGTGACGTTTTCATAGCTGATCTGTGACCTATTCGGTAAAAATCAGTCTTATTGAAACACCTTAAGCTTCATTAACATCTAATTATAAAAGTTATAAACGTTTTTTTCCTATAAATTATCATTTATTAGATAATCATATACAACATTCATCCATAAAAAATGTTTATAATTCATTTATTTTACTATTTGTTCACTATTTTTCAATTAAAATATTTCAGTCTTTTTATGCCTTAAACGGATATGACCGCCTGGAGGCGGTCTTTACCTTTTCTCACCTGGCGCCCAAACGGAAAGAGATAATGAAGAATGGATGGTATTTTTGAGTTCAGTGGACCATTAATTACCCTAGACAAAATTATTTAACTACTTTTCTTGGATATTAAAGAAAACACCGTTAGAGGGTTAATAGAAACATTTTTGTGTTTTGTGAAACATTTCTCTGTGGAATGATTTGTGTTTCCTCAATGACTTACCCCTTTGTAAAACTTTAAAAAACTTTTTTTTTGCAACAAATTAAGTGATTTTTTTAATAATTTGGAAAAACATGTACTTTTCCGAAATGATACAGAAAAATTTTAAAAAGTACAAGTGAAATAGGTGTTTGCTAATGGGTTCTTTTTGAATGTTGCAGCATGTCCAGGAGTTGCTGAGGCGTCGGGAAACACAAGAGAAGAACACTGTCATCAAGGAAGTGGACGAGTACTCTTAAAGAGACGACGATCCAGCTTCCGTCGATAAGTCCTCCTTTTTCCATATTTTCCTCACCCTGAGTTTCCCTCAAAGAGACAGATGACAATGAAAGAAAGGCTTTAATTAATTGTTATATTTTAAATAATATACCTCTCTGGTTTATATTTGTTGTCACAAAGCCGGAGATTGTTTTTGAGGCATCAATCGAGCTACAGATGGCTACAGATCTAACTTATAACTTTAATTGTATATTTTCCCGTGGAAATGCGCGCTTCATTTCTTGCCAAAAAAAAAATGAGTCACCTCGAAGGATGGTGGAAGTGGATTGGATATTGATGAGATGATTTACCCATTGATATTAATCAGAGAGCTTAAGAAGAGATGCTTAAATGGGAGTCTGAGGTTTTCTCCCAAGGCCAGAGTATTTTGAGGATAGAAAGATGTGTAGTATTTTTGTAAGCTTTTTTTCTGCCTCCCATTGTATCTTTGAATTATGTGAGAATGCGGTGCCTCTGGAGGCGAGATATAATTCAGAATATTTATTTAGAAGTCTGTTGAGGGTGTTTTTCTTGCAAGAGACATTCCAATTGTAAAAGGTCTATATATTTACCGAGTGGGGCGACATTTAACACACATAAAATGAACACAAATTGTAGATAAATGCACTTGTGTTGATTATAAATAAAATACTAAAGAATTTAAGTGATTTTTTGTGTTTTCATTTTCTTTCGATTTGATGAATTTCCTCCGTAACAGCCATTTTGAATTTCCCACCAAAATTCAAATGTTTTCCAGTCGATTTCCAGGAATTACAGAAATTGAATAATTTAATTGTCTGTGCCTTTTATATTTATAACAATTCTTGGTAATTGCATATTCAATGCCTTCAATGCTATTTAAGTAGAATTTTCATAAAATTATCTCATAAATTCGTGTAAATATGCAGAAAATTAGCGGAAAAACATCTTCCAGCGGTATGAAGTTGGCAGTGAATTGACAGTAAAGTCCCCCCACTCCAGTGCAAAAAGGAAAATTTCTATACCAAATTGTATTATGAGGTGTTGGACGGGAAAATTGCCGTTTCCCCGTGAAAAAAGTATTTGTGCGTAAATATCACGCGTTGATCCCATCACCAGCATCTCTCTACTTCATGAAATCACCATGTTAACACACAAGAACAACCAAGTTGTCCGGAAGAAAATGCAAGTGAGTGCGACATAACCTAAGTGTGAAGGGTCAATTTCCAGGGAGTAGCCTTTTTGGGGCCTTTTCCTGTCTCTGTGCTGCAAAAAAGTTGTACCTGAGTGATCGTGGGTAGTGTAAGTGGGATTTTGTGTATGGTTGCAGGTGTCATTTGTGATCCGAGAGGCAGAGGAGAAGCGTCATAGGAATGGTGTGAATGCCCTGCAATTGGACCCGGTGAATGGGAGACTGTACTCAGCGGGGCGCGATGCGATCATCCGGGTGTGGAATAGTACTCAGACAACATCCCAGGAGCCCTACATTCAGAGCATGGAACACCACAATGACTGGGTGAATGATATTGTTCTGTGCTGTGGTGGACGCCACCTGATCAGTGCGAGCTGTGATACAACGGTTAAAGTGTGGAATGCCCACAGGGGTTTCTGCATGTCCACACTCAAGACACACCGTGACTATGTCCAGGTAATGTACTATTTTATTAGTAGC
The DNA here is from genome assembly GCF_024763615.1 of Phlebotomus papatasi. Classification (NCBI taxonomy): domain Eukaryota; kingdom Metazoa; phylum Arthropoda; class Insecta; order Diptera; family Psychodidae; genus Phlebotomus; species Phlebotomus papatasi. The sequence goes on from NC_077223.1 coordinate 51,835,532, forward strand.
ACAGATTCCCTCCTCTTCCGCGGATGCTTCAATGTCAGACTGATCCGTAGGCACTGGCGTACGCCAAGGATCGCGAGCAAGTGGCAAGTGCTGGGCTAGATAAAGCCATCTATCTGTGGGATGTGAATACCCTCACAGCACTTACAGCCAGCAATAATACCGTGACCACTTCTAGTCTGCCCGGAAGTCGCGATAGCATCTACAGCCTGGCCATGAATCAATCCGGAACGGTAATTGTAAGTGGTTCGCCAGAGAATACGCTGCGCGTGTGGGATCCACGCACCTGCAACAGGCTGATGAAGCTCAAGGGGCATACGGAGAACGTAAAGGCGCTGGTGGTGTCACCAGATGGAAAGGAAGTGGTGTCTGGAAGTTCAGATGGCACCATCAAACTCTGGAATTTGGGTGAACAGCGATGCATCCAGACACTCCATGTACATTCCGAGGGCGTTTGGGCACTCTTGACCACTGACACCTTCTCGCATGTCATATCAGGTAAGTTATTCACCATTTTTCTGTAGGGGAGGCCGGGGAGGTTTGGGACACTTTTTCATGTTTAGATTTTGCGGTCTATAGGATACTTATGGATATTGATTTTATAAAAAAATACTCGATAGAACTTGGAAAACAACTGAGTTTTCTTGGAGAAGATAAAAGATTTACCTTGACGCTTTGTCCCAAACCTCCCCGATTTGGGGCACTATAGGACGCAAAAGAGGATGTTTGGAACGCGTTTTTTCTCGCAAAATTTGCATTATTGGAACACGTTAATTAATTATAAATACTAGATTAAAAATATGTCTAATAGAAATAAAAATGTTTAGGGCAAATTAAGCTAATTCAAAACCTCACTGTTTTCATCACGGGGGTGACATTAGCTGTGAAAAATGCGTCCGGTTTTAGTGTAAATCTTTCCCTGTTTTCGTACACATTTTACGATATATCTCCAAAACTACGTAGGTTGCCAATTTAGGGTTTTTGGTTGCCTATTCTATATTAAATTGGCTTTTATTTTGTATTTATATTTATTGCTAATTCATTCTACAATGACAGAAAACAGCTAGTAAACTCAAAAGTTTTTTCGGCTCGCTAGAAACATATGGGAAACATAGGAAATGTCATGCCCCTGGTTTTCATGATAAATACAGTACTAAATTACTATATTTATATATTTTCTATACCACAGTTTCATTATTTAGTTAATTTTGCTCCAAATAAAGCGAAAATCCATTCATATTCACAAATTTTAATTTGTTAATTTCTCAGAAAAATTAAAAGTGTACCTTTTCACCATGGGATTTTTCATCGATCAACCATGTTTTCCAATGAAAAACACAATAGGGTGACTGTTGGTTATTCGTTTTGTTTAACATTTATGTCATATTTCTGGCTAATTTTGGTTAAATTAAGTGCTAATCTTTCTTGTTAACGATACGTGAAGTTTTCAAATGAAATAATTACCTATTTCGTGAACAAAAAGGGTTTTCCTGAAGTGTCTGCAAATGCTTCAATAGGAAACCCCGGAAATATGATTTTTTTTTGGATAGATTTTCTTATTGTGTTAGATGGGAAAGGAGAAAAGCCCAGGAATAATTACAAATCCTGCACTCAAGAGCAACTCAACAAGGTTTTGGAAGCCTTTCGTCGCGATTTCACTTACACTGTTTGTCTCCAATTAGAAACTTTCCCTTGTCTCCATTTGGATTAATTTGTTTCCAATAGCAGCATTTTACACTCGCCTATTTTTCTTGTATTTAAGAAGTTTTTAAATTATATCTAAAGAATTTTCACTAAACAGTAACATTCTAGAAGAGCCAAGGAGCAAATTTATGTAATTATCTTCAGAAAAAATATGAACTTAATGTGTTGAATCTTCTGTTAAAGTTAAAGCGTCTGGAAATGGTTTTGAATTAGGAGATTTACCCTAATCTTTTTTTTTTCAAACTCAGAAATTAATATCAATTAATTTTTTGTACAGTAGAGTCATTTATTGTCCATCAATTATTTAAAATAGTTTCTTCTTATTTTCCATTTACCTTTCTTTGTTTTCTTTTATTCTAAATATTGCAATTATGATCATTAAATTCCTCAGGCGAGTAGATTTTATGTACCTGTTTTTTCCTTATTTCTCTTTGAGAAATCAAATTATAGGTCTATTGCAGAAAATAAACAACCCAGTAGCGAAAAGATGTCTTACATAAGCCTTACATGATAGTGCATGTAAGCCTTACAAATCACTATCGCTTATGGAGGTTTAACATGGTATAACCACACTTTTGTCACTTACGTAAGCCTTACTTGTAAAGCATAAGAAAGCTATTGGATGCATTTTTATGGTTTTTAAGGATACCTTACATAAATACACAAGTAAAGCATTTGTAAGCAAATTCTGTAAAATTATAGTAATAAATACTTGTAAGCCATAAGAATTGCATTCATGTAAAGCATTTCAGAAGGCAAAAAATATTCAAGGTAAGCCCTAAAAAGGACCAACTTGTAAGTCATACGTCAAACTATCTTTTATGGACGTTTAACATTGTATAACTACTTTTTTGTCACCTAAGTAAGCCTTAAAATATAAGGCCGACGAACGCTTTTCATGAAAAGCATTCGTAGAAAAAGTTGAAGTGACTCTCATTAGAGAGCTCACTTCAGAATATGATCACAAGTATCATATTCATAATCATTCATCTTAATAGTAGGTTTTAGTTAAAAACAAAACCCCACTGATGAATAGAAATAAAATATTTCACCTGAACCTTTTGTATCAGAACTCCGGTGTAGCTCGCATGAATTATATCTTTAAAGTGAAAATTTCCAGTAAGCCATTCGTAAGGCATACTTATGTCTCACATGATAACGTATCCTTCATAGAACTTACATGATGATTAATATGCATACAATACATAGTAAAAAGTAAAACTTTCATAATGATTTATTTGTAGAAGAAGAGAAAAACTTACACCATGTTGTATTTATGCCTTATATGACAGTATAAACTTTCATATACCTTATTTCTAAGTTTTATGAGAGCAAAACATGGTAAAGCTTTAGAATAGTTTACGTGTTGATTAAAAGAATGCTTTACATCTTACGTTACTTAAGCCTTACATGATGGTGTACCCTTTCAATTACCTTACTTGTTATTATTACGAAAGCAATACATAGTAAAGCTTTAATATGTATTGCATGTTAATTGAAAGAAAGCCTTACACTGTGACTTATTTATTCCTTACATGACAGTGTATACTTTCATATACCATACATGTTAGTTATTTTGAAAGCAATAAATTTGTAAAGCTTTCACATGACTTAAATGTCGTTTAAAAGTAAGGCTTACACGGATCCTTACAAATCACTATCAATTTGACAATCTGCGAAGTGAAGTTAGCGTCGCCTATTGAAAAGAGATTGCGACACGTGGTAAAATCATTCCAAAATCCAAAATATTACCACTTTTCGCCATGCCTTATTTTTATATAAAAATAATATACAATGATATATTAATTAACTAAATACAAATTTTATGTATTTCACAAGTGTAATTAAATATTCAATGGACAAATTATTGATCCAAAAATGTATCTTTTGCTTGATGAAAATTTGATGACACTTAGTATATTTGGTAAGAAATATTGGATTCGATGCACATGTTAAAAATGTTACTCTAAAAAACGCTCAAAATCGTTAATCCAAATCGAATAATTATTATTTTTCGACTCTATAAGTAGCAGCAGTAAAAATACAAAGAACTTTGCGGCTCATTTATTTCACAAAACACGAAAAATAGCGATTACAATATAAGTGGCGAAAAGTAGGGCACTGGTGAGAAGTGGTGATTCCACCCTATTCTTCATTTTGACAATAAAAAATTGCACGCCACCTAGAGGAAAGGCTCATAATTTTGTCCAGTTTCTTATTTTGGACCCTTTGAGGATGAAATTGGACACTAAAAATAAATTAATTAAAATGATGAATTTTTATTCTAATATTAGATAATTAATGAATTCTATCTAAATATTTGTTCTTTTTGGAAGATTTTAACATTAAATACGTTAAATTTTGAATATGATATGAGTTGAAATTGCTTTGTTGAAAATTTAGTGTGAGCAATTGCTTACGAGAAATATGACAGAACTTTATGTTTACTTCAGTTCTTATTTAGCTTGGTGAAGTACTAACAATGTTTCTTCGGTTTTTTGAGTGATATTATTAAATATCCATTGAAAATTGTGGTGAGTCACGTTAATGATGATTTGTACATTTGACATGAAGTGAGATTTGCCTTGTGAATTAGATTTTTCGTGCGAAAAATGGGAAATTTTTTAAGACATTTACCAGTGAGGTGATGATTCTTATTTTGGACAGGTGTTTCTCTCACGAAATTTCGTGAAGTTTTAGCTTTTGTGATGACTAGGTTGGATAAATGCCTGGAGAAACAAAGGGCATCATCTCTACGAAAGAGATGTAGCGAGAAATGCCTTGAAAGACTCCCGGAAAGGCCAGGGAATGAGCGAATCCGCACGTACTTAGAGTACCGAAGTCAACTCACTTTAATGAATGATATAGAAAGTTTCTGGGCTTCTTGTGACATTATACGTTTCCCTTACATGAACAGGAAGAGGACTTGGTAAGATTGGTTCATGAAATAAAGACCAATAGGCATCCTGTTGAGGCGGATTAGCTGTCCAAATTTACAGCCAAGTTGGACAAATTAATAAACAAGTTGTCCAAAATAAGAGTCAAATTCACCTCTACATATCAATTCATTTTTAAACGTATTAAAACTAATTTTAGTAAAAACAAAGACGATAAATAGCTTGCTAAGTTTCTAAACAACCCTTCTGAAAAGAGAGTAACAAAAAAAGTCAATTAGTATCGAAAATATCGCACTTCAAACTTGGAACATCGATACTTATAAGCAGACTGGACCAAATTATGAACCCTTACCCTAATTGATTCGGTTTGTGTGGCATACAGTAAAAAATCTCAAATCTTGGACTCCTTTTTTAATACGAAGCTTCAAAACCTTCCCCTAATAATGTAGGAAAAATTCTCTGTCTCCCTCTCTCTGATGATTCCCAGTATTATTAATCGTATTGAGATATTGTATTATAAGGTAATCATTTTTACAATGTCCATATCCCGTGTTGGAAGAATCTGCTAAGTCCATTGTAGACCGCCCAGGAGTGCCTTCTCCGCTGTGTGGATGTTTCTTCCATGCACCTGGAGTTGTTGGGCGTAGGCGGTGCATTATATTAGATGAGCACATATATTCTGTCAGTAGAAGAGGCTGAAAGTTTGAAGTGGTATATCTCAGCTCCTGATGAACTTAATTGAATGAGTGAACTATTGTTGGAAAGCTTGGTTCATTGGCTCTTAGAATCTGGTATATGCAATATGCTATGGGTAAACTATGGTCATCCTGAACCACTTATGCCGAAGAAGACATTTTTTGCAACGTCATTTTTGGCCATCCACTGCTGTGACCAGGAGTGACCCACGATTCTAACACATGGACTATTTGTTAGAGAAACTCAAAGGGTATAATTTGTGGAAGAAACTTTTTTTTGGACATCACACTTTTTTATATTCATCGACTTTTGCAAGAATTTTGAAATGTTAAACACAAAGGAAAAAATTACAGAAATCCTTCTATCTCCTTTTCTGGACAAACTGATGAAGATATCGACTTGGAATGTTTCTGAGTATCCCCCCATAAGTTGATCCAAGGAATCCAAATGTCACTTCAATTTCATCCCCACGTCTATCCTTCCCCTCCAGAAACCACTTTTTTAGGAATATCTCAAGAACCAGACCATCGATACATTTCATTTTTGGATATGTTTTAGAGAGTGTCCTAGCGGACATTTCATCCATACATCTCAAATACGCCCGACCTCTTCTTCTTGCATATGCTAATAATCCGTTCAGAAGAGCAGAATTTCTTCTGATCAATTTTCTGACTAAAGAGACAAAGTTAGCGACCTTGATTGTTCTGAGTACCCCCCTAAAGTCAATCTAAGGAATCGAAATAACACATGCAATTGCCTTCTCCCACTCCTTCTCCTCCAGAAACCACTCTTTTGGGAATATCTCAAGAACTAAATCATCGATCCTTTCCATTTTTGGATATGTTTTTGACATGGCCAAGGTGGACATTTTGTCCTCAGACACCAATATCATCCAGAAATATTCACACAAATGTTTGACAAATCTGAGTTGTCAACACTGTACCAGTCGGGTAAAAGTATCTACGTCACTGGCAGTTCGATTTGGCCCACCTTATACTTGAAACATCTTGGGTTAGTACTTCACCAAAGCTAAATACGACTGAAGTAAACACGAAGTTCTGTCATATTGAATTGAATTGAATTGAATTTATTTCATCTCATTCTTGATCTTACCCACCCCCATGCGGCCACCGCCGTCTTAGCGTTGATTCCAACCTCCAGGACTAAACGGTGGAAATGTCCTTTCTCTGGTTGTATGTTAAGGATTTTACAATATGTTTTACATTTCATTGGGGATAGGCCAGTCAAAAAGAGAGAGCAAGATTGCCAAGCTAATCTAGTCAGCTGTATGGCAATTTATTTTCAGCATGTTTATATATATTTATTTTCAGCACTCAATTTATATATTTCTCGTAAGCAATTGCTCACACTGAATTTTCATCAAAGCAATTTCAACTCAAATCATATTCAAAATTTAACGTATTTAGTATTAAAATCTTCCAAAAAGAACAAATATTTAGATAGATATCATCATTCATCAAATATTGGAATAAAATCCATAATTTTAATCAATTTATTTTTAGTGTCCAATTTCATCCTCAAAGTGTCCAAAATAAGAAACTGGACAAAATTATGAGCCTTTCCCCTATTTAATAAAAATTCATTTTAGAAAAATTGGCCAAAAGTGCTGAAATAAATGGCCAAAAGTGTTATACAAGTGGCCAAAAATACTGAAACATTTACAATTTGAGAAAAATATGTATTTTCAGTAAGATAGCCAAAAATTTTAGAAAATTTATTAAATATACAGAGAGACAGTGAGTCAAAGTACTTCTATGCAAAATTTCGTTCAAGTTGGACAAATATTACTGTAGTTGCAAGAGGGTAAAATCTAAAAGTGGCCAAAGGTACTTATACTTCACCCTAATCCCTCGATATGCTTGCTCCTGTTGCCCCTTCCTCACACAACGATATATACGATTTATGATTCAGTGGTTTCTGCGGTTTACCAGATAAGATCGGTCGTGTTAAGGCGGCGGCAGACGGAATCAAGTATAATTGAATTGAATTGATATAAAATTAGTGATCAATTTTTCAAAGTAAAATAAATCTATGAAGCTTAATTAGGTTCTTAACGTAAAGATTTCTTGCAAAAAAAATAATGTGATTGTTGCAGGGAGTCGCGACAGAAAGGTGTTCATGACGGAACTGAGAAATCCCAGCAATAGTGTTTTGGTGTGCGAAGAGCGCGCCCCCGTACTCAGTCTTTGCTACAATGTCGATCAAACGGGCGTGTGGACGACCACATGGAACTCGGACATTCGATGTTGGCGCCTTCCGCGTCCGCACACGGACAAGTACTCTGGTCACACGAATGCCAATAGTGATTCGCAGACCCTCACGAATGGTGGCACTCCTCCAAGCCGTTCCACTGAGATGGCTTGTATTCGTGGTGGGGCAGCGGTTAAGAAGTATGCTGTGCTCAATGATAAACGGCACATCCTCACGCGTGACACAGAACAGAATGTGGCACTGTATGATGTGCTGAAGGTGACAAAGGTGGAAGATTTGGGACAGGTGGACTTTAATGAGGAACTAAATAGGCGCAATCAGCGTATTTATATTCCCAATTGGTTTACTGTGGACCTCAAGACGGGCATGCCGACAATTGTTTTGGGGCAAGATGAGGTGGATTGTTTTGCAGCTTGGGTTGCAGCAGAATCGGGATTGCCGGAACATGTTGAGGCTGGATCGGAGATGAAGGTGAATTATGGGAGTTTATTGCTTCAGGCACTTTTGGAATCCTGGACACCGCCACATAGTGCACCGGCATCGGAGTTGGATAATGAGATTAAGGGGGGAAATGGGTATTTTTCAGTACCCAAACATACGCCACTTATCTTCAGTGAAGTTGGTGGAAGGACAGTATGTCGGCTTTTGGTGAGAGATGCTGCTGGAGAGAGTGAGAGTGCTCTGCTCCATGAGACTGTTCCCTCTTGGGTCACTGATGTCGTCATTGAGCGCAATATGCCCAAATTCATCAAAATCCCTTTCTATCTCCTTCCCCATCCGCTCATGGTGAAACAGGATCGCATGAAAAAGGTAAAAGAGATTTTTAGAGGGAATGGGATTGGGATATTACTGAAGATTATTTTTATTGGTCATTTTCCAGGAGCGTCTCATTGCCAATGAATTTATACCGTGCCGAAAACTCTGCGAACATGTTCTGGAGAAGGTGCTAGGCACCGAAGTGACACCGGGAATTAGCAATGCGTCCAATTCATCCCAAAATAGCCAAAGTGATGCCAATTCAGAGGGATCACAGATCCCACCAGAGGATCGTCTCGAATTGCTCTGCAACGATGTCGTAAGTATTTTTTTAAATATTTTTTTCTCTTCGCAAAACAGAAATTTTGGATTACCCACTGGTTTTTGCTCCTCATCCCTCTTCAAACTGGTTATTAACTGATTAAAATTCGTAAATTGTAGACTTTGCAGTTTTTTTTTACCTCAGCGCCACTAGCGGTGACTAAACGAAGTTTTTATGTTTTTAAAAGTTATGTTTTATTACAAGCAAGTTAAATAGTTCCGAAAAAGTTAAAATAACATTCCGGAAATGTTAAAAAGGTGTAAAATTAACATTAAAAAATGTTGATATATTTTTACATCTAAAGTGTTAAATTTCTGAGGAAAAAAGTTAATCGCACCCCTCTTTTTTTTTCTCAGTGTATGAGCGCATACTTTGAAAAATGATTCTAAACTGAGAAAAAACAGGGATGCGATTAACTTTTTATCTTCATAACTTTAACACTTTTTAGGTCTAAAAATATATCAACATTTTTTTTAATGTTAATTTTACACCTTTTTAAGGGTAAAATTAACATGAAAAAGGGTTAATTTAACCCCTAATACACCTAAAAAGGGTAATTTTTACACCGATTTCGGATCAATACTGCAGGGTAAAATAAACATTTCCGGAATGTTATTTTAACTTTTTCGGATTTCTCTCAGTGTACGCATTTAATAAAAAGTAATGCATTATATGTTTTTGTGTGAAAAAATTGTTTATAAAACCCATTTGACATTTTTGGTCTAATTAGATAAGATTAAGTAAATGTAATTCAAATTTTTAAAGCAAAAACGCGATTTTGCGACATCGAATTTTTTGATTTTTTTTATTTTTAAGAAAACTTTGTTTCTTTTTCATTACTTTCTGGTATTTATTGTGATTTTTAGTGAGAGGACTTGATCATGCTAATCAAATCAATCATGCTAATTATTTTTAGAACACCTATGGACTAAAAGAGACTGCAAAGCGTCCTAGCTATGCGGAGTGCTCGAATTTATGAGAAAGAGCTCTGCGTGTATTATCTTTTTGCATGCTTTTGCGTTTACTATCAACTAAATTAATTCATAAATTTTGCAAAAAATTAATTCATAAAACAAGGGGTGGCAAAGCGTCCCAGAAATGCTCGAACTCGTGACTTAGATGCTATACCTCAAAATTACTCTCGCATAATTTACCATTTATCGGTTCTCAACCGATTTGAACCGATTTATAAATAACTCAAAGTCCCTCAAAATAGTTTTAAAAGTAATAAAATTGATTTTCGGACAAGAATTACTTATCGGTTTATAACCGGTTCATTACCGGTTCACAACCGATTTTAACCGACTTATAAATCACTCCGAATATTTCCCAAAATACACCGCAGGAGTAATTTAATTGAATATCGTATAAAAAAGTTAATCCAAGAAAGGTACATCATTTACGGGTACATTACCGATTCATTACTCATCAGGTTCGAAGCAGATCTTTTAAAAAAAGAATCCAAATTTAAGCAAATCGCTTGAAAAATAGGCCCTTCAAAGTGGTTAAACTTTGACCATCAAAAATTCGATATCGAAATGTTTATCGAACATATCGACGGTGCCTTTCCATGATTCCTTCTCAGAATTGCAATTTTTCAGGAGAGCCATTTGAAGTTAGCATTTTCCTTCGTTGCCCGTGTATTTTTTTTTAAATCGAAAAATTGAATATCTCGTTACCTGAACGCCAGATGGAAACCAAACTTTCACCAGTTGTAGATTGTAGATCTTGGTCCCAGAAACAACATATCTCTCAAGAGTAATATAATTCTAAGTCGACATAGAATAGTATGGAATGGAGCCGTCAGTATAGGTGTCTAAGGATGAAATATTCACTTGAACTACCTCCAAAACATATTCGAAAATTAAAAAAAACTAGTAGCCGTTTTCGAAATAAACCAAAAAAAAGGTTTTGGACGAGAAGAAGGGGGAAGAAAAAAGACTGTCCTAGATAATGTCTACATTGGGAGGAGGGGGGTCATCGAAAACCGAAAGTTTATATCTCTGACGTCTCTGACCATTGTGTCTCTAGTCGTGTCACAAGTTGAAAAAAGTGGATTATTTAATCGGACAGCTAAGAATATCAGGCACTTTTTCTTTCTACAACTTTCATAAATTATTCAACAGAAATAAAAGAGTGTCGAATCTGCGAACGAGATGTTGCGGAAAAAATCTTGCAAGAGTTCCTGAAGGGCAAAGAACTTCGATAAACTCAGTGTCCGATAATTGAGCGGTCTTCAGGCTAGAAGTTTAGCCCAGTTCCCGAAGGTCTCACAAACCTAAATAGCGAGCAATTCTATTGCTTTTCGAGAGCCTCTAATACGTCATTCATCTTTAATAATTCAGTCCTGAGTTAAATTTTTCCAAAAAATCGTGATTGATAAAAAGTAGAGCAGTTAAGCGATATGGCTAAGACTTAGGTCTGACGTCCGTATTAGGGTACAATGGGGTAATTCGAAATCTAACAAAAATTGATATTTTGAGACTTCCTCACTGTTTCACATGAGCGAAGAACAAAAGTTTTTTTTAGCTGAGACACTGAGATTCTTTAAAATTGCAGCTTTTGTGGTTCGATCTGACCATTTTTTTTTAAGTCTTTCCCGTAAATTCGAAGAAATTGAAAAAAATGAGAAGTAGATCAAACGAGCTTCAAAATTTTAGTTTTAGATGTTCTCCCGTACATTTGCAAATCTGCTAGGCGCTCCTTTGCTTTCTTCTATGTATATATTCGGAAATTCTTCGAATAGAGTTCTAAAATTTTAATAGAATATTCTTATAGATAGTTTATCTATCGATTTAAATAATAAACAATATGTAGATCACTTTTGACCTTATAAATGACACTCCCCCTTTAATTGAAGGTATACTATTAATTGAAAAATCGATTTTCGAAATTTCAATATCTAAGGTAAGGTGTGCAAAATTCCGGACAGCGTGCAACTCCGGCCACAGTTTTTGTTCATCAAATTTTCATGAATTTTTAGTTTTTACATACTCTAGAGATTTTACAATGCAAAGAAATTTTAAAAAAATGTCGCTTCGACAAACGAGATGACGTGAAAAAGTAATTGGAAGAATTCCCGAAGGGCAAGGAACTATGAGAATAAAGGTGGCCGAAATAGGGTACCAAAGTTATGTCTACATTTTTATTCATTTTAAAATGTATTAAGCATGATTTTAGAGTAAATAAAGACGATAAACTGTCTATAAGGTCCCAAGCAACGCTCCTTAAGAAGAAGGAATAAATAATCAATTTGTATTAAAAATATTACACTTCAAACTTAAGAATTTGGCGTTTGCATGTAACTATGCCGAAATTTGGCACACTTACTCTAATTTCCATTTTCAATTTTGATGAAATTTTAGTATGTTTTACCTGAGGTCAAGAGCTTTCCATCGGTGGGTCACACTTTGTCTTTGGTCTACCTTAGAGTATCCATATTTTCCTTTGGGTGTCCAAAGTCCCAAAGGAACCTGAAAGAGTAAGGCGTCAAAAGAGGTCCTGTTTTAGAGTTTTTTGTTATTAAACGAATTAAAACAAATAATGATCATAATTGTTCAAATTTCTTGCGCAGGCAATAGTAGGGCATCTTTGAATTGGGATACCTTTAAAATAGGACTTTATTCTCCTATTTTACTGCACGAACTCAAAGAGAGAGCAGTTATATAATCGACTTTTTTAAAAACTTCTCACTGTTCTGGAGATTAAACGGTAAGAGATATCGCCTTCCGGTCTTCGATGACCCCTCATCAAATGACATTATCTCGTACCCAACCTCTTTACTTTTCCCCCCTCCCCAAACAGGTCAAAAATGAGTTTTTTCCAATTTTGCAAAAAATTGGCCCAAACTTTTTCAATGATTTTTGGATATGTTTTAGAGCTAGTCCAGGCGAACATTTCGGCCAAACATATCTATGACCGGAAAATTCTCCATTTTGAATTATTGAAGGTCAAAGGTCAACCACCTTGGAGGGTCCATTTTTCAACCGATTTGGTTAAATTTGGATTTCTTGGAAAAGTATTGCAATTTCGAACCCGGCTGCATCGGTCTTCATCGGTAATGAACCGGTTAAATACCGATTTTTGAATAATTTTACATCCCCAATAATTAATATTCCCTAAAAATAATGTTTTTTTTCAATTTTTCTCAAAATTGACCCAAGCTTTTTCAATGATTTTTGGATATGTTTTAGAGCTAGTCCAGGCGAATATTTTGCCCAAATTTACCTATGACCGGAAAATTCGCCATTTTGAATTACAGTAGACTCTCACTCAATCGGCTTTTTTTCAATCGGGCGCCAAATTTTGTTGACAATTTTCACGTTTAATTATGAAGCTAATTTGCTCAAATTCGCTGTAATTCTTCCTATTTTATCGTGATTCTTTATAATTGAGCGTTTTTTGTGGAATTTACAAAGGCTTTGACGCTTAATTCTATCGCTAAACCGGATGACATTTTGCCCCATATTCCCGATTGAGAGAGAGTCTACTGTATTGAAGGTCAAAGGTCAAATATTTTGGAAGGCTCATTTTTCTTTTTGGTTAAATTTGGACTTTTTAGAAAAGTATTGCAAATTAGAACCCGGTTGCATCGGTAATGAATCGGTTAAGTACCGATTTTTTGATTTTCAAATGCTTTTGTGGTTTATTAATCAATTTGATCTCTAGTTAATCAGTGATTCCAAAAGATTATGCAAAAAGCTAATTCACGGTGAGCTCTATCTCGTGAGTTCGAGTGCCCGCAAAGCTGGGATGCTTTGCCATCTCTTTAAAATGAAATGTGCCTTATCATAAAGTAATTTAGCTTCACAACTGGATTGTAGAGCCAAATTAATCACAGTAAGGTCCAGTTCTATCTAAAATTAAAAGAAAAAGTCCTATTTCAAAGATGCACCACTTCCCTCTGAATTAAAATTCTCTGAACTAATTTTAAATTGCCAGAAGTTAGTTGTCTAATTTGGTTGATCCATTCTATTTCATTAAACGTTCACTGAGAAAAAAGAGGGTGCGATTAATTTTTTTCCTCAGAACTTTAACACTTTTTAGGTCTAAAAATATATCAACGTTTTTTAATGTTAATTTTACACCTTTTTAAGGGTAAAATTAACATGAAAAAGGGTAATTTTAACCCCCAATACACCTAAAAAGGGTAATATTTACACTGATTTCGGATCAATATTGCAGAGTAAAATTAACATTTCTGGAATGTTATTTTAATTTTTTCGGATTTCTCTCAGTGTATACATTTTTTAAAAAATTTTTTAGCAAATAATGCATGTTTTAAAAATAGCTCTCACAAGTCAATTTCTTCAGTGCTGATATATTAGTTTAGGGGCAAACTTTGCAACAAAAGATTTGACTTCCAAATCATTAAAATCAGTTAAATGAGCAAAGCCTAGAACAAATTTTGTGCAATTAAATCGGATTAATGTCTTGGTACCTGAATACCTTGAATCGCCTGAATCCTAAAGACAAGAAACCTCCTTGGAAAAAAGAGCCGAATGATAATTATTTTTCTAATGACTTTGTCTTAAAGGTTCTGGATCCCAATATGGATTTGAGGACGGTGAGACACTTAATCTGGAAGCAATCGGCCGATTTGACCTTCCACTACAAAACGAAGCCTTTCACCTGAACGGCCACTCAATGAACCCCAACGGCAGTTATAAAAAGGAGAGAAAAAAAAATCCAAAACACAGAAATATTCACATGTGGAAAAGATTGTCATTTTATTGTAATCTTATAGAAAAATGGCGAGAAACATTTAAAAATTGAATAGAATTGTGAGAGAATGATAAAGAACTATATACAAGAACTTAATGATATATACAAATTGTTTTGTGAGTCTGGATGGTCTCACTGGCTAGCAGCGACTGGCTTGATGCGCTGGAAGAGTTCCTTGTGGACACGTTGAACTTCCTGAACGAGATCCTGGGGTAGTTCCAGATCCTGGGCTTGGTAGACGTCGGGTAGCTGCATAGCAACCATTTCCAATGCAATTTCTTTGAGAGTGCGAACACCATGGTGAATTCTGGCCACCTTGCGTCTGATTGTCATCTTCACCAGATCTATGGCACCTTCATACCACACTGTGGGGTAGTAGATCAATTTGCCATCCACCATGAGCTTTTCCTGCGTGATGGGATCCACGAAGCTCCAGGGATGTGTGCAAAAGGTGTCGATCTTTCGCTTTTCATCAGCCTGCAAGATTCCGTAAGACACTGGCTTTCCCTGGTAATCCATCCAAAAGAGCTCCACTTGACGCCGAGTAGTGTTGTGGAAGAGCACAAATGCACGATGAGTGGATTCCTTGGAGCGCAACTCTGGCAAATCAGACATCTTTCACTATGAGCTTTTTCACTTGCTGAAGACTGGGGTACAAGTGATTTTTCACTGTATAGTCAGAGAGGACTTCTTACACTCTCAGAGGACAGGCACAGAATGAATAATCAATCAGCCACAGTCGACTTTAAATCCTTTTCCAGGAGGAGGCATTTTTACCTGAACATCCTGAAACACTCTCTGACGTTTGGATTGTAAACACAATGTTGAAACATAGAAAAGTGGTGGGGGTAAGTCTTTTAAGAAGCTTTTAATATAAGAGGTGGGGAAGTACATTGCGATCACTCAGAATAAGACCCGAACAACTCGCGAATGGCCAACTTTACAGGAGAGCGATTTAAAGCTGAGATTTGCATTTGCTAATAAATCAATTAATTTAACTTCAATTTCCTAATATTTTACATCAAACGAAAGGATTCGATAATAGCTATCTTAATTCCATAAAATTTTCTTCTTCTTCTTCTTCTGTTTTATGTAAGGCTGTCGGACTCACTCGGGTCCATATAGCCACATAAAATTTTCACAAACATTTTCCCACGCTGCCAAAAGACCCGGCTGGTCACGCATCATTTGTCAAAATTGTTTCGATATCATTCCCCATACGCATCACTCACTATCTATGTACACTCAGCTCTTCGTTATCCGGGTGACAGCTGCCAAACACTGGCGGTTGATGTATTCAAATTTTTTTTTTTACTAAACATGAAGTTTCTCCAGAGTGAATCAAGTATTATTATAATTGTATCGAAATTTTAGATACATAATTGTCATAAAAAATGAAACATAAGCATACCATGAAGAAAATTCTCTTGTCCTTTGTCAGACAGAAAATAAATTCACACAGCACAAAATAGAAAACCCGTTGATCATTCAAAAAACCTAAATGTCATTTTGTCCTCCCATCAGCCGGATAACGAAGAGTCGAGTGTATACCAATTCTACAGTAGAGTCTCTCAAATCTGAATCTCTCAAATTCGAACGCCGTTTGGATTCAAAATGTCAATTGTGAGGTTATGTTAGAAAGTTCGTATTCTTGGTGAACGAAAATCATATTTATGTGCTTCTTCCTGAATGTTTACATACATTATGGTCGTGTAAAATGAAAATGAAGTATGTTACCACTAAAACTTGCGAGAAAGTATTGGAATTTGATTCAAAGTACAATTTAATCTCACACAAATTACCTTAGTTTTGAAAAAATCGTTCGAATTTGGGAGGTGAGAAATGTCAAAAATACCCTCCGAGCGTTCGAATTTAGGAGACTCTACTGTATTTAAAAACATTGGTTCAAGATCGATTGGAAACCCCTGGTGGCGAGAAAAATAAATTCCCACCACTGTCTACATCTAGTGGCAAGTTGGGGAAATATTCATACTTGGCGCGTCTTGCTTGTTGTAATGTTCTCAGGATCTCCTCTAGTCTGTCTTCAGTTAAAATATAACTAATCCTAAATGACCTTTTCCCCTATGAACCCGTAACTCCACAAATCACATCACCTTTAAATTGAATGTGTCCTAAACTGTGAAGAAAACTAAATAGTTTACAGAGTATAGAGAAATAAATGTGTTTAAAATAAATTGTTTGTTATCGAAAAATTAAATAAAAGCTATATGATCATTCTTCGCCTCTCAAATGAATTTCAGTCAATACTGGAAGGATTAAAGCAACGAAATCAAAGCATACAGCTCCGCATTCTGTAGGACTTCATTTTATTAATGAACAAAGCATGAAAAAGTTTTTATTAAATTTTAGAAAAAAAACAAGTTTGTCATTTTTATTCTAACAAGATTTGCCCATCATTTAAAAATATTTATATGGAGCCAACTCAAAAAGAAAAAGCTTTTTGCAAGGTAAAAATATCAATGTTTTCATAGGCGAGTAAAAAAAATAGAGTTTTTCTTCAGACATTAAATTAAAATAATTTATTTAAAACAAATTTAATCTTTTGTGTTGTCTCCTGATTTATTGCTCAGAATGAGTTGGCCCAGTTAGCCCCTTAAATTTTATATATATCGCTCCTTGGAAATTACAAGGGGCCAACTAATTTTCGGCCATTTTTCAAGAGACAGCATGAAAGATTTAACTTTGTGCAAATCAGTATCTCAATTTAATGACTGAACAAAAACAAAATATTTCTTTTCTATTTCGACGGCTCCATTCCATACTATTCTAAGTCGACTTAGAATTATATTACTCCGAGAGATATGTTGTTCCTGGGACCGAGATCTACAACTGGTGAAAATTTGGTGGTCATCCGGCGTTCGGGTAACGAGATATTCATTTTTTTCGAAAAAATTTACACGGGCAGCATAGGAAATCGCCAACTTCAAATGGCTCTCCTGAAATGTTGTCATTCTGAGATAGAATAGTATGGAATGGAACCGTCGATTTGTATGAGCACTAATATAAACATCGAAACTTTTATATTTTTACCTTTCAAAATATGTTTATTAATGAGTTAGCTCCTTGTCGTTCTAAATAATGAGCAAATTTTGCTGAAATTAGAATGACAAGGGATCGACTTGCTTGATTTAGTCCCCTGTTTCACAAAAACTTGAACGATGAACATATTTTGTGCCCCTTTACTTCAAACAAAATTATGTAAGTAATCAAAAAGATTAAAATTTTGAAAAACTTTTCTAATAACGAAATTTAATGACTTATATCATCTGAAAATTTATTAAATTGTCTTTCTAAGTGCATTAGAATCTCAAAATCGCAAAAAAGTGAGTTGACCCCCTGTAATTTCCAAGGAGCGATATTTTCTATATATATAAAAAAAATGAGCTTCCGCTTTTGCAGTTGTTAGGAAGTAGCAGAGAAATGATTTTGAAATTAGTTGTAACATCCACGTATAGTTCTGCTATCAAAATTGTATCACGCTGCTCCTCAGAAATTTATATGCTCATGGGCTGTAGACCGCAACCTGATTTTTCTTCGCCTAGCAGTCTTAGGGTCTTGTAGATTATCTTTTTCTCCTTTTACCTAAAGAAATAAATAAAGAAATATGATTAAATTTGAATTCAAATAATTTAGTCATACCACTGATATGCATTCTCTGCATAAAACCTATATAAATATTTAATCTAATTTAATATGATTTTGTTTTTATTTTAACGTTATATTTACAAGATTTTTATTTTAAAAAATCTCTAAATAATGCCTTAAAATATGTCAGGGTTAATTAAATTACGCTAATTGGTAAATAGTTGCGAAGAGTAAAATGTCAGTAGGAATTTAGTTAAGTGAAGAGTAAAAAATGAAATTCGGTCAGCAAACTTGCAAATTTGATCATTAAGTTATTATCCCATTCCTTCCTTACCATTGTATTATACATCATACGCAAATTGAGTGATTTTAGATCATTTATTCCTGGGCAACTGATGCTCGAATTGCTGTCGGGAATGGATTTTTAGTAACTTTAATCCTTCAATTACTTGGGAAAAATAGTCCGACCGAGATGAAAATACATTTTGTTATTGTTTTCTTGCTTCGCGGAAGGTCATGCAAAATTTTTGCTCAAAATGGCGAACGGAAAATTCGACATCCCGTCGAATTTATTAAAATTGGTCTCTTTCTTTTTTCCTGATTTGAATTCTGGTTGCCAATTTATTTTCTTGGATAATTACTCTATCTAATTAATGCACAGAATTTAAATTCAGTGACAGTAAAGACGTGTGTTTGAGGGCGAATCCCCGCGCCCCCATAATAGATAAAATTTTTTTCTTTTCAAAAAATTCATCTATTAATCTGTAGGAAACTAATCCCAAAATATGAACATTCTATCTCAAGTATTTCTGGTACATTGACTGAATGGGTTAAGTTATTAATCAGTTATTGATTCAATTTATTCAATTTATTTTTTCAAGTTATTGATTGATTTAGCAAATTTTGGTGTTGAATTTTCCAATGTTAGATTAATACGTTTAATTGATTTTGTTTATCAGCTTCATTTTTAATGTTGATTTTCGGTCAGTAAAAAATTAAAAATGTCTCGTCCTAAAAGGGTTAGACCACGATTGTGAATTTGTGAAAAATTTATGTAGAAGACTTTTCATTTGATTTTTCTGCGTGTTCAACAATATTATTCTGATTTTACATATCTAAAGGCTATAATTGAAAGAAATTTAATTTCAGTGATGGATTTTCCATCTTTAATGGCTCCAGCACACCTTTTAGATCAGGAAAATTTCATGAAGTCGAAATTCGCATAACTTTCTTTTTCACATATTTTGCATATGACTATCTTATTCTTTCGCATACCAAATTCGATTGAGCTAAATTGAATTTAGCGTGATGTTTAAAAGAAGAAGAAGAGTGCGAGAGAATGAGATAGACATATGCAAAGCATGTGAGAAAGAAAGGAATTCGAATTTCGATTTCATGAAATTTTCCTGATCTAAAAGGTGTGCCGGAGCCATTAAGACTTAATTAGTGGCCCAGACACTCTACTCTACAGACGGTCTTATATTTACGGTGAAAAAATATCAGTTTTTAAGAGATATCTCTTAACTTTTTGAAGTTAAAATTTCAGTTGGCCATGTTCATTCTATGTTTTTTTCTTGACTTCACGTCGCTCCAGCTGATTAACATCGATTTTTGTGTACATTTTCAAGAAGGCAATTTTCCAGGATTTTCCCAATTATTTCTCAGAAAAAGTCTCAGAATTTCATGAAATTTGCAAAAACAAACACCCACGTGTAATTCCCCTTGAAAATTATTGCCCAAAATTGTGTGTTAAGCTGTGAAAAATGACCTCAAATATCACGAGTGTTTGCATCGCTATCATTGGCAAAGATGTTAGTTTTTTACCCTGAAGTTTCTGAAACATTCTTTGAGATTTCTAATGAAAATCTGTTCCAGAACTCTCCCCTGTATATTGCCACAAGTGATCTTGACCGTGAACTTGAGCTGCATTACAGTGTTCATGCATCATTGGACATCATTGAAGAGAAATGTTTGCCAGCGTCCGGAAAGCAAACTGTTGACTCCCGGGATTTATATCTTGGGATGCTTTATTCCACAGAAACAGACAAAATGTACAAACTTCCCCGGGGGTTTTCTAAAGAAATTTTCTTTGCTAAATTCTACTAAATTATTCGTTTCAGTTACGGTTACGTGACTAACACCAAAACAAAGTTTATCATAGTCATTGATTCCAGTAATTCATCTCTGAGGGAAAATGAAGTGAGATCGGTGAGGATTTCAGCATTCTTCCCTGACGTCTATTGCATTTTATTAAATTTTTCTCTGCAGATGTTCAGGAATCTCCATATCCTCTATACAGACGCAGTTTGCAATCCCTTCTATACTCCAGAGGAACCATTGATTTCCAAAGCCTTCGACAAGAACGTCCGGAATATCATGGCGGGGAATGTGTGAGTTCCATGGGCTCAGACAATTCGCCCTAATTGTACAGACAGCGTGAAGAAATTGTCGCAATTTGCAGTGACTTTCCCAGCAAATCAACCGATAAATTAAGTGGTAAATCAATTGAGAGGGCTTCAAGCTTTCCTAAAACATTAATTGCATATAAAAGAGACATTTAGTGATCAAAAACAGTCCATTTTATCTCCAAGTGCCCCCCAAAGAAGTCGCCAGAAGATGGTTATTCGTTTCTTTTTGGTAAGTTACAAATTAGCACCATTAGCACAAAGTCAATTTGTCATTTGCCCCATTTACCTCATCCTCTTAATCCTCTTACATATTCACCCCGGGATTATGGATTGGACAAATTTGGCAAAGGTGTCATTTTTAGGATAGTTAAATGTGTTAAAAATTAAACGGATTTTAATGGGTTTGTGGCTAAAAGACAAAGAGGTATTAAAGTGCAACCTTATCTTGGAATTGAGGACGAAAATCTTTAGAGAATTAAGGGAAATTTGCCAAAAAATGAGAAATTCTTTTGTGGGATAATTTTGGAATTTTTTGAAACCTGGATTTTTCGAAGAAATTGGCTTGCCTGCAACATTAGAAATATTTTGTTATCGAAAGATACGAATGGAAAATTTTTTAAAAATGTTTCATATGATCGGTATTTTCGGTTTCCACGGTGTGTCCTCCTCCTGAGGATATCTCCCGAAGAAGAAACTTATCGTCAATCACGTCTAGTTTCAGAGCTGATTTACGAAATGGAGTAGAGAAATCTTTTATGAAACTTCTTTTATTTCAATAACGGTACAATTGTAGGATATTACTGTCAAGGGACGATTGCTAGAGGAGGCCTCTAAGAAGAATATTTTTCTAGAACAAGTTATGCTTTTATCTCTTTATTTTCCATGTGATTTTCCAAATTTTCCACTTAACTCTTTCCGGACCGCAGCATATGCTGCAAGCCAATTTCACAATTTTTAATCAAAAATATCTAAGCTCAGGAATTAATTGCGGTCCTACAAAAAATATCTTACATTTGGACATTATTATAGTTTGTAAATCATCCAAAAGAATCGGATTTTTATCAGTTCTAAATAATTAAAAAACATTGTTTTTCACAGAACATGCATATGCTGCTTTGGGTACGAGAGTCCCAAAAGAGACGAAAGAGTTAAATCCTTGAATATTTTTTAAATCTATGAAAACGATTTCATGTAAGAACACGCCTTCCGTACAGAAAGCTAGTGATAAGCCTAGATCATTCATTCATTCAGCTTATTGTATGTGAGATTCTTAACGTGAGCTAACTCGGAATGCATGCAAATTCGATTTAGAGCTGAAGTTGGGTTACGCAAATTCAATTACCTTGAATCAAATTCGTTAAATTATACATTTTTTTTTATTTAAACCAAAATATCAAGAATTTGGATGGACTGGTAGAAAAGTGATATATGGGTGAAATGTAGACCAGAATGATCTCTATAATTTTGCTGTAGAACTTGATCTCATCGATTAATCAGAAGCCGAGATAAGCGCGGTTTTTTGTTTCTCAACTTGTTTTTTCATCCAGAGTGCCCCAAGTGTTCATTTGATGAACTTCAACTATATCAAAGAATTGTTGTATTTTGTGAGACTTTCCATTTAAACCCCTATTTTAAGTGTCTTTGTGGAGTAGAAGCAGTCAAATTTGCATCTGAATAGTTTCAAAGCGTTTTCTTGGGAAAAGTCAATTTTTTCACACTTAAACGGTAAAATCGGAGAGATAGCGTAGTCTTATCGAAAAATGTTATATAGAAGAAATATAGACATAAATGTCCTTTACAATTATGTCGAAGTAATCATCAAAATCGGTTCAGAGATAGTCGAGATAATTGAGGTTATGTGATATTGAAATTGGTTTTTCGACTATGGCGCCCCTGGTGTTGGTCCTACGAAGTTCAAATATTCTAGAAAGTCGTAGCATTTTGTGAAATATTTCATTTAAGTCCTCACACGTTAAAATCGGTCCAATAGAACCGAAGATATGATTTTTTGAATTTCGTGAACTTTGACTTCTCATACCTCCGGTTCTATTGAAACCACAGCGAACTCATGCCAACTTTTTAGAAACGTCCTAGACTAGACTACAACACTCTGAAATTAGATTAAGTTGCACCTAGTTACCGTCGAGTGGCCTTCAAAGTTGAAGCCAATTTCTTACTTTCACATATAAATGCGTATGGGAATTTTTCTGCACTCGTGATCGTTATGCTAAATATTTAAAAAGTGAGAAGTTTTTCCGTATTATAAGATACCTTTCCATATGGTGGGATAAATATACTAAATTTTTGTTTAAATAAATTTTTTCCTTGGAGCACTGTGAGATGAGTCATTGTCCAAAGACAATGGCTGAGTCCGAGATCAATATAGGAATTGGCTTCAAATAGTTCCATAAAAACGGCCAACTTGCCAGGCGCTTGACTTGCACAATGCCGTTTTTGAGAAAAATGATTTTGAATTTTGACGCTATCGCAGCGCCACCTGTGGTGACTTTTTGAACTTCCACCTGAAAGTGCTCATCGAGACGAAACCAAAAAGCCAAAATTTAGGTCGATATGTTAATTAGAACCGGAGATAGAGGCCGGTCAATGTTCGAAATTTGACCCCTTATAGCTCGGGTCAGGGGTTATTGATCGACTTAAGTATTTTTTTGTTTGATAGGTATAATCAGCGGCTACGACATACTAAAATTTCAGCCCGATGGACAATGTAATTTTTGAGTTATTTAACTTAGAAAATTGAAAAATCTTCTTTTTAATAATAGAGCCCCTAGCGGTAGTTTTATGAACTTTTGATGTTAGAAGGGAAGTAGCATTTCACGAGAGCTTTCCAAAACGCCCTCACTTTTTGAATTCTGATAATTAGAACCGGAGTTATGGCCATTTTAAGAATTTTTTTGGACCCTTATAGCTCGGGTCAGGAGGGTCGGGGTACCTTAAGTTTGGTATTTATCGAAAGCTCTAAGGTCCAGTTATACCATACTAAAATTTGAGCCCGATCGTCATTACGTTCCTGGGCCGGCCGGGAACGCACCTTCGCCCCCCATATATTCGGGATGAACCGGACTCTATCTGTAATGTTTAATAACCGATTTCAATGATCTTTTCTTTTTTGTGTTAGCCTTCCCCACTCAGACTATTTAAAATAGAAAATGACCTGTGATGAGCCCAGATAAGCTTATGGTAGCTAAGATTTTTTACAGGTGACCTCGAAATGCGCGCAACTCGGGATGCGTGAAAATTCGATTGTGAGTTGAATTTTGGGGGTAAAGAATCGCGTCGAGCCAATTTTATCCGTTTCGGTCGTCAAGAACAATTTGCTCGATGCGATTCTTTATCCTCAAAATTCCATTCACAATTGGATTTTCACGCATTCCGAGTCGCAAGTACCCCGATTTTCGCGCATTTCGAGGTCACCTCTAAAGAATCTCAGATACCATAAGCTTATCTGAGCTTATCACTGTTTTTTTTAAACTTATTTGGGAAGATATCAACAAATTTTTTGTTCAGAATTTTATCATAAAGACATTTCCACTTTGTTTTTTATGATCTCAAAATATTTGCAAGAACTAGAACACTTTCACAAAAAAATTTCCAAAACATTCAAAACGTTTCCAAAATGGGCTTTTCTTGGGTGGAAATTTAGATAAAGAAAACAAAAATACTTTTTTTATGTATTTAAAATTAAATAATTTAATTTAAGTTTAACCTTTCGGCGGATTTTGCAAAAAGCTTGCTAAAGCCATCAAGGCGTTTCTTTGAAGACAATAGCAGGAAATTGATAAAAAGAGATGGCAAAGCGTCCCAGCTTTGCGGAATGCTCGAACTCACGAGATAGAGCTCACCGTGAATTAGTTTTTTGCATAATCTTTTGGTATTACTGATCTACTAGAGATCAATTTGATTCATATATCACAAAAGCATTTGAAAATAAAAAAAGCGGTACTTAATCGGTTCATTGCCGATGAAGACCGATGCAGCCGGATTCTTAATTTCAATACCTCTCCAAAAAATCCAAATTTAACCAAATTGGGTGAAAAATTACCCTTCCAAAGTGGTTGACCTTTGACCTTCAATAATTCAAAATGGCGAATTTTCTGGTTATAGATATGCTTGGGCGAAATGTTCGCCTGGACTACCTCTAAAACATATCCGAAAATCATTGAAAAAGCTTGGGCCAATTTTGAGAAACATTGAAAAAACATTTTTTTAGGGGATTTTATTTATAGGGGATAAAAAATTATTTAAAAATCGGTACTTAACCGGTTCATTACCGATGAAGACCGATACATCCGGGTTCAGAATTTCAATACCTTTCCAAAAAATCCAAATTTAACCAAATCGCTTGAAAAATGGGCCCTCCAAAGTGATTGACCTTTGACCTTCAGTAATTCAAAATGGCGAATTTTTCGGTCATAGGTATGTTGGGCGAAATGTCCGTAAATCATTGAAAAGGCTTGGGCCAATTTTGGAAAAACCGAAAAAACATTTTTAGGGGATTTTATTTATAGGGGATGAAAAATTATTCAAAAATCGGTACTTAACCGGTTCATTACCGATGTAGCCGGGTTCGAAATTTCAATACCTTTCCAAAAAATCCAAATTTAACCAAATGTGTTAAAAGATGAGCCTTCTAAAGTGTAAACCTTTGACCTTAAATAATTCAAAATGGCGAATTTTCCGGTTATAGGTATGTTTGGGCGAAATGATCGCCTGGACTACCTCTAAAACATATCTGAAAATCATTGAAAAAGCTTGGGCCAATTTTGAGAAAAACTGAAAAAAACATTTTTTTAGGGGAGGGGAGGGGAATAGGGGAAAAAGAGAAAAACGTCGAGAGATATTGTTTTTTTTTATTGGAGGTCATCGAAGACTGGAAGTCGATATCTCTTACCGTTTAAGCTCTAGAACAGTGAAAAGTTCAAAAAAAGATGATTGTATGACTGCTTTTTCTTTGAGTTCGAGCAGTAAAAAATGGAATGGAAAATGCTTTTTAGAGTCAATCTTTTTCTTAATATGCTTGTCGAAAGAAATTGGGTGGCTTAATATCCAGTGACCAGTGCAATGATCATCCCATCCCATTTCATCAGAAACCATTTTTGCACAAATTTTGCATGTTAAGGAAAATATAAGGGGAAACGATGCTTTTAGTGGTTCCTCCTCGTGGGATTTTTATCCTTCACTTCATCAGCTCCAGCGCATCGTGAAGATCCTGCCCATTTGGCACGTGTTCAGATCCGTGTCTATCGTGGTCCGGAAGATACCCATACTCACTTTGCTCCCTGGGGATATTTTGTTCAGCAGCCACCGGATCAGGACTAATTCATCATCTTCTATCAACTCTTGGAATTTTACTGATTCTCTGCAGAAATTCTACTCAGCAATTATTTCAATAAAGGGCATTTTGATATGAAGAGCATTTTTTTTATATATATATAGAAATAATCTTTTAAAAAAGCAGTCTGATTTATTCACTAATTAAAAATCTCAGCAGCAACAAATAGTATTTTTTTTTAAATAAATAAAGGAAGATGACTAGTTAAAAGATAAAGCTCTCGTAGGAACTCATTGTCCCTTGGACATAACACCATGAAGGGAATTTTTCAATGAGTTCCATTAATTCTGGTGTTCTGATGTCATCGTGGAAGAGGTAATGGGATGTGAGTACGATGTCCAGACTCTGGACACCTTGTCGGAAGATTTCAGGTGACTGAAGAGTTACATTGAAGTCCAAATGGCGATGATAGTTGAAGCCATAGCTCAAGGAAACAAAGTAAGTCTCTCTGTCGTGCCATCGGGGTCCTGGGGAGGGAATATGATCCAGTAAACTCCACTGGACCATTTCCAGGTCATGCCGTGGAGATAGGAAAATACCCATATGACTAGGTCCACTAACGGTGAACATTAGGGTCTTCCTGGTAGCACCAGGTTCAATGATTTCTCCAAGAAGTTCGAGTTGAGTGGGATCAGGAAGTTCAGGAGGTGGACCTTGAAGCCACAGACTCTCTGGAGCACGGATGTGTTTTCTGGAGGACAGAAGAGGTACCCCACAAAAGAGTAGATCACCATTGCACTCTTCTCCAATTCTCTGGGCGTGGGATAATTCGGGAACGTAAGACATGGCCGTTGAGGCTGTATGACGGTCCATGGAAAGTAGGAAGTACCCAGAATCTTCAGAATAGGAAGCGTTTTGGAATCCGTGAATTTTCCGTTGAGTATGAAATATCCAGTATCTCTGAGGTGCTACACTTTCGCGGAATGGGAATCCCACTGGAGTGATGATTAAGATGATTGTGATAGTCATCCAGAGGAGGAAGATACTGAGCACAGCACGGGGATGACGACAGAGTGCCACCAGAGGGATAAGAAATCCACCCAAGAGAAGAGCAAAAACTGAACAAAGCAGAGACATCAACATATCTGGATTAGCAGCAGCTCCACTGCGTCCTGAAAGTGGGATGAGTGATTGCATCGCAAGATGGGTTTGTGAACAGTAAAAGAGAATGGGTAGGACTTGGCCAATTAGGTGTATAATGAGCCAGGACCTCCTGCGGTTGTGAAAAAAGATCCCACTGGCAAAGGCTGTCACTGCATAGAAGAGACTAGCTGGGAGGAGAATATATGCTGACCTGAGACCCATCGTTGTCAAAACTAATAGTGCCAAGAGCAAGATTACGAAGTGACCGTGCAGAAAAAGCTGGACACGATGGGAAATTGATAGTAGATCTCGCTTAAAATAATGAATGTAGACAGTTGCTCCAGTTCCGATGGCTAGGAGAATTGGACAGAAGTACAGGCCAAAGAGAAGCCATGGAACAGCATACCAGGACATACTACGTCCTGCTGTATCCAATATGACGGCCAAGAGCTGCACAATGGCTATTCCAATCCCAATAGAAATTACCAGGATAGCCTCACTTACGCCAAATTCACTCAATAGCTCCATCATCGACAGTCCGGATTTATAAGACATGGCTTTCAGGCAAAAGGCGACTACCAGGATGCCTATGGCCACAACCAAGCAATTCATTATTACGCCTTCGTGACTTGAGTATAAGATCAAGAACCATCCCAGGAAGTCATAAAACACAGCTGGCTCATCTCTGAAGGCATCCACATCGTAGAGTTCGTAACTGTCCAGCAAGGAGACCAAGAGGGCCAGAATGTTATCCCCAACATGCTGTGAAAATACAGTGTGTAAGTTTTTCTTCTAAAATTCCCTCTTTCAACTAGGGATCTGTGCACGGAATGCACGCAAGCTGTTTTTTACGACGCAGCGCGCAAAGTATATTTTATGCGCGCAGAATGCGCGCAGCATTTATCTTTTACGTTTTTTTCACATTGAGATGAATAATAATAATAATAATTAATATTATTATTAATTTAATAAATTATTTTTAAAATCAGTCCAACTCGCGCCCCGATAGCGATAAGTGGTTGAAAATGATGATGATGATGAAATCAATTCTATAGCGGATAAGAAGAGATTGATCATATATTTCATCTATTTTAAAAAAAAAAATCCTGCTACTAAAACCCAATATCTATCTATAATAAATAGGATTGAATTTAGAAGAAAAGTTCATTAATTTTAGAAAAATGGATTTGATTTTAGAAAATTTGAAGATAGAAATTTATGTCGACAGTTTTTATAAATAAATATGGGAGACCGGAGATATTAGGAACAGGGTAGTTTAAGACACGGTGGATTTTTCTTTAATTATTAAAATAAATGGAACTAATGCACTACGCAATCATGGGCAGCATTTAGATCTATCTTGATAAGAATAATGGATATTCTCAGTTTTATTGCTTGGATTCTATAAACAATTCTTTAAAAATTGATCAAAATAGTAGGTTCTGATGTTGCAGTTTTCCTTTTTGTGTTTTATACTAACTATAAATGAACAAAATTTTGTTATCCCATTAGCTTACAAAGTATTTTTGGAAAATATTTTGAAAAAAATTATAAAGATTAAGCTCTATTTTTAATATATTAAATAACAAAAATACACGTGGGGATGTTTGGTCACTTCATTTTCTGTGAAATCTTAGGTGGAGCCAAGGGTGAAGCGTAGATCGTTTGACTGTCAAAGTAAGAGCGACAACGATATGCTTTTACAAAATTCCCTTTTCCAAGAAATTCCAAATTTTATGCCAGAAAAAAACCGCGCCACGAATATCCTTATTCTTGTCCTTCTGTGCCCAAGATCGAGGATGTTAGGGACAAAATTACACATTCAACATTCCCCTCTTCCAAGAAAGTCCATTTATTTTCTGAGCTCCATCGAATCCTTTTATTAAAGTAAATACTTATGGGTATTTTACGGGCAATAAAAATTCTAAAACAGTTTACTGGCCCCTTGGAATAATATTTCAAAGAGAAAACACGATAAAAATGGCCAAAACATCCCAGGTCTCCCCTACTTGATTTTATCTGTCCGCAAGAAAAATGTAAGAGCTCTGTTTTTAATCCAAATATTAATTCTTACTCTTTCAGAAAGAAATAAATCAATAGCACTTGACAAAAAAGACAATTATATGTAGACAATACCAATGTGAAAGTGTAAGAGGTAAAATTTTAATCGATTGAATTTCACTAAATTTAAAAGTTGTGGGAGTAGCATTATGACTAATTTTAGAAATTCCGTATGATCAATTCTAGAAACCCTCTGGGATAATTTTATTAATAGAATACCTTATTTTAGAAATTTTTAGATTGATTTGAAAAATTTTCCAGAAACAACCAGAAAACGTGGTACAGTAGAAATTGTGCACAAATCACGCACTACCTCAACACAAACCGTGTAAAGTCTTATAAATCTTCTTCTCCTTTAATATGAAACAGTTAAAATTGTGCATTAAAACTGTATAGCTTCTGCTTAAAAAAATCTAAATTGTGTGCAAAACCTACACAACCTTAGTATAAAATAATTAAGATACTGAATAATACTCGCACAGCTTAAGCATAAAATGGTAAAGATTTTGCTAAAATACACTGCTCAAGCAGAGACTGTTTAACTAGCCGTTTCATACTTCAGCAAAATGATTAATTAATCTTTTGTGCTTAAGCATTGAGAGTTTTATGCACAATTTAACCGTTTTCTGTTTAAGCTGAGCGAATTTTATACATAACATTGTCTAAGTTCAGTATTTTTCGTACCTCTACGGACGATAGGGACAAAAATAGCTGAAAAATTTAAGAAATTTTTCTGACAAAACTAATGAATGTTAGTTTTCACTTTAATGAAAAATATTACGTATAAGAAGTTTTACTTTCTAAGGCTAAGCAATTTTGCTTTTTAAGCAAAATTTTCGCTGGTATTTTACAAAGTTTTGTATTATAGTTGTCATATTTCTAAAAATTGTCCAATTTACATGAAGATAGTATGTGCATTTGGAAAACATTCGAAAAATAATCTAGCCAGAAAATGAACATATTTTTAGACATTCTTATATAGTTTTATAAGAATGTGTTGGCCTTAGATATTGTAAATGCAACGTATACTTATATTTTCTTGATATTTTCAACGATTTCAAAAGATTTTTTTTTAAAGAAATACACAAAATGACGTAATATACATAATTTAAATAGGGCGCTATTTAACCAATATATGTGGAGCTCAGAGGCAAAATGACACATATCCTATACTTTAGCCATAGGATATGTGTCATTTTGCCTCTGAGCTTCACATATAATTTTTTTCGTAAAAGCAAATTAAATGTTTCCTTAGTTCCGAAAACGTCGTACGTTCCAGATATAATTCAGATTGAGAGACAATATTAAGGAAAATGTTAATGTGAAGGGCGATTTATACATAAGGTATATACCAGTAACAAAAAATATTCCGTGAAACCATTCCTTAATACCTAATTTTTCCCCAAACGTGCCACTTTTTTCGGAACAAAATATACTGTGTAAATAAGGACGAATCCACAGAGAAACTAAACGCTTTTTCTGGAAACCGGGAACTGAAGCCTTTCTGTTGGTTGATATTATCTTCTTCAGACTCAAATAAAATGTTTTTCACGTGAAAAAGTTTGCGCGCAAAAATAGAGCTTGCGCGGAAACCCTCCCTCGCCCCTGCGCGCAGCGCGCAAGATAACTCCGTGCGCAGATCCCTACTTTCAACCGTTCCCTTACTTGATAAGTCCCTGGAGAAATTACGTCCGGTGTATCGTATTTTGTGTGATAAATGTAACCGTTCGTGTGGAAGGCAAAGTCCATTCCAGGAATTTTCCCAAAATCCCTAAATACCCTAAAGTCTGAATCGGAAGGCACAACTCCTTGCTGAAAGAGTTCTTCAGCCAGAGCTGATGCCCTGGGACGTGGAACAGAGATTTGAAAGTGTCGCACAAGAAATGGATGTTCAGGACCAGCCTGAAACATTAATTCGCGACCACCAACTCCAGCTGCATCTAGATTGACAAAGGCTTTGACGGAGTTTGCCCATTTGTGGCGTGTGATGAAGGCATGAGCTCCAAGCAAGTAATTCTCTTCGGCACCGTTGAAGAGGAAAATGATGCAGTGACGAAATGCTCCAGGTCTGCTGGATAATTTGCGGACTAGTTCCAGCATTATGCCCACCATGGCAGCAGAATCACTTCCACCAACTGTGTCGGGCATTGTGTCAAAGTGGGAGTTGACCAGGAGGCAATGGCCACTGTATTCGCCATTGGGTGTTGAGGGAGTCATACGAAGGACAACGTTGTGAACACCTGAGAAAGATTAAAAAAAATGATGTCGTTATTTTATAGAGATAATGGGGAAAAGGCGGATAGTGGAAGTCCTTTATCAAATCCGGGGTTCAACGACTTTTTTTTTCTTATAAAATGAAATTAAAAAAGGTCATTTAGATCTGGAAAAAATCAAATGAGGTATCCGTAAAAATGTGGCACGTTTGGAGATTGTTTTTGGAATAGAAATTTTATTCAAACGTGCAACTTTTCTGATAAGGAGGGAGTATCATCATAACTTTGTTGCAATTTGATGCATTTATTGTTAATTCTGCAGTACAACTCCAAATTTTAGTGGGTCGCGCTCGCTTTTATTACATGTGAAATTCCCACCAAAGCGAGTGCTCCATTTTGATTCTTACAAATATAAATACATAATATAAAAATAGGAATAGGGAAGACAATTTTACAATAATAATGATCGTTTCCGCTACAACTTAAATCTATTGAATTAATTTTTATTTCCCTAAATATCAGTTTCATATATAAAAAAGAAAGGATAGTTAAATATTTTTACTAAAATTGAATAATGAGCCATAAGGGACATAAGAATATGATTATGTCTCATTTTTATATTAATCCTTATTTTATACGTAGGAGGAGGTGGGGCTAATTTGAGCTGTTGTGCTACATTGTTATACGATTTTTTCGCATATTTTTTTTTTATCTTAACATTTGTTGATTTAAATAAAATATTTGCAAAGACGCACTTCATTTAGAAATATGGGAAAAGGTCATATATCAATGTAGCCCTACAGCTTAAAGTAGTCCCACCTCCTTCCATATATGTAACAGTGTGTGTCAAAAGTGTGTTACCTACACGGTAAAAAATTTCGGCACATATTTGTTTCAAAAATTAGCTCGTCCATGGACACCGAAAACTTTTGGAATAAATTTGTATCTTCTAGGAGAAACAAAAAGATACCCAATATTAGTAACGAATTTGTTCCAAAAAATAGCTTGTCAAAATCGTATCCCTCCTCTCAGACTCAGTCATCCGTCACCGAAGCAAGGAGGACGCCAAATCTGTGGCAATTTTCGTGCTACATGGTTTCACTCAGGGGCCTCTCGACATTTCATTTTTCCATACGTTTTTGCATAGAGGCACTGAAGACTATTGGCACGTTTTTTCCTAAAGAGAATTGACTTATCAATCTGATATATTTCGAAATCGTGCATTAAAAGCTATCTAAAAACACATATTTCATAATGTTCGACGAAATAATACAAGAACTACGAGGAAATTTGTTTAAGTCGCGGTGCAATATCTGCAAAATTCTTACAAGGAAAAATGAAAAATATCTTCACTTTTTATTAGGCTTGATGGGCCCCTGGTTTCACTTTTTTAATTCGAGATTCCCTTCCTCTCCTGCTGTCAGCACTCGCATATGATTTCGTCATGCACGCGTCTGTATAAAACACTCTCAAGTTGATTTTTGTTTGATGTTCCTTATGAACTTTCGCCACCGAAATCTATCTTGACTGAAGTATAGGCCTTAATTGTAAGATGAAATCATTTACACGAATTTGTTCCCGACAATGAGAGCAAAAGGATTCCCCATATGAGTAAGAGTTTCGTTCCAAAAATTACCTCGTCTACGGACACCGAAAATTTTGGGAACAAATATGTTACAGATGTAGAAATAATATTGTTATAAAGAAAATGTACCAATTTGTTCCTGCACGGAGAGAAATCCGAAAAAGTTAAAACAACATTCCGGAAATGTTAATTTTACCCTGCATTATTGATCCGAATTCGATGTAAATATTACCCTTTTTAGGTGTATTAGGGGTTAAATTAACCCTTTTTCATGTTAATTTTACCCTTAAAAGGTGTAAAATTAACATTAAAAAATGTTGATATATTTTTACACTTAAAAAGTGTTAAAGTTACGAGGAAAAAAAGTTAATCGCACCCTCTTTTTTTTCTCAGTGTGACAGTAGGAACAAAACAGCCGAGTGCAACAAATTCTATTCCAACATTCAGGAACAAATTTGTATAAAAACGAAGGGCTCTATTCTGCGAATAAAGATAAAGATAAAAATAAAGAAATAAAGGGAAAAATAAAGATTTGGTATTCTACAAACAAGATTTCAAAATAAAGCTGTCAAATATCTTTATTTTTCGCTTGGATAAAAATATTTCAAGATTTGGTATTCTGCAAGCAAGATTTCAAGACGATTCTAACCTCAAAAGTCTTTATTTTTTCTCAAGATTTCAAAGGTGGTCTCGAGGTGCTTTGAAATCTTTATTTGCGTGTTGATAGAGTGTGTAAAGTAAAACCTTCAATGGAAGACGTCCTTATTTTGTTTATTATTAGAGAATTGTGTGAATTGCGACGACGCCTGGATGAAAAGTAAGATCGAGTACTTACAAATTAATTTTAAACGGAGACAAACAAATATTTTTTTTTATATTTTTCATATTTCAGTCAATTGAACAGAATTCAACTTCGCACATTACGGGATGCATCGAACCCCTTTGAATTGCCTGAGAATACATTTCGTCAAATATTTGTTCTGACTTCAAATTTGGCATTGGATTTAATTGACCAGCTAAAATCTTGGGATTCATCGAATAATTTCGAATCAGAAGTAATTCCATTTCATATTAAGGTTTTGTCCACTTTACATTTTTATGGCAAAGGGTCCTACCAAGTCTCAGTCGGTAGGAATAATATGTGCAACATGAGTCAGGCTACAGTTTCTCGGTGCATTTCATAAATTTCTGGACTCATTGATGACCACTTGGTAGATCAATTTATTAAATTTCCAACATCCCAGGACGAAAAAAGATCTATCTCTGCGGGATTCCAGGAACAATTTGATTTGAATAATATTGTAGGCTCCATCGACTGTACACACATCGCTATTGTTGCTCCGCCATAAAATGATCCTGTTCGTCCCGCCAGACTGTATAGAAACAGGAAGCATTATACCAGCATAAATGTCGAGGCTATATGAGATTCAAATCTGTTATTTACGTGGGTTAATGCTTCAACAACTAATTTTTGTTTTACCTACTCCTTATTTTTGGAATTGGCTAGGGAAAAGGCAGCTTCTCCTAGTAGTTCCCAGGCTTTGACCATTCGATCATCTCGCTCTTTTTTCTCTGCATGACGTTGTTTCTTCATTTCAATCAATTCCGCCAGATTTTCAGTGAGCACATCCAAAGTTTGTCTCTTTTGCGGTCTGCGTCTTCCAACACCTCCTTGATCATCACTGTTCCTGGGAATTTCATCTGCAATAGTTTGAGGGTCTGGAAGTTCCTCGATAAGATCTTCCGGAAACCCATTACATGCTGGCGAAAATGATCCAGAAGCTGATGGTGTCAACTGGGAGTGACTTGAAGTTGAAGGTATCCCCCGTGCCTTAATAGTGCTATCACCTTCGTAAGATATATTCCCGAAAGCAGCCAATGCTTTCTGCTCCAAGTTACTCAAAATTCTTTTGCAGCCTGACCTCTCCTTGTGCTTCAACTGATATATCCAATCTCTGAAATTCTATGCAAACCGAATACATACACTTGTATTAAAATTACAAATGCGTGGACGTCAGGATTTCGTTACCTTGATCCAATCGTCTTTGACTTTCTGAGGAGGTCCCAAATCATTCAGCATCTTATTTAGTTCGTCCCATGATGCATCGTACCCTGTGGCAAGGGAATCCCAAACACTAGGGTTCTTTATAGCGAAATTCACAAAACATTCCCTCTGAGACTTTTTGGTGTTTAATCCCTTTCGAGCTCTTTTTGTTCCAGGATCTCTTGAAGTCATCAATTATGCAATACATACCATTCGGATTGTTTTCTTCGTCCATCTCAGTTTCAAAAGAAGATTATATCACAGCCCACAGTCTATAAATTCACTAGAATAGGAGCATCTGTTACTTACAGCACAATCGGCACGTTGACCAAAGTCGCAAATGACAGAGCGACGATGACACTTTGGATATTGAAATCTTTATTTGCATTTCTTGGGATTTTTATCCAAGATCGCAGAATACCAAATCTTGAAATTTTTAAAATCTTTATTTTGAAACTTTATCTTTATCTTTATTCGCAGAATAGAGCCCGAAATCAACTTAAATTTATAGTGTAGACATTCCACCGTATCAAAACGGTTCCAAAAGAAAATTCTAACAAAATTGTAACTACACTGAGAAAAAAAGGCGGTGCGATTAACTTTTTTTCCTCATAATTTTAACACTTCATAGGTGTAAAAATATATCAACATTTTTTAATGTTAATTTTATACCTTTTTAAGGGTAAAATTAACATGTAAAAGGGTAACTTTAACCCCTAATACACCTAAAAATCATAATACTTGCACCGATTTCGGATCAATACTGCAGGGTAAAATTAACATTTCCGGAATGTTATTTCAACTTTTTCAGATTTCTCTCAGTGTATATTTCGTAGCAAAACTGTAAAGACAACTTTTTGGAACAAACAAATATCTTCTCTAGGTACAAATTGATTCCAAAAAAATTTGTTCCAAGGAAAACTTGTTCCAATATTTTAGTCAGTGTCCAAAAGTTTTTACCGTGTATTGTGTGTTCAAGAAACCAAGTGGAAAAAATTATAGAAAAAATTACTTTTTCAAATTTTTCTTTTTACAAATGAGTTTCCTGTTATCTGTAGATCTTATTTATGTATTAAAAAAATGTACCTAGTATTAAAAAATAATTGTTTTTCAAAAGTTGATCATGTTTGATGCGCCAGAAGGTTGTTGTCTTATTTAAAAATATGCAAATACACCGTTTCTTCTCAAAGGCCATGAGCTCAAAAAATAACTGGATTACATTAACCCTTTAAGGACGAGAAGGTAAAAAATTGAGGGTCAACTTTTGATAAACAATTATTTTTTAACATTAAATAAAAGTAATTTTTTGAAATACATAAATAAGATCTGCAGATAACAGGGAACTCATTTGCAAAATGAAAAATTTTGATAAAGTAATTGTTTTCTATAATTTTTTCCATTTGGTTTCTTGAACATACATTAGGCAACAAACTTTTGACACTGACTATATATACGTATAAAATTTGGTAAATAAAGGGAAAAGCTAGTGATAAGCCTAGATCGATGCATGCAAATTCGATTTTGAACTAAAGACGAGAGATATTATACAGCAATTTGGAATCAAATCTCTAAAAAAAATTTAAATCAAAATATCTAGGATGTAAATGAACTGACAGATAGATGATTGTGGAATATAGACTAGAATCTCCTCTACAATTTTACACTAAAACTTGATCTTATCGGCTGCTCGGTAGCCGAGATAATTCAATTTATTTGTTTTGAAACACGTGTTTTGACCACAGTGAGCATTTTGTCGATATATTTCTTAGGTCGGGAGCTGTTAAGCTCCAAATAGCGACCGGACGGCGGGGAACGTTACTTAATCACCCATATATTCGTGATCAGAAAGTGGCCAAAGTGGCCAAACATATTTTAGCAGTTTGCGCTCGATCGGGGGACATGAAATTTAGGTAGGATTATAATACACTCTTTAGGAGCTCTTTAGAATTCAGAATATTCTGAAAAAAAAAAACACTGTGAGAAATCCGAAAAAGTTAAAATAACATTCCGGAAATGTTTAGTTTACCCTGCAGTATTGATCCAAAATCTGTGCAAATATTACCCTTTTCAGGTGTATTGCAGGTTAAAATTACCCTTTTTCATGTTAATTTTACCCTTAAAAAGGTGTAAAATTAACATAAAAAAAAGTTATATTTTTACACCTAGTGTTAAAGTTCTGAGGAAAAAAAGTTAATCGTATCCTCTTTTTTTCTCGGTCTACACTGATGAGAGAAATCCGAAAAAGTTAAAATAACATTCCGGAAATGTTAATTTTACCCTGCAGTATTGATCCAAAATCGGTGTAAATATTACCCTTTTCAGGTGAGTGAGGGGTTAAAATTACCCTTTTTCATGTTAATTTTACCCTTAAAAAGGTGTAAAATTAACATTAAAAAATGTTGTTATATTTTTACACCTAAAAAGTGTTAAAGTTATGAGGAAAAAAAGTTAATCGCACCCTCTTTTTTTTCTCAGTCTAGGAATAGAATCAAATTCGAATTTAAAACTTTGTGTTTTTGGCATACATTTAAATTTTTTTTTAATTAAATTTTTAAAAAATATTATTTTCAATGAAATTGGGTGAAAAAAAATTTGGGTGAGCTCACCGTGATATACATTTGTCATTCCGTAGGGACTGAACGGTAGTTCAAAGGCTCCTTCATCCACCTTCTGCACTTCCAAATCCATCCTATGGGCTGCAGATCCTGCTCTCATTGCAATACGTTCCAATTCCTCAAATAAATGATTCACTGCACTGTAGTCATTGGCCGGGGAGCCTCCAACACGCACCCCAAGATCCGTGAGGTTTCTCGTGTGCATCTCAGCTCGTTCTGCGATGAATCTATGTGGGTAGATGACCTCATCATCGAGGGTTAGTGGGGCTGGGAGGGCGTAGTAGAGGAAGTGGATGCCAACAAAGGCACCCAGCACGACAGCTAGGATGAGGGGTGCTGTCCAGGAAGGAATTGTATAGACATCGTAGATGACCTTTCGTTTGTTGGTGCCCTCATACCATCGTTCAACGGTGTTTCTGACGTCGAATAAGGTCAGTGGGATTATTATTATTTTTTTCTTCTATTTTCAATAATTAGGCTACTCATGGAAATTAACTCCTTGTAAAAAATGCAAAGAGGATTCATTTATAAAATTAAACTTTGACCATTAAGAGAGGAACACTGTATGTGTTTTCCAGAAAGCTTTAGAAAAGTCTAACATTATTTTTTTTTGATTGATGAGCTTTCGATTAGAGACTCCGATTAACCATTTTGATAAGCAACAACTTTGCAATTTCCTCATTTTAGGGGCATAATTTGGAAATTTGCAAATTTTCCACGGAAAACAATTCAATAAAAATTGTGTTTTATTTTAAAAAGGGAAATTTCCATGAGAATAATACTGAAATATCACACACTTTACGAGAAATTCATCTTCACTCTCATCACTTGCCATTCTTTTTATCACTTTGTGCCTCAAGTGCGCCATTATGTGAGTGATAAAGTGCTGGAGAGCATAAATTTTGAAATTGATAAGAGAATTCTTTGCAACTTAATCATTGTCTATTGCTAAGAAAAAGAAACATTCCATATTTTATTTCTTTTTTCAATTGCGGTATCACTCACCTCAATTTCACCCACGAATCCTTCACCATCCTTTCAAATGTACACAGTTATGTATTTAGACTGACCACAATATTTAATGGGTTGGCTGAGAGATTTAGGGTACATCACAGATCACTTCCATTCTATTGTACGGCACGCAATTGGTTTGCAATTGACCAAAATACAGCAGCAAATTGTTCTGAGATAATCCTTATCACAAAGTGTTATCGGACGAGGGCTCAATTGACTTTTGGAGAAAAAAAAAGAAAGTCGCGCGCGCGTCGAACACAATCGAGTGCGGAAAAACGACTGAAGACTCAACATTCGAGCGAATGAACACTTGCTCGAATTTGGGGTAATTTTTCCCGCCACTTGCTGGACATTCTTACGTTCAACAGTATGTGGCATTGGTTTTACGCGAAAATTATTCCTAGGCTTATACTTTTCCAAAATTTCAAAGATGTTCAAAATATGAATTTGCTAAATATGTGAAAAAATTTATAGTATGGCGGGGACAATTCAGTTTAGAGTAGAGCGTAATAAGTGCTATTCCAATGAAAAATGGAAAGAGGAAATCTTTCTCCGGATTATTTTTTTTAGAATATGGCTGTTCTTATGTGCTTCTGCTTTATCGACTTTTTTATGCTGATTCTTGTCACCACCACTGTTTGACTCCATTGAATTTCAAAACATGACGAAGACTGAGGACAACAGCCGTGACAAGAACCAATACGAAAAAAAGTTGATAATGCAGAAAGAACATGACAGCTGTCATGTTCTAAAAATAAATGCTTAGAAGAAAAAGCTGTCTTCAGATTAACCCATTCCTTACCATGGTATTATACACCATACGCAAATTGACTGATTTTAGATGATTTATTCCTGGGCAACTGTTATCTGAATTGCTGTCGGATATAGATTTTTAGTAACTTTAGTCCTTCAATTACTTGGAAAAATACCCTGACAGAGATGAAAATATATTTTGTTGTTCTTTTCTCACTTCGTAGAAAGTCATGCAAAATTTTTGCTCAAAATGGCGGACGACAAATTTGACATCCCGACGAATTTGTTAAAATTGGCCTTTTTCCTTTTTCCTGATTTGAATTCTAGTTGCCAATTTGTTTTCTTAGGTAGTTATTCTATCTAAAGCAATAGAGCTTATTCAATCAATGTTTTATCAACATAACAGGTTTATTAGCGGTTCATAACTAATTGGAACCGGTTCAGTTTTATCGGAATTTTTAAGACCTTTTCTATAAGCTTAAACATGATAGAATTCGGTTTAGAAATGCGCTCTCTATAGCGTTTTTAACCTTTGACTTTGAATAACCGTTATATTGTGAATGATTCAACTGTATTTTCGTAAATGGAAGAAATGTCTGCCTTAGCTTCTAAAAACATATTCGAAAATGAAAAAAAATTGCACGAAGCGTTTCCGAGAAAATCAAGAAATCATGGTTTTGGAGATGAAGCGTAGGGGTCCGGAAAACTAAGGTCCGGAACGTCAAAATCCCAAAAGTCAAAATCCCGAATTTGGCAAAATTCCGAAAGCCAAAATCCCGAAAATGCTGAGGGCAAAGCATTCATAGATACCATGGGGATGTATGTCCACAGATGAATTGGTCAATAAAATCCTAATACTTTAAAAATAAAAATCATTTTTCCCGAAAATGTTGATATTTCAATTATTTTGGTCATTTGGATTTCCACCTAGAAATTGAGAACTGTGTAAAATAATCGAAATGTAGCAATACCAGTTCTTTCCTACATCTTTTAGGATTATATTTATGCATTTACTAGACAAATTGAGATTCACATTATTTCAAAAGAATTAATAATTGGTCAGAAAACAGCATTTGGGGTAGATGTAAACAGGCAATTTCAATTTCACAAAATGAGTAGGTAAAAGAGCGGGAAATTGACCTTCATGCGAAATATCTATAATTCATAGATTACGAAAAAAAATTAGTGGCACTGTGTTCAATAAAAAGTCACATGATGTCAAAATATGGGAAAAATCCATTGAAAAATTTCTTTGATATGCATGCTTTTAGTTTTTTTGCTATTTTAATTATGCTTTGTAAAAAGTGTCGTGATTTTTTGAAAAATATACAGTTTTTATATATCTCTTAAGTAAATAAAATAATCGAAAGTGGTGTAAAGTTAATTTCAAGGGTGGGAAAAAAGGTGTTTACATCCTCCCCAGAAAGTGGTTACTTCTACCCCAGGCATTTTGTGAAAAGAGAAAAATGCACAGTGACACAAATTTTATTTTTATGGAAAGCTCAATTGTTTTCCAGCATCCGCATTACCTTCGATGTATTGCCTATACTCAAAAGTAAAACATGAGCTAAGAAATATTTTCCAAAAAATCACGGTGTCCTTGGAAAATCACCTCAAATTCGCATCTATCGAAAATGGTTACATGTGCCCCAGTCTCCCCTATGTTGTTCAGAAAAGTCTTCCCCAGGGAAAACGTTTAACGGGAGGAAATTTTTTAAATCGAATTGATTTAAAAGATAATTTGATGAAAAATCGTTTGATTTACATAAAGATAAACTACTTTTGGAATTTTACCTATACTACAAAAAAATAGGTCATAGGAGAAACTGGGGCACCACCGAACATGCACAGTAAAAAATTTTTGGCTGCTTTACCATGATTTTTATTGTAAATTTTACATTAAACATGTAATCGTGTGTACTAATACACATTTGTGTAATTTGTACACATTTTGTCTGAAAACTGTGTAATTTGTACACCTTTTATTTGAAAACTGTGTAATTTTACACGAAATATGTAAGAAAATATACAAAACTATGTAACAATTCCCATTTGATTACACGGTTTACAATTACATAAAATTTAAATTACACATTTTCAGATTACACGTTTTGTTGAAATACATAATTTGTGTAACTTTAGAAGAATAATCGTGGTAAAAAATCAAACCAACGATTATCCTTGTAATTTTTTTTTACTGTGCGGGGTAGCTCCGAACAGTAATGATTGGACTACGACGATCATTTCTTCAGTGGACAAGCATACCTATAATATCTATGAATTCATACAGGCCTCGTTCTCTGAAGTCTAATATCTAATTAAAAAATTGGAATGTTCGGTGCTACCCCGTGTTCGGTGGTGCCCCAAATTCCCCTATATAATAATTATTTATTTCAAATCAATTTGTTATCCAAAAATAAGTTTTTGATATTTTCATATATTTCTTCGTTATTTTTCCAAAGCATAACTGTCTACAATTTGTAATTGTTTTGCGTGTTGAGGCTATTTTATAAATAAAACCACTCACTTGGAGGTGAAAAGAAAGGAGAATATTGACCACAGAAATGAGGGTGGAAAAAAGTAGGGAAAGGGTACATGGTATTTTTTACATTTTCTTCCATTCCTCCTATAGGAGTAAATTGTTAGCACATTCACTGTATAAGTCTTAGGCGGAAAGGGCCGACATTTATCCCCAAGGGCTCCCAGAGAAAGGCACCAGTGCTTGTCAATCCGTTGTGATGTGGAACTTTGAATGGTAGATAAGGATGTTTTTGGAGTGAATTATAAATATTTTCAATGCACTTGGTGCGCTTTTGGCCACCTGTCTACATTTGAATGAGTCCCAAAAGTACACATTTTGCTGGACAGATAAATAGAGAGTTAGGGAAATAGTGTTTATAAATAGCATTCTCTTTCGTGAGTCATTAATAAAGTGGGCTTTCCTTGGAAATGAGTGTAAATTGGTCATTGGGAATTTTTTTTCCCAGTTGTTCAATGGGAAGAGAGGGAAAAGTTAATATAAAGGGAATATAAAATTAAATTATGACAGTTTGAATCCGGATATTACTTGAAGGATTCTTATGA
The DNA here is from genome assembly GCF_024763615.1 of Phlebotomus papatasi. Classification (NCBI taxonomy): domain Eukaryota; kingdom Metazoa; phylum Arthropoda; class Insecta; order Diptera; family Psychodidae; genus Phlebotomus; species Phlebotomus papatasi. Next base: position 51,877,676 of record NC_077223.1, read on the forward strand.
CTACTTTAAAAATAGGTTTTACCTATACAGTTCTAAATTTAGAATAAAGATAATTTTTAATTTTATAAAATTAAATTACTTGAATGTTTAGAGTCGACAGTTAGGATCGGATGTAAGTCAATGTTTGGAATTTAGGTCTAAAAAACTTTTGCTCTTTATGCTTTTATTGGCCGAAGAATGTCCCAATCAAGGATCGAAACGTCGGTGTCGGCCAATAAAAACATAAATAAGAGCAAGAAAGTTTTTTTTAGACCGAAATTCCAAACATTGACTTACATTAAATTACTTTGAACACCAACTTCTAGCCACCTATCGACATTTAACATTGGCTGAAAACCCCTTGTCGACATCTCTCTCCGTTCTCTCTCCAGAAGTGTTGTTTGTACTCCGGACGGGACGAGATGATACGTCCATGAAAATCAATTTTTGGCACATGTGATTTTCGTGATCTATGAGAGTCAGAAACTTATTCACTGAGATACAATAAGTTTCTTCTATGGCCAATTATAAAAACAAAATAACACGAGAGGATCTGTGCTTCAACAAAATCCAATTTTAAGTTATTTAAGTCGACTTTCGTTCATACGTTAATGACATTGAATCATTCCTATCGATTTTGAAGGGCATGGGTTACAAACAGTGGATTTAATTTAAATAACAAATTGGGGAAAATTTGGATATGTTGTAAAGGGCTTCAAATGTCAGAGATTTGATCTGTAAGTCGATTCAAATCGATTGTAAATATAAAAGTGACATACAGTAGACTCTCTCTCAATCGGGAATATGGGGCGAAATGTCATCCGGTTTAGCGATAGAATTGTGCGTCATAGCCTTTGTAAATTCCACAAAAATCGCTCAATTATAAAGAATCACGATAAAATAGGAAGAACTGCAGACAATTTGAGCGAATTAGCTTCATAATTAAACGTGAAAATTGTCAACAAATTTTGTCGCCCGATTGAAAAAGAGCCGATTGAGTGAGAGTCTACTGTAGTAGTAAATAATGTGAAATCTGCGAATTTGTGGATATCGAGTACTATTATTTTATGAGTTATACAGCTAAACTCAGACCTCCACAAAAATATTCTAAATGAATTTTGATTTAAAAAATCTAATGGCTCCGAAACACCTTTTAGATCAGGAAAATTTCATAAACTCAAAATTCAGATCTCTTTTTTTCTCAACGTTTTGTATATTTCTATCCTACTTAAATTTAGCGCAATCCAATTTGGAGTCCGAAAGAGTTGGGTAGACTTATGCAAATCTTTTGAGAAAGAAAGGGAAGTGAATCTTGATTTTATAAAATTTGACCGATCTAAAACGTGTGCCGGAGCCAAAATGGCTCCGGTGCACCTTTTAGATCTGAGAAATTTCATGAAATCAAAATTCAAATCACTTTCTCACACGTTTTCCATATGTCTATCTCATTCTTTCGCGCACGAAAATAGATTGAACTAAATTTAACCCTCTAACGGGTAAGACCGCCTCCAGGCGGTCTTCACAAAAATCACATTTACAGCGACAATAAAGGTTTTATTTATTTAAAAGTGCTATAGTGTCCTTGGTCTTATAGTTTTATAAACATCTCTTGAAAGTTTGAACTCATTTTGACTCTTCGTTTTGTTGCTATTCCCAGTTTTGTGTGACAGGTCAGAGAAAAAGCAACAAAAAATATTTGTGCAAAAAAACTCATTTCCAATTTCCATAAAAATACCGATTTAAAGTTGTCTGACTAAAATAAACTTATTTTTTATTGAAAGAAATGTCATTCTACTTTGTATATTTTATTTAAAAAATTTGAAAAAACTAAAAATGTGAATTTTAGAAGCAAAAAGAGTTTCAAAAAAAATTTATATTTTCTCACCTAGCGCCTAAACTAAAAGACATAATGAAGAATGGATGGTTTTTTCGACTTTATTGGATCATAATTATCCTAGAAAACATTGTTTTAGAACTTTTTTTCGCATATTAAAGAAAACACCGTTAGAGGGTTAAATTATCTGATGTTTAAATGAAGAAGAACAGTCCGAAAGAGTGGGATAGACATATGTAAAACGTTTAAGAAAGAAAGATGTGTCAATTTCGATTACATGAAATTTTCCTGATCTAAAAGGTGTGCCGTAGCCATAAGATACGAATTTGAGCATCCTACAAATCTAAAAGGCTTTGTCACTCTTTTAATTTTTAGAAATCTAAAAGAACTTATCTATTTTAGATTGGTAGAAGGGGTAGAAGCTATTTAAAGAGTGCTTTTTATATTCAATTTACCGTAGATGCGAGTGACTGTGGCTGTGACCCCTTAATGTTCGTAAGCTTTTCTTTAATTCTACCACCAAAGGATGTTTTTATCGATCCGATCTACTATGTCTGATCGCTGAGGTCCATTCTTACACATTAGAACTAAAGAAAAGTTTACGAACATAAGCTTTTGCAAGACGTTGCAAAAGCTTTGCGAGACATTGTGATAGACCGTCGCCCCCGAGGCAGATCTATGACAAAGTGGTTGAATCAGATTCAGGATCTTGCCTTGAAGCGCCATGGGATTGACCGCGAACATTTTCCTGAAGTGACGGAGGATCGATAGGCGTAGGTTCTGAAAATGAATTAATGGAAAACTGGATATTTTCATTAAAATTCTCTTTAATTCTTCACTTTGGTGCCCCAAAACATCGTTAAAAGTTATTTTATTTAAAATTCATAAACCCGATATCCAACCATCCATGGAGTAACTTCCGCCCAGTCTGGGAAGGAGTCCAAAAATCTTCTAAAATCTTGAGTTATTTGTTCGTCGTGGTAAGTGAAGTGGCCTACTATGCCAATGCTCACTTGCGGGGTGTTTTCAGGCCAATCAGTTGGGGTATCTAGCTCAATCCAAAACGAATAGGGACGATTTGTCTTTCCAGCAGTGCGAGCAATAAAATATCCCGTGCGATCAGGCATTCCAGGGATCCGCCACTGTGGAATGTCAGGGTGAAAGCTCCAGTTAGTTATTTTGAGTCCTTTAGCCGGGGCAATGTAAATAGCCATGCGACTAGGCCCGTCTACTTGGAATGCCAATCTTCCTGCAGGAATTTGGTTGATAATTCGTGTTAGAGTAACACTTGTGTTTAAATGCGGCTCTGAGGCTGGTATCCAATGGGAAAATTGAGCTTGACTTGTCATTGAAGATCTGTATAGTGGAATGCCACAGAAAATTTCTTTAGCACAATCTTCCTCAACTGGTAAGGCTTTTTCCATTTCGGGAACATAACTCTAAAAAGGGTAGTTTTGCAAAGCATTAGAATATTGCTAAAAGAATGACGTCATAGAACCTACTTGTATAAAGGATGGTTGTGAATTGCGATCCATGGGAAGAAGCATGTAGCCAGAATCCGATTTTCGAATGCTATCGTCTCCGAAGGAGTAGAAAACTCTATTTGTATGGAATATCCAATAGCGTTGAGGGGAAGTTTCAGCTCTGTAAGGGAACCCAACAGGGGTTGCAAGTAGAATGATTCCAACAACACTGAAGAGTCCGAAGATACCACCATAAACCCACCATCTGCGTGTGCATAGTCCAATGAGAGGCACAATAAATCCTCCCAGAAAGATAGCTATAAGGCTACAAAAGGCTGCAATAACAAGATCTGGATACTGATCCGGACCAATTCTTGCAGCCATTGGGATAAATGTAGTAAAAGCGACGTTGCAAAGATAGGCAGAGAATATAAAGGGTAACACTAGGCCAATAATGTGGAAATAAATCCAGCCTAGGCGTCGATGATTAACAAGCCGGAAGATTGTACTTAGTCCACTGGAAGCACAATAGAAAATCAAAGCTACTAAGATGATGTACGCTGACCTTATCCTTGCCCCTGTTGTGATAATCAGGAGAACACTCAGCAGTAGGGCGTGAGAATGAAGGAAGAGTTGTACTTCGTGACTCACGGTGAGAGGGTGTTTCTTCTTCAATGTAAAATACAGCATAGGTCCAAGAGCTAGACCTAGATAGAATGGTGAGAAGTAGATGCCGTAGAGAAGCCAAAGTTCCGAATAGTAGCTAAGAGGTCTTCCTGCAGCATCGTAGATAACCATCAATAAGAAGCACAATCCAATTCCCACTACAATCGATACCAAATGTGCTATAAGGACTTTTATTAGCTCCTGCAAGATTATAAAAAAAAACATGTTCTAAATCAAAATTGCAATTACATTTCGAATAGTGAATTATCACCTTGAAAACTTTCTTAAACGGAACTCCTTCACTTTTGGCCATCAAATACATTGAGAAACCGATGATCACAAATTGAAGAATGGCAATAAGAATATTAATGATCATGGCAACAACTTCTGTGTACGAGATCATAAACCAGCCCATAAAGTCAAAGAATATTACGGATCCTGTTCCAAGATCCGCATTTATATCTAATTCAGGAGAATTTGCCATTCCTTTAACCAGAGCCAAAACGTTATCCCCCGTATGTTGATATGTTCCTTCGTGGATTGTTTCGAAACGATCGAACTTTGTGTGATAGACATAACCGTTGTAAGCGTAAGCCATGTCCATGCCTGGAAGGCAAAAAGAGAGCATTAGTTTAATGCCAGACATTTGTAGATTTTCAAAAAGAATTAGAGTAAATTAAGCTAATTCAAAACCTGCTCCAAATGGAAATTTTTCGCTACTCCAAATGGAAACGTCGAAATAAAATGAAATTGTGTGTTCCAGTGCTTTGAAGCATTGTCTATCTATTAAACCAGGAGAATTTCCGGGAACTTTTGAGTATCTGGTTGAAAAAGTACATTTCCTGCAACAATGCATGTTTCAGTAATTTTTGCCACCTTGTAAACACTTTTTCGCCACTGTGTAAGCACTTTTTCGCCACTTGTTTTCAATTGATTTTTAAGAAACAGCAGCTTTCGAAAACCCCAAAAAGTACATGGCACAGTACTTTTCTTATTTAACACCGATATTAGACAATTATTAGAGTATTTCGAATGATTTTCAGCACATTTTTTATTTGCGACAAAAATCAATTAAAAATTACGCCTCTTTCAACTAAATTCCGCGAGGAGCGCCACTTGTAAAATGCTTGGAAAAATGAGTGGCGAAAAGTACTTACACAACCGGAAAAAGTAAGCCCTATTTCACCACATCCGTATTTCTTTATTCTTTTGGAAAACATTATTAAAAAATGATATTCGAACAAAGCTTAGTTAGCAACAGATTGACTTTCAGTGAAAAAATATCGAATACTGTACTGCAAAAACATAAAATAATGCAAGACAATTTGTCTGAGCGTTGACAAGTTTATTAAGAACTCCATATTTTTTTGGTGACTGTTCACCTTGTCGACAATTTCTTTAATTAACTTCCAAATAATCTAGTCGTTGGAGCATCTGATATGGTTTTCTGATTCATTTGGCTAGAGGTCACGAAATAACACTCATTTCGTAGTTCCATAACTCATAATTTTCTTAAAATGTGCTTTTAATTTAGGTGTCGAAAAAGGGCTTACTGGTGAAAAAGTACTGACTCTACCCTATTCTCAAAAATGCTGGGGCAAATAGTACCAGACATTAGGTTTTATGATATTTTGATTCGATTCATTACGGGCTTCCGTAAATTTGAAAAAATACCTAGAGGACATATTTTCAAAGAAAATTTATTCATCTACACCTTATTAAAACACCATTTTCTCTGCGAGAAAAGTGAGAAAACGAGAAAAGCGCTTTTCAAGCTATTTTAGAAAAAAACACACAAAAGACTGCAAATCGTTTGACCAATGCAAACAACAAGCGCCGAGACATGATAATGACGTTTCTTTTCGCCGTGAAACATCAGAAATTGCTTCGCTTTTTTGCTACTTTTTGCTCTATACCTTTTGTTACTTTTTACCCTAAGTGGCCATTTTTAATAAAAGGATTTCTGGAGAAAAGAACCTTTGTGAAATTCTAAAATAGATAGCGGATTCGTATTCAAAGAATCCAAATTATTTAGAAAATATTCACCAGTGCATCAATTTTTGAAAATAAGTAGCTAATAATTGTTATCTTCTGCAAGGAAAATATTTCAAAAATAGGGCTAAAAATTTCGATATTTTTTATTTTCTAAATTCCTTGTTCGAATTCTAAGAAACTTACGACATTGGAGGCTATCTATAGGAAAAAATTTGAGCCGCTATCTTTTTTACCTTGGAAGATATTGAATTTTGAATTTTTCGATTTGTGACTTTTTGCCCTAGTCTCCCCTACTAAATTACTATATTTATATTTTTTCTATATCACAGTTTCATTATTTAGTTAATTTTGCTCCAAATAAAGCGAAAATTCATTCATATTCACAAATTTTTGTTTGTTAATTTTTCAGAAAAATTAACAGTGTACACTCAGTCCCGGCATTAAGTCATTCGGGATTATGCACCTGACGGAATTATGCACATACAATTATGCAAGTTTGCCTACCATTGGGAGTCAATTTATGAAATAATTTTTGAAATACGCCTGAATGTATACCATGGAGCGCCGCGGGAAATTTGAAAACATTTTGCTACTTTTTCAGAATAAAACTTTAATTTCTTTTATTAAGGTAATTTTTTAAAAATATTCTAACTATTTATTGAAGAACTCTGGCCAAAAAGTACTGTTTGTTAATGCATTTCTATTAAATAGTTGAAACTTTTTGTTTGAACTACTTTTACTCCGCGCGAAATTCGTTCTACGACCAATTTATTCAAAAGAAAGCCCCTGCGGGTATGCAAATTTTCTTGATGCTTAATGCCATTTCGCGCGTTTTTTTTCGGTCCCGAAAATGTGCATAATGCCGGAATCTAGTGTACCTTTTCACCATAGGATTTTTCATTGATCTTCCATGTGTTCCAATGAAAAACACAATGGGTGACTGTTGTTTATTCGTTTTGTATAACATTTATGTTATATTCCTGGCTAATTTTAGTTAAATTAAGTGCTAATTTTTATTGTTAACGGTACGTGAAGTTTTCAAATGAAATAATTACTTATTTTGTGAACAAAAAGGATTTTCTGAAGTGTCTGCAGATGCTTCAATAGGAAACCCCGGAAATATATTTTTTTTGGAGAGATTTCTTACTGTTTTAGATGGGAAAGGAGAAAAAACCATGAATAAGAACAAATCCTGCACTCAAGTGCAACTCAACAAGGTTTTGGAAGCCTTTTGTTACAAGGTTTCAGTTACACTGTTTGTCTCCAATTAGAAACTTTCCCTTGTCTCCATTTGGATTAATTTGTTTCCAATGGAAGCATTTTGCACTTGTGTGCTTTTCTTGTATTAAAGAGGTTTTCAAATAATATTTAAAGAATTTTCACTAAACAGTAACATTCTAGAAGAGACAAGGAGCAAATTTATGTAATTCTCTTCAGAATAAATATGAACCTAATGTGCTGAATCTTCTATCAAAGTTAAAGCGTCTGGAAATGGTTTTGAATTAGGACATTTACCCTAACCTTGAATCCCTCCAAAGTCCCTGAAAATGCGAAAATCCGTGTCTGAAGGAACGAAATTATTCTGGAACAATTCCTCGCCCATTGCAGCTCCATAGGGATGCTTTGCATATTTAGCGTAGAGATTAAGTAACCAAGGTGCCCCTGGACCAGCTTGAAATAGAATCTCCCTTCCGCCATTTCCGGTTGAATCCAGATTCACCAAAGCTGTAACATTGTGCCTCCAGGGATGCTGGGTGATAAACCCATGAGCTGCCTTGAGACCAATTTCCTCTGCTCCATTAAAGAGGAATACAATATTATGACGCATTGGAGTCCGGATTTGTACGATTTTTCTCAGTGTTTCCAACATAACAACAACCATAATCCCAGCATCTGAAGCTCCAGGACTTGTGGGCACTGTGTCATAATGTGAGTTAACAAGCAGAGTAGCTGCAGGAGTGGGTCCTGTGCTTGGTTTAACTCTTACAATTACATTTTGAAGCTCGTGGTATAAGGCAACTGAGGAATATGGTAGTCTTCCCAAGAAGAAAGATCCATCGTGATTGCTCACATCAACTTCAATTGTATGAGCCGAGTGGCTGATGGATTGGATGTTTTCGATTTCTCTAAGGAGAAATTCAACAGCAAGGACTTCATTGGCTTCACTTCCAACCACTTTAGGGCCAATATTAACAAATTCTCGAAGCATATTCCGGGCTCTTTCGCCAATAAAGGCATCTGGGTTGTCCTGTTCTTCGGCAATTAACTTTATGTTTGGTAGAGCTTGAAAGGCTACAGTGCCGGTATAGAATAAAAGCATTCCTAGTCCAAGGACAATGATAGACACCCAAAATGGGATGAACATCTCATTAGATGTCTTTGGTCTTTCTACTTGTTCTTCCTCATCAGCCTCAGTATCGCTATCAAAAATCAAAACGATGAGATTTTGTTTTAAAGACAATTAATGTGTATTTTTAAAAATTGAAAAATTCCCATAACAGATAAAATTCTTTTTGAAATTGCTTTCTATTGCCTTTCAAATAACAATATTTGAAGATTAAAGAATTTGCTGAGCAACATTGCAAGATATTGCTCCGCAGATAGTGAATTCTTATCAAGGTAGCTTACTCTACGACCAGTATCAGTGCAATATTTTTTTGTTATTTATGATACTGACCTTTAAACAAGATATATTCGATTTGGGTTTACAAAATTACCCAATAAAACTACCGATTCATCAGTAAAAGTGTAGTTTAGGTCAATAATTTATGCAAAATGGATAATACTTTTTGCAAAGAAAACAATTTTTGTTAGTAAAAATTATAATTTATATCCATAAATTGTTTATAGGGTAAGTGTGCCAAATTCCGGCCAGCTTGCAATTTCGGCCACATTTTTTGGTCCTCGAATTTCCATGAACTTTTAGATTTTACGTACTCTAGAGATTATACAATGCAAAAGAATAACAAAAAATGTAGCTTCGACAAACGAGATGACGTGAAAAAAGCATTGAAAGAATTCCTGAAGGGCAAGGAACTATGAGAATGAAGGTGGCCGAAATAGGGCACCAGAGCTATGTCTATATTTTTATTCATTTTAAAATGTATTAAGAATGATTTTAGAGTAAATAAAGACGGTAAACTCTTTACAAGGTTCAAAGCAACACACTTACAAAAGAAAAAATAAAAAAATCAATTTGTATTAAAAATATTACATTTAAAACTTGAGACTTTGGTGCTTGCATGCAACTATGCCGAAATTTGGCACACTTACCCTAAATTGATTAATAAATATTAAAACCAACATTTAATACAATTACTAAAATTGATGTATATACACATTCTTCGTACTAAACATATATTTTTTTAATATTCGATTAACAAATGAATTTTGGGATTTTAGATATTAATACAGATCATTATGGGATTTTCAGACTTAAGGTTAAACCACGGATTTTGTAATGCCAGAAGATCAGAAGTTAAGGAATTAAATTAGATGTGCTAATGAAGTTAAGATTAGTATTTTTTTAGGACTGGATTTTGCGCGTTTTAGAAAAGGCATAGTTTAGTTTTCAAAATATTCGAAATCGAATTTTCGAATTTTCGAATCTGACCTTCGATTAAATTGGAGGAAATTGTGGAATCAAAATGTTGTAGTATTCCGCTAGAGCTTTCTAAAACACCAAAATTTTTCAAATTCTGATAATTAGAACCGGAAATATGGCCATTTGAAAATTGAATATTTGACCTCTTATACCTCGGGTCAGGGGAGCCGGACGTGCTTAATTTTTGTTTAATTGAAAGGTTTTAGGCCCAGCTATAACATACTAAATTTTGAGATCGGTCGATGTCATAGGGGTTGGGTTATTGAAAAAAAAATTTGGGGGTATTTCAAATTCAAAATGACGGAAGGGTGAGTGGGCGTTGGACCTGACATCACCTACTTCTAGTCGCCCAACGACATTTAACCTTTGCCTAAAACCGTTTGTCGATATCTCTCTCCATTCTCTCTCCAGAAGTGCTTATATGACGGACGGACGGGACGTCCACGAAATTCAAGTAATGCGTCTGCCGCCGACTTACCATCACCGATCTCATCAGGTAAACGGCAGAAACCCTGAATCACCTACTCTCTAGCAAAAGGTTTTTTTTTATATGAAGCTGTTTGAAGCCAATTCGTAAATTGCTTCCAAACTCAGCTTATACTTCGAGTTCCGAAAAACCTTTTAGATGGAAATATAGAATATTTATCCCTCTTTACAAGGCACAGAGTCCTGTGTATTAGGCACACCTCAATTGTGACATATATCGTGTAACGGTCACGAGTGCAGAAAAATTTCCATACGAATCTGTATGTGAATGTGAGAAAGTGGCTTCAACTTTGAAGGCCACTTGTCAGGGAGTAGTGAATCACAGATCGTATAATGCCAAGATTTATACAGATTTACAATTCTATGAATTACAATTTCAATCAGTTAAGAAGGCTGTCGTTCGATAGTCATGATCTATCAGTGTCAAAATGTGTAGATACAAAGTTTGGGCCAGATCTGACAAGGTCGGATTTCACTTGGGACCACAAAGGCTGAGAATGTAAAGAATTTCATCTAAAAGCGCGTAAAAAAGAAGCAAAAAACAATCGGGCCGTATATAAAATTTTAGTCTATAAAAAAAATCGCAAAATTGAATAAACATGTGAGAAAGAAAGGGATGCGAATTTCAACTTCATGAAATTTTCCTGATCTAAAAGGTGTGGATGAGCCTTAACGCTTTGTATATTTCTGTCCTACTTTTCCGTACTCGTCTTCTTCTTCTTTTGAACATCGTACCAATTTAAATTTAGTTCAGTCCAATTTTGAGACCAAAAGATTGGGACAGACTTATGCAAAGCTTTTGATAGAGAAAGGGACGTGAATTTTGATTTCTTGAAAAGGGAGCCGATTCAAATTCACATCCCTTTCTCAAACAATTTGTATATATTTATCCCAGTCTTTCGGACTCTTCTTCTTCTTTTGAACTTCACACCAACTTAAATTTAGTTCAATAAAATTTTGAGTGCGAAAGAATGAAACATCCATATGCAAATTATTTGAGAAAGAAAGGGATGGGAATTTCAATCACATGAAATTTAATCGATCTAAAAGGTGTGCCCGAGCCATAAATACCTAAATTGAATGCAACTAAAATTAGATTATTGCTAAACAAATTTAATTTTTACTACTCGTTTGTATCCGTTTCAGTGCAAAATTAAATTTACATCTGAGTTTAATAATTTATGCAGTTTTGGATTGTGGTTTATTGGTCATTCCAAATGTATTCTTGGATATCACGACTAATTATTCGTTTTCTAATGAAATGTAAATTTTTTTAGCCTTATCAAATATTAAAGAATTGTGAAGATAGTTTGCGTTTATTGCAAAATTTATATGTTTGTATACCACTTGTCCCTCCCTGCTATTTTTAGTCGCTAATAGCTCAAGATTAGCTGCAATAATTTAAATTACAATACAAAGTTTATAAAATGAGTTATACTTTATAATGACATACAGGAAAAGATTATTATTAAATTGACAAAACTTTCCCAATACCGCAATGATCGTAAAATGTTATAAACATGAATCCCAATATGTTTTTTGTTGTTGTTTGAAACCCTAAACACGAAGAAATGGGAAGAAAATGATCATTTACCAGTGCGAGTATGGATTACTGGATGTCCATCGCCTCCGCAACTCTCTTCTCTCAGAACTATCCCTGGAAATTGTTGGTGAAAGCATGTGAAAAATCCCTGAGAGATGACCAAAATCTCTCTCAGAGTAGGGACAAGAGGACATACAATAGAAGCCAATGAAATGCAAATTGATGAAAAATTACCTGAGTTTTGGATAAATGTTTTGAGAAGACTCGGGATTGTCCTCAGGTGGTTTCTGCTGAGGATCTTCCATGGTGATCAGGTTGATTTGCACTGTATACTGGTCCAATACCGTGAACCTCAATTACCCACAAAAATACTTAAAGATTAGATAAAAAGACTTATCAGACTTTTCGGTGGTTGTTAGAGAGAGACTAGAGGCGATTGAGATTTAGATCTGTGAGAGACGCCGGCTTTGGCGTTTTATCTGACATTCCTCTTCATACGCTCATCCCATATTACCAGGCTTTTTGTCTGCATATCTTTAGGCTTTGCCATTTTCCCGCCAAGATCAGTGATCAAATACCAGGAACAGGAATTTAACATGTGAAAAAAATATTTCATTCTCTGCATTTATTTTTTTTTGCCAAAAAAATCTTTGGAATGGGAGTATCCTAGATTGAAAACTATCGATCTCTTGTGTTTGTTAGAAAAATACCCATTGTACAAGAAAAAATATACTCTGGTTTAGAGAATTTAGAATTTTGGAAGTATTCGTTTATTAATATTAATTCGCATCGCAGCTAGAAAGGCTCATTTGCAGAGGAACTTATTATAATTTTCAATAATTTTGAATTAATGAGATATCCGTAATAGTGACAAGGATTTATCAGTCGTAAGGATAAGTTTATAATAAGACATGTCTTATTAATTCAGTAGGATAATTTTTTGTCACAGGATTCTTCTTATGATACTACTAAAACCTTAAATTTACAGAAATTGAATTTAAGTTGCTATTTTAATTATTAAAAGAGATAAAATTTGTTCAAATTTAAATTTAGATTCAAATATAAAGACTACTCACTGTCGCCTGAATTGTCGATCTTTCGGGGCATATCCCACGTTGTCTAGTGGTTAGGATACCTGGCTCTCACCCAGGAGGCCCGGGTTCGATTCCCGGCGTGGGAATATATTTTTTTTAAATGATTGTGAATCCTTAAGCTTTCCTTTTTACAGGATGATCTTAAAAGGTTAGCCACGATCACTGGTGCAGATGATTTTTTGACAAAGGTCTTGGGATCTAAAGACAATTTAGATCCCAAGACAATGCGAAGGTATAAGGTCTGGTTACATTAATCATTATACCTCTATTACTGTGTTATCACACTTGCACATTAAAATTTTAATATGATTCACATTAATTGTCGCTGATGAGAGTCCAAATGTGTAATTTGTGTGTTTGAATCATTTTATATTTAAAATTTGATCTATTTGTTGATAAAAAGGTAGACTTGGCCCGCAAAATTTGATATAAATTGATTTATAGCATTAATGCGAAAAATAATGCGATTTTCTCTTTCATTTTTTAATGTGAAAAATATTTATACTTTAGGTAAATTTATACTTATTTTTGCAGGCCAAGTCCACTTCATTATCAATAAATAGAAAACCCCCAAATATTAAGTGACTCAAAGACACAAATAACATATTTGGACGCTCACAAGCGACAATTAATGTGAATCACATTAAAATTTTAATGTGTAAGTGTGATAACGCCGTTACAGACAAAATAAATTGAAAAACAAGCAATAAGATATATTTATTAGGGGTATCTTTTTTATTAAGTATTCGGACTTATTAAAGCTCGAGCACTCCGCAATGTTTCATCGCCCACATAAAGTCAGTTATCAAGCCCAATAAGATTTATTGCTGATAGCAGGAATATCTAATCACCAGAAGTTATCTGATACAATGCAATCTAAAGCTCAAAATTCATAGTGATCGTAGGACATGATCCAAGATTGGACAGTAGTCCAGGGAGGGAATTCCGCGATTTTCTGTCTGAATTCATTTGTCTTCTGTTCGTGGTACCAAATATAGTGTCCACTGACTGATATATCTAAGACCTTTCCATTGGTCACATTCTCCACTTTTACCCAAAATTCTGTCGAGTCTCTTGGTTCGGGTACTCCCAATTTAAAATTGGTGTAAGTGATAGAGTACACTCTCCTGCTATTCCATGATCTATTTGGACGACTTGGTACTGCTTCCTCAAAACTCCAATCTGTGATGATAGACCCAGATTCCGGAGAGATCAATAAGTTCATTCTATCTGGTCCTCGAAGCTCAAAGTGTAAAATCTCAAAACCAGTATTGAATACCTGCCGCTGTGTCAATCTGAGCAATACTTCTGTGTCTGGAATAGTTGATTTTACAACAGATGGATACCAGAAACTGAAAAAAAACATAATCAGTTATTACAAAAATGCGTTAAAATTTTTGATTAACATTAATTTACCTAGAAGACACTCCGAAAGGGAATCCACAAAGGAATTCCATACCGCAATTCTCAATGATATTTTGACCCTCACCAAAATTTTCCTGGATTACCGATCTACCATGGGAATCCACGGTAGATATAAAAAATCCTGAATCTGAATGCCTAAGATCTCCAGACAGCGAATGAAATTGTCGATTCATATGCTAAAAGAAAAAAATTGTTTAGTACCAAGGATCTGGGAACAACTCTCATGATGATTCTACTCACGTAAATACTGAATCTCTGAGGTGTTTTAGCATCACGGAAGGGAAATCCCTGTGGGGTGACCATGATAATAATTCCAACAATCCATAGTACAGCAAAAAGGAGAGCTGTGATGCGTGGACTGCGACAGATGGTAACCAAGGGGACAAGTAAACTTCCCAAAAGAGCAGCAGACAATATACTGAAGGCTGCTATTAGAAGTTCAGGATTCCCTAAAGCTCCACTTCTTCCCTGCATTGGGATGAATGTTGTGAACTGAGCAATGGTGTTTGTAGAGAACCACATAAAGGGAATTATCTGACAAAGCAAATGTACAAACATCCATGTATGAGGTCTGGCTTGGAGTTTTAGTGCCACATTGAACAGGAGACTGACATTGTAGAAAAATACTGGGATCATGATCAGGAAGCTGGAACGAATACTCATGCCTGTCAGTGTTGATAGCAGTACAATGTAGAAGAGATGCTGAACATGAAGGAATAACTGGGCATTCTGTGATATGGTCAGAGGATTTCCACGGCGGAATCCAACAAAAAATGCCGGTCCAATAGCAAGTCCCAAGAAGAATGGGCAAAAATAGAGAAAGAACAGTAAGTAGGAGGAAGTGAACCATGACAGAGACCTTCCAGCTGCATGGTATACTATAGCGCCCAACATTACTAAACCAGCCCCTACAGCTAGGGATAGCATCTGAATGATCATTGTAAAGCCCAATTCCCTTGCAAAGACCAACATAGGGATCTGACCATATTTAACGAAGAAGACACAAGAGACAATCAGCAAAAGAACTCCGATTGTGGCTAGAACAGCATTGATGATAGCTCCTGCATTTTCACTATAGTATATCAAAGCTATGTTAAAGAAGTCGTAGAAAATCACATGACCATCTTCATAATTCCGTGGATCTCTAAGTTCTTCACTGGAAGCCAGGGATTCAACTAAAGGAAGTACGTTATCACCAGCATTTTGGAGACTTTCTCCTGGAAAGTTTTCTTCCGTATCGTATTGAGTGTGATATAAGTAGCCATTGTATGTGAAAGCAAGATCCATTCCGGGAATACGCCCATAATCCCTGAAGATGCGGTAATCGGTATCCGAAGGGATTAACTCAGCCTGAAACATTTCTTCAGCCATTGTGGAAGCATAGGGCCTAGGTACTGCTTTCCTGTAATGCTAAAAAGATACATTTAATTATTTAAATAGAAGAGAATGGATCACTTTCAGGTATTCAATGGCTACAGGAGATATAAAATTTTCAGATTATTAATTAATACCTAATACAGCACTGAGAGAAATCCGAAAAAGTTAAAATAACATTCCGGAAATGTTAATTTTACCCTGCATTATTGATCCGAAATCGGTGTTAATATTATGCTTTTTAGGTGTATTAGGAGTTAAAGTTGCCCTTTTTCATGTTAATTTTACACTTAAAATGGTGTAAAATCAACATTAAAAAATGTTGATATATTTTTACACTTAAAAACTGTTGAATTTCTGAGGAAAAAATGTTAATCGCACCCCCTTTTTTTTCTCAGTGGGAAATAGGCTGTATATTTTCAAACAACCTCTTTTAAATAAAGTTCATAACTGTTTTATAGATAAGTATCAAAAAAACTTCAACTGACTACCAGTGTTGCACCTTTCCTTAATTAATCTTTAGTTATCTTTATGAACACTTCATAAATTTTATAGGTTACTAATTTTAAGTTTCCTTTTAAAAGTAAATTTTTGAATTAACAGGAACCAGGAATGACAATTATTTATGAGAAACATTTTTTCAAAATTAATAAATCTAATTCCTGGATTTAAAAATTATTAAAGAATTTCTATTACTAATTTTAAACTACACAGAAAAAAAGATATTTCTTGCTCGTAAATATTTGTGAGTACCTATTGGGGATTTATGAAATATTCGTAAATAGTATAACCTACTAAAATGTTCGTAAAATGTTTGTATTTTTTCACAAACATTATTTGTAAAATAATCATTTTACGAACATTTTTTGTTCTTTTACAAGCATTTGCTCGTAAATTTTCGTAAACACACAAGAAAATGTTTGTAAAATTTTGTCATTTTTTCATAAAGTTTTGTCAGACACAATAAAATGTACGAACAAATTATTGTAAATGAACAAAAAATACTTATCAAATGAGCATGTTACGAGCAATTTTTGTGAAGAAATACAAATTTTTACGAACTTTTATGTGGGTTAGACAGTTAACGAGCATCATTGTATGTCCCCATAGTGGGAAATCCCAAACATTTACGAACAACTTTACAAAATATTCTTTTCCGTGTATTATAATTTGACGCTATTAAAGGTATTACTGAGTAAATTTCTCATGTTAATCATCAAAATTATTTGTATAATTCTCATATTCAATTAATTTAGTTCAATCTAATATCAATCTAGTTCAAACCTAATAATTCAATTAATTTAGTTTAATCTAATATTTGTCTGACAGGAAGTTATTTACAATAATTTTTTATAAGAAATATTGTAAGCCAATCGCTGCACAATAGCATTCGTATTCGTAAAAATCAAGAAATAGATTACGTAGGAGAGACTGGGGCAAAAAGTCACAAATCGAAAATTTCAAAATTCAATATATTCCAAGCTAAAAAAAGATAGCTGCTTAATTTTTTTCCATAGATTTTCTTCAGTGTTGTAAGTTTCTTAGAATCCGAAAAACGAATTTATAGAAAATAAAAAAAAAACATCGAAATTTTTAGCCCTATTTTTGAAATATTTTCCTTGTAGAAGATATCAATTATTACCCACTTATTTTTCAAAATTGATGATTAAAAAAAAATTCCGTTTTAGAATTTTAAAAAGATTGTTTTCTTCAGAAATCCTTTTAAAAACGACCACTTGGGGTAAAAAGTAACTAAAATAGCTTGAAAAGTTCTTTTCTCGTTTAGATAGAGAAAACGGTGTTTTACAAAGGTGTAGAAGAATAAATTTCCTATGAAGATATGTCATTTAGGTTTTTTTTTTAAATTACGGAAGCCCGGAATAAAGCTAATCAAAATTTGATAATACCCCATGCCTGGTACTATTTGCCCCAGCATTTTTGAGAATGATCAGAAAATTACTTTTAAGAAAATGGCTTTATAAATAAACTCTATAAAGTTGTTGAGCGGGAAATTTCCTATAAAACTGCGCTAATTAGAAATTTCACGAAAAGCCACCCGAAGCTTGTAAAAAAATAAAATATACGTTTTGTTACTTTTTGCCCCAGTCTCCCATATAGATATTTAAAATATTTTAATTAATTTTGGATTCCTAAAATGAATTGAGAAGTGGTGCACGTAATATTTGACAAGTTTCACGCTTAGAAATTAAACTCTGCTTCCATTCGTATACGAGTTTGATTTTTTTCTGTCCAAATTTAATTTATTGCTGCTTATTTGTAAAGATATTTTATAAGTACTCCCACCAGTTAGAAAAAATGAATAGTTTATAGAAATTCAGTTTCTAAAACCGATTAAAATTCAAAAACGTTTTAAATATACTTTTCCTTAATTTTTTTGCATTTATATTTTTCAATTATTTATTTATTTATGTTTTAGATTCGTGTACAGAAAAACAGTAATAATTAGGAGTTTGGAAAAGAGTCTTCGCTTATACAGCGTTAAAAAAATCATTTAACAAATAATTAGTGAAAATATTTTTTTTTAATTAAATAACTGTCGTAATTTATGAAGTCTAAATTCAGGAAAAAGTGTTGATTTTATATACTGTCCTCAACATACCTATAATCTAACCATAACAAATTAATTCGTTATGACTGTAATCATAATACAATCTTATCATTTGAATTGGCTTTTTCGTGGCTGTTGATTTCGATAAGAATTTTTTTTTTGATAAAATTCAGTTCAATCCTGAGTCAGTGTATTTGTCCAATTCTTTCTTAATGACGTCGAAAGTAAACTCATGGAATTTTGTTTCGCAAACAATTTCTACATTATTTTTGTTTTATCTCTTTTAGTGATCATTTTATTTTTTCTGCTCGAACTCTACGGAGAGAGCAGTTATAATCCCTCGATCCCCCCAAATTTCCACCTTCCACTCCCCGGAGACCACTTTTCTCAACAAATCTTCACGTTTCAGACGATTTCTGAGAAATGTCGTCACGCTGTTTGTCCGTCTGTCCGTCTGCCCGTCAGGCTGTCGTCAGCTCTAGAGGCCAAACGGTAAGAGATAGCGACTTGGGACCTTCGGGGGACCCCCCATAAGTCAACCCAAGGATCGTTAACATGCCCCTCATTTCCCCCCACCCCTCCCCTTCCCCTCCAAAACTATTTTTTTGGATTGCTCGAAAACGCGTCGTGCGATTTATTTTTCGTTTTTGGATATGTTTTAGAGATTACTCAGGCGAACATTTCGTCCATATACAAAAATACCGTTGAATCATTCCTAATAACGGTTTTTCAAGGTCGAAGGTTAAAAAGACACTAGAGTGCGCATTTATCAAGCAAATGGGGTCATGTTTGGGGTCGTTGGAAAGGTCTTGGAATTTCCGACAAAACTAAACCCATTCCAATCGGTTTTGGACCGGTAATGCACCGGTTCATAACCGATAACTAATTTTTATGAGAAAATTAATTTTATTATTTTTAAAACTGTTTCGGGCTATCTTTTGAGTATCGGTTCAAATCGGTTAAGAACCGGTAAGCGGTAAATGATGCGAAAGTACTTTTGCGTTAAAGCATCTAAGTCACAAGTTCGAGCATTTCGCAAAGCCTGGGACGCTTTGCCACCCCTTTTTTTTAAACACAGAGAGATAATGTTAAAATTTTTATGATAAAGAGATAATATTAAAATCAAGACTTACATTCATAAGCCATGGATGCCTCGGACCAGCTTGAAAAACAACTTCACGACCTCCATTTCCAGCTGCTTCCAGATTCAGAACAGCTCTCACGGACGGTGCCCAAGAATGCTTCGTGATAAAAGCGTGAGCACCCTGGAGAGCATTTTCCTCAAATCCATTGAAAAGGAAGATTACAGAGTGCTCAAGCTGGGTGGGTGATTTCGCCAATTGGGCTAGGACCTCCAACATCACGGAACACATAGAACCATCATCTCCTCCACCCTCACTTGTGGCTACCGTGTCGAAGTGGGCATTTAAAAGAAGGGCATTAGGAGGTGTTTGCAGGCTAGGGCGAAGTCTGGCCACAACATTTTTAACTCCATAGTAAACTGCTAATAAAGTGCTTGAGCTGTATGCAAGATTCAAACTACCGTCGGATATTTGAACGTCTATATCGAGACTACGTCCATGGGCTTCGGCTATGATCTTGATCTCATTGAGCCAGTTCACTAGTAGATTCACAGTTTCAATTTCATTTACCCTACTTCCTCCCAGTCTAGGGCCTAGACTTGTTAGGTTTCTCAGGTAGTCCTTTGCTCGAACTCCACTGAATTTTTGCTCGTTAGTAGGGGGTTCTTCAAGGGGTAGGCTTTTAAAATTGAGGACGCAAAGACAGTAGAGAGATACACAGATCACCAGCAGCACCACTGACCACAGGGATGAAACACTCCCTTTTCCAGGATTTTTCTCAAAGGCCCATACTTTTTTCACTTTGTCCGGAGCCTTCATTGTTCTACTTGTAACTGGTCACTGTCTAATCTGTATCATACCTTTAGACAAGGTATCTCTGCCTATTAAAAGCGATGAGAGCCGATGGGGCTATTGGCAATAACTTTTGCTACTGGTAAAGGGTTTAAATAAAACTAAAAATTTCACCATTTTATTTGATAAATTTATTAAAAACATTTGAATGAGAGAAGAATTCAGTTTTAGGACTGATTCCCAGTTTTTTCTCCAGCTAGGAGAAAGCGCGCTACCTTTGGACGACTCAAGCTTCGAACAACGTATTTTTTCAATATGTTTTTAATGAATTTTACCAATTATTATTACATTTACATAGTTAGTTCAATGCCTGAAATTTCCTGAAAAGAGAAATGGGTAAAATCCATTAGAACACTTGGAAAACAATTGATTTGTCCGAAGCTTAAGTCGTTCGAAGTTAGCGCGCTTTGCTCTATGTTGCATGTGCCATGTGAAATAAACCGGCCTAGGATAAAATGGGGTAATTTGGATCATTTCTTTTCATCATTGTTTCAGATGGACAAGAGAAAAAAAACACGAAAAAAGTGCATTTGAGTGTAGGACTTGTACTACTTTGCGGTTTTTTATTCTCTTCACTGAGAGAAATCCGAAAAAGTTAAAATAACATTCCGGAAATGTTAATTTTACCCTGCAGTATTGATCCAAAATCGGTGTAAATATTACCCTTTTTAGGTGTATTAGGGGTTAAAATTACCCTTTTCCATGTTAATTTTACCCTTAAAAAGGTGTAAAATTAACATTAAAAAATGTTGATATATTTTTACACCTAAAAAGTGTTAAAATTATGAGAAAAAATGTTAATCGCATCCTCTTTTTTCTCAGTGTTTGCACATTTGAAGCACATGAGATATCTCAAAATTTCAAATTTGACTCCAAATTACCCTATCTTACCCTTACTATCCAAATTATATCGCGAATTTTCTGAATATGACTAATACGGTCGAATTATGGAAAATTCATCAGGGTATTTTCAGTTATTTTTTTTTTAATTTTTTGATTTGTTTGAAAGGCATTTCCCACAATGTATGTTTCTTCATGACAATGTTATTGAAAGGTCTTTGAACCAATTTGCTGATTTACACAAAAAATACAAGCCTATTATTCAGCTAATGAAATGCCGATTTTGAGACTTTCAGATTAATTAAAAAGATTAAATTTTATTGGTATTTGCGATATTGCAATAGGGTATTGTTGGGTAGTTTCACACATGCATTACTTTAGAAAGTACATATTTTTGAGACGTTAAAAATTATTATCTAGAAATTGGGCTGCATATTTTTAGACAGCAAATACTCGAGAGAAACTAATGAAACATAGTTATTTAAAAAAAAAATTATCTGCTTGAAACTGCCCCCTCTCCCAATTTTTAAAAACTAATGTTTTTAATTTTATAATTAAATGGAAATTATATGACGAAATGATTAGGATTTTATATCTTTTGAAAATATTCTTGCTTGATCCGATTTTCCTCAAATTTCAACTCATAATCGAATTTTCAAATATATTTCGATTTGTGAGATCCCCAATTTTTAAATGTTTTCGGGTTGGCTGAAAACATTGAGCAAAAAATGGGGATGCGATTAACTTTTTTTCCTCGTAACTTTAACACTTTTTAGGTGTAAAAATATATCAACATTTTTTAATGTTAATTTCACACCTTTTTAACCCTGCAACGACGAGACACTTTTTACGGACTGAAAATCAACAATAAAAATGAAACTGAGAAACATAATCAATGATAAGTCTTACATCTAACCTTGGAAAGTCCTACAGAGTCTGATTCGGTGTATTTTGTGCTTCTATGAACGATAGGGACAAAAATAGCCCAAAAATTTAAGTAATTTTTCTGACATTACCAATGAATAATATTTTTCGCTATAATGAAAAATATTACGTATGAGTATTGTAGTTTTTATTGCCAAAAGGATTTTGTTTCAAAAAAATTGGAAGTATAAAAAATAAATAAAATCAATTATGAATTTGAGAATTTAAAAATTCGCCATTTTTGAGCTTAAATATTTACTACATAGCAAATAGCTAGAGACTTGCAAAAAATATTCTAGATTCCTTCAACCTTCTACTTTATAATTATGTACAGACATAAGAAAAAATAACTCTGGGTAGTCAGGAAAAATTATTTTCTTTATGGGACACCGGTGTTCCAATCGTCCTTAAAGGGTTATGTGTAAAATTAACATGAAAAAGGGTAACTTTGACCCCTAATACACATAAAAAGCATAATATTTACACCGATTTTGGATCAATACTGCAGGGTAAAATAAACATTTCCGGAATGTTATTTTAACTTTTTCGGATTTCTCTCAGTGAACAATCTTATCTACCATAAGCCTATATTGAGCTCATAACTAAACTATATTCTTGTCTGAAATATTGTTTCATTAAATTTAAGGTAACGCAGAAAAAGTCAAAGTGTTTGATACGTATCCGTACCAAAGAGTTACTTTTGACAAATTTTCAAGTAATGATACTATAAATAGGATTTTTATTCAAAAACGAAATAAAACCGGAAAAATTCTTATAAGACAATTTTCGCATCATTGACATGATACTCAAACTCCACCTCCAGGTTCTCGTAGATCTGTAATTTTGCAATAATCTGCATTTATTTAAAAAAAATCCCTTAGTGGCCATTTAGGCTCGCACCTTCTGGAGATTCCTATTATCGGAACATCTTATCGTGGCACTTGTTCACTCTGTCATTGAGCCTCAATCGCCCCCACTTACCCATATCGTTGTGTTCTGAACAGGGGGCAAAGCTCCTGGGGTTGTGACGTCATTGGGAGCTTTCTGACCCTTCGTCAGTTGTGGAGAAAGTGGAGCAAAGCTCTCTGAAGGCTCCAAATGCGCAGTCGCAACGGAACGAGTAGCATCAAAAATTCAGTGTGTGGCATGTTGTAGGAGCAGTTGACGGCTGAACTTTGAGGAGTACGGTCGCCATCGGTCGGATAATCGGTGCCCCCAATTTTCTCACCTGTGACTTTGTGTGTGTGGCTCTTTATCACTCTCTCTCTTTCCTTTTTTTCTCCTTCTCGACTCACCGCATGCATCTCCATTCATTATTTACGCGTTGAGTCCCTCGCTGACCACCGGATGGCCTGTGCCTCGCCGATGGACGCTACTGAGGCAAGTGTCTGCCTTTATAAAGTTTCCAAGTTACCCATTTACTATTTTTCCTATTTTCTGACGAATCGATTTTGGGCCGCGAAGAAGCGCCTAACATGAGGAAGAAAAGCAAAAAAAAAAAGTAGAAGAAAATGCTACTGAGTCGTGCAATAACCTAGATTCTCTTTCGTCGCTATCGTCGTCGTGCTTCTGTCGAGACAACCTCATCCTCTTGGAATTCTCACCCCCACTTTGGGGTTGATATCTGAGAGTATTGAATTACTTTACACGTCTTATTTTACACTAAAGCTTTGTAATGTTTTTACCCATGTAATTTATTCCATCTTCAGTTGCCGTACAGCGCCACTTCTTTGGTGATTTTTGAAAGCAGTGATGTTATAGAAAGTTTAATCATTCATAATTCAAAGAAAATACCGTAAGTGTGGGTGACTTTGTGCCCTTTGGGTGACTTTGATACCCCTCTGTTCGTAAAGGCCTTTACAGACCTGAGGATTAGCCGAGAGACGGCTTAACATAATTATATTGGAAATAATGGTCAAACTACATTTCTATCATTTTCCACTAAGTCGTCTCTCGGCTTAAGTCGTAAGTGTGTCTAGGGCATAAGATTTTCTTTAAATCTAGAACTTGAGGATGGTCTTTACTGATCAGTAAAGATCATCTTTCAGTTTTAGAAATAATGAAAAGCTTACGAACAGGGGGGGTGTCAAAGTCTTACGAAACAAAGAAAGAAGAATCAAAGTACAACAAGTAAGGACTGAAATCTAAATTTTTGGGAATATTTATTAAAAAAAAACTGTTGATGCGTAGGGTGGCTGCATTTACTTTGTTGCCTCTGTCTTTACTTATAGCCACCTCGCAGAAAACTTTACAATGTCACAAAATGATTTCGAAAAACCTCAAAATTAAAAATATTTGATGTGTTTTAATGGTTTTAATAGTACCTCACATTTGTTTTTGGTTTTCGGACCATCATTTTTTGACAAAAATTGCGATGAGAGGCCTTAAGTAAGGACAGGCTACAAGTAATGCCGCCACCCTATCTCAATCACTTTTTACGTGTAATTTATTATCAGTGATTTGGGGGTGGGATGCTAGCTTAAGAATGGACGAGGGTTTTCGCCTCTTGCTAAATAACGCGTATCGTAGAATTTATTGTGCATTTTTGGGGGTAACACCAATAATTCAGCTTCTAACACGCAGTAAATTCCACAGTGTTTGGTGTGAAAGAGAAGAAAACCACCCACAATTCCAACGATTTGAAATACAAGAAAAGAAAGAGTATCATAGTCATCGAAATAATCAATATCAAAGCTGAGGGAGATCCATAGTAGATGGTTTTTCTGCTAATTTATTTACGATTTTAATTAAAAATGCAAGTTTCGCTGGGATTTTGAATGGGAGAAAATGCCAAGCCACATCAGGGTTCTCCCAGAAAATTTACTCTGTTTGGCTTGAGAAATTCAATTGTACTCTCCTGGAGAAAATTTTCAGAAGGAGTTCCTTGGAAGACCCGTGGTGTTTGAGTTTGGCAAAGCCACTGACACAATGAACTTACTCATCTGGAAGTAATGTTGAGTCATTGTTCCAATCCCTAGCGTAGCTTTTCATGCAATTTTCTTGTAATTTGTATGCCAATAAATTACATGGCTTCTTTATTGAGTTAACTTGGCATTCGAAACGACAGATTTAACTAGATGCAATTATGGTATTTAATTGGAGCTTTTGAAAGCTTTTATTATACCATCAAGGGCTGAATAATCTAATTTAATGTCAATTGAACCTTTGAGAAATTCCACTGCACTTTTTTTTAAATTCAAATCATCCTCCAGTATTCTTTTTAAAAATTATTTATTAAAAGAGAATTCAGAAAATTCTGTAGAAAAATTGATCAGAAATTATATTTATAACAAATAGGGTAAGTGTGCCAAATTCCGGCCAGTTTGCAATTTCGGCCACCTTTTTTGTTCCTCGAATTTCCATGAACTTTTAGATTTTACGTACTCTAGAGATTATACAATGCAAAAGAATAACAAAAAATGTAGCTTCGACAAACGAGATGACGTGAAAAAGATATTGGAAAAATTCCCGAAGGGCAAGGAACTATGAGAATGAAGGCGACCGACATAGGGCACCAAAGCTATGTCTATATTTTTATTCATTTTAAATGTATTAAGAATGATTTTGGAGCAAATAAAGACGATAAACTGTCTACAAGGTTCCAAGCAACACTCTTTCAGAAGAAAGAATAAAAAAATCAATTTGTATTTAAAATATTACATTTCAAACTTGAAACTTTGACGCTTGCATGCAACTATGTCGAAATTTGGCACACTTACCCTAATATTATTTCGGTTAAAATTTTTCTTCCTAAAAATTGATGAATTGTCGTCATGATCCTTTAAACTTTATGAAGTTTATTTTTTCAGGTTTATTTTCCATATTAAAATTGTTTCAAGAACTTTGTGACAAACTTTCTTAATATTTTATGTTTGACTGAAGAGAATTTTTGTTTTTTACTTGAAAGAGGTGATTAAACTTTAACACATCACTTTCTTGTAAATGTAATATTTACGAGGGATTTAAATATTCAGATGAAGACACTCCACGAAGAAATTCCAAGATGGTGTAACATTTAATTTAAATGGATATATAATATATTGCTCATTCGAATATACAGAGGGACGACTTTGAGCAGTCAGTGCATTGAAAAAAAAATAACACTAAAAGACTAGTCATACCTAATAATGAAATAACCACTGCTGTCATGTGTGATTATTTTATCACGGAAACGACGGAAACTAATATGTACACTGAGAGAAATCCGAAAAAGTTAAAATAACATTCCGGAAATGTTTATTTTACCCTGCAGTATTGATCCGAAATCGGTGTAAATATTATGCTTTTTAGGTGTATTAGGAGTTAAAGTTACCCTTTTTCATGTTAATTTTACACTTAAAAAGGTGTAAAATTAACATGAAAAAATTTTGATATATTTTTACACTTAAAAGTGTTAAAGTTACGAGAAAAAAAGTTAATCGCACCCTCTTTTTTTTCTCATTGTATAAAATATTCGGGTCCATATTTTTCTCGGGTCCGTGGCCATATATGAACCCGAGTGAATCCGACAGCCAAAACATAAAACAGAAGAAAAACAACAAAATGAAATTATGTCAATTAATATGCATTTATTTTTCGAATTTGTCGAGCGTCTGAGAGCTATCATCAGTGTATCGAAAAGTCATGTATATACTGAAAAATTTAGAAAATTTTGCACCTAATGGTCTCTACTCACTAGACTAGACTAATTTATTTAACCATATTTGGCATTTTTTTAAATAAATTTTGACACTTTACCTTGTATAGGCGTATATGTACAATTGACTTCAATATGCCAAATATTTATGAAATTTTTTTGTAGTATGCAGAGACCATAAATTTATAAACTTTTACATCACTAAACTCTCACAGTCATCAAGATATTCTTGCGAATAGGGGAAAGTGCCCATGCTTTACACGGTCTAAAGGTTTACAATGACTAAATTTTTCGTATGTTTTTCAATAAATGTGACTCATCTCATCTATATTTAAAAAACTAGGGGAAAGTGTCTTATGTTTAAAATATATCGCAGAGCCGCATTTATTCGGAAACATAGGAAAAATTTAGCCATTGTAAAGCTTGGGACCGTGTAAAGCATGGGCACTTCCCCCTACTCTAACTCTATATGAGAAAAAGTTGTGTTTATTAAAAAAAAATCTAACAAAGTTGTTGAAACAATTAATGGAATATTTGAATTACCTATTGAATTGTATTCTCGGTCTTTTGTGGTTAATTTGGAGTCAAGAAACACGGTATAGACCTTTTTTAAAAACTATTTCCTCCTCCTCTTACGACGTTTCGGATATTGGTTGTCTCCTTCCTCAGGTATGGGTAGGTATGTGGAAGTTCTTATCAGGTTTTTGTGCAATCACACAAACCGTTTGTGTCAAACCGTCCAAATGGTGACATCGTCTCAGAAAGTGATTTATGAAGTCCAAGTGTTTGTAATTGTCCAATTGATTCCCTAAAACCCTGATAAGAACTTCCCCATACCTGAGGAAGGAGACAACCAATCTCCGAAACGCCGTAAGAGGAGGAAATAGAGAAGTTTTTATAAAAGGTCTATACCGTGTTTCTTCACTCCAAATTTGAATTACCCATCAAAGATCAGCAATATAGGGTGGTTGCGTTACTTGTGGCCTGTCACAATTTTTGGAGAAAAATGATTCCGAAAAATTAAAAAAAAAATGTGATACCATATCATACCATATTTGTAATTTTGAGGTTTTTCGAAAGCATTTTGCGACATTGTAAAGTTTTTTTTGCGAGGAGGACCATAATTAAAGACAGAGGCCACAAATGATGCCGCCACCCTATCATTAATAATCGATGAAGATCTACATACTTCTGCTTAATAAAAAATGTAAAAAGTGTGATGTAAACATATTCACGTTTCAGGAGATTTCTGGGAAATTATGTCACGATGTCACGCTGTTTGTCTGTCTGTCTGGTTTGATCCATTGCCCGTCTGATTTGTTCACCTGTCGCTAGCTTTAGAGGGCAAACGGTTAGAAATAGCGCCTTCGGATCTTCGACGAACCCCCTCATGTCGAACTAAGGATCGAGATACTCCTCCCCTTCATCTCCAAAACCATGTTTTTGTGGGTTGGCTCGAAACCGCGTCGTCCTATTTATTCATCTTTGAATATGCTTTAAAAATTGCCTAAGCAGATATTTCGTCCATATTCGAAAACGCAGTTGAAACATTCCTAATGATGGATTTTCAAGGCCAAAGGTCATGAAAGCTCTAGATAGTGTATTTCTCAGTCGAATGGTATCACGTTTAGGCTCGTTGGAAAGATCTTAGAATTTCCGATAAAACTGAACCGATTCTAATCGGTTTTGCATTGGTAATAAACCAATTATGAACTGCGATAAGTAATTTTTACCAGAAATTCAATTTTATTACTCCTAAGCTATTTTAGCGACATTTTTAGTGAAATCGGTTCAATAAATTGGTTGTGAACTGGTAAACAGTAAATGATCCGATAGTACTTTTGATGGATAGCGTCTAATACTTTACACACACTTACGACTTAAGCCAAGAGATAGGTTAACGTAATTATAATCAAAATAATGATTTGACTAAATTCCCATGAGTTTCCCACTAACTAAGCTGTTTCTTGGCTTAAGCCGAGAGACAGATTAGTCAGAAACTGATGGAAATGTAATCTGATCATGATCATTATTTTGTTTATGATTACATTAAGCTACCTCTCGGCTTAAGTCGTAAGTGTGTCTAGGGCTAATCGATTTCTTGTGCCGCGTTCTCCAATTTCGTCAGCTTGACTATTTGTTGGAGCTTTTGCAGCCTGGCTCATTTACAAGGTCTTCTTGTCTCGTCGTGCCCAGATCGGGGAGTCGCATTCTTCGTTGGTCGCTCTTTGTCTTGGGAGTGACTCTGTGGAATGAGTTGCTTAGAAAGAAGAGGCAGTGGCTTATTCGAGCTTTTTTGGCGATTTGAACTTTTTTTTTTTAATTTCTGAATGCGAACTCTGCGTACTTTGCACACTTAATGTGTTGCTCCGGGCATATACAACCTGCGAAAGAGCCTTTCAACCGTTTTGTTCTGCGGAGGTTGATCACCAACGCTAAGACGGCGGTGGACGCTTGTGCCTTTTCTTTACATTCTCATGCTACTACACTAGCTTTCAAGGGATTTGCAGTCTATTAAATAAATAAATAAAATAATATCTCATTTACTACATTTTCACTGAAACACCCTGTAAAACTTAAAATCCGTGGAGTTTGCAGACTCTAAATCAAATCTGATAATCTCATGTCAGCTTTGCAAAATCTTCATAAATTTTCACCAGAATTTTACCAATTTAGCGTATATTGGTGGAAAATCCCCTTAATTCGTCTTATTAAATTTGTTTTGGAAGGAGAAAAGCAAAAGAAAAGAACTTGACTTTTTTTCTTACGTCTTTTGATGATGTCAAATTGATCTCATGACACAGTGTGAATAGTGGTAAATTGTGGGGTTGGTTAAAGTGACAAAAATATGTTCTCACAGCTCTCTTACTACAACAATAAATATGAAGCTATCGTCTAAAATATTGAGGGGAGCTTTTCGCCCTTATTTGTTTTCTTACATGCCTTTTCTTTTGCGGCATGAGAAAATCCCTCAATACTGCGACGGAAGAGCAAAAAAGCTTCCCCAACTCAATCTCTTATTCATCATCCCCTTGGAAACATATGCAAAAATCGTTCCACAAAAGTCTCGTAGACGAGAGAATTATTCACCAGCGACACTCCAAAGCTCTTTTTTGCCATCATCCCTCGTTTTTGGTCTCCTTAGTCTGGCAATTTGGATAAATTTGATGCGATTCTTAGCGGTAAGAAGAGGAAAATCTCTACAGAAGCAAATGGAGGATTTTTTGAAGTCAAAAATTCACATAGTTAATAGAAACCATTGCGGAATCGCGGTGTATTCCAATGAAATGCCGTCTAATAAATGGGATTCCATTGTGCCAGAGAAAAAAATATTTAAAGTATGAGAAAGAAATTGAAACGTGGTCGTAGAGAGTATTAAAATGGAATACTTTTTTTTCATTTCTACGTTTTGAACATTTTTTTTTGTGGAGAAAGGAAAAGCTACTTGTGCTGAAAATTTTTCCAATACAGTGGGAATCAAAATTGTATTTTTGTTTTTAATTTTTCAAATGATAAGGAATAATTACAGAATTAATCTCGTATGGTTTCATTTATATACAATTTGGTTTATATATGATTTTCAAATACCTATCTATGTCTAGCTTGAATCTGCGCGATCCGATTTTGAAAATGAAATCACAAAAATACTTTTTTTTTGCATTTATTTTATATTTCGCATCAATTTTTATATTAAATGCTAGAATTAATCACAAAATATTAAGATGTGACAGAGTACCCATAAGTTATATTCGGAAAATAAAATACCTTTAACTTAGTTATTGACTTAGAGTAGGAGTTAATAATCGTAGTTACTAAATAGGCACTGAAACAGGTATAGCTATTTTTATGGTAAATACGGCGGAAATTCCGGCACAGGATGACAAACTTCTACACTGAGAAAAAAACGGGGTTAACTTTTTTCCTCATAATTTTAACACTTTTCAGGTGTAAAAATATATCTTGGTATCCAATTGGATACCAAATCATTAATGATTGATAATTTTCACTCTAATGAAAAATATTATGTTTGAGTATTGTAGTTTCTTTTACCAAAACGGTTTTACTTAAAAAAAATTGGAAGTATAAAAAATAATTAAAATAATTTTTCTATATGAGATTCTAAAAATTCGTCATTTTTAAGTTTAAATATTTACTATGGGCCAATCCATCTCAAAACGACCGAAAAAATCGCAAATCGAGGGGTCATGGTCTTAGATGTTTTTGAATTTTACATATGTTAAAGTACACGATAAAATAATATACCCCTATTAGGTGAGATTCTTAACAATCTCACCTACTATAATCCTAACAAAATTTCATGTCGTCCGATCGACCTCAAATTTGGCCAAAATGTGTTTCAGCACTTCCTGATCACGAATATATATGTGGCTAATTTACGTTCCCGGCCGGCCGGCCGGCCGGCCGCTCTTTGGAGCTTAATAGCTCCTAAACTAAAAAAGATATCGACTTGCGGTTTTCGGCAAAGGTTATATATCGGGTGAAAATTGCAACTTGGTGCATAGACCCCCCACCCCCCACCCCTCCTTCCGCCATTTTGAAGACCCCCCTTTTTTTTGTTTTCTCAATAGCTCCGCCCCTATGGCATTCAGCGGGCTCAAATTTTAGTATGTTATAGCTGGGCCTTAGAGCTTTCCATCAATACCAAACTTAAGGTCCCCCGACCCCCCTGACCCGAGCTATAAGGGTCCAAAAAAAATTTCTTAAAATGGCCATAACTCCGGTTCTAATTATCAGAATTTAAAAAGTGAGGGCTTTTTGGAAAGCTCTCGTGAAATGCCACTTCTCCTTCTAACATCGCAAGGTTAAATTTTAAAAAAACCACCGCTAGGGGCGCTTTTTTTAAAAAGAAAATTTTTAAATCTTAAAAGTTAAATAACTCAAAAATTCCATTGTGCATCGGGCTGAAAATTTAGTATGTTGTAGCCGTTGATTATACCTATCAAACAAAAAAAACCTTAAGTCGATCCATAACCCCTGACCCGAGCTATAAGGGGTCAAAGTTCGAACATTGACCGGCCTCTATCTCCGGTTCTAATTAACATAGCGACCTAAATTTTACCTTTTTGGTTTCGTCTCGATGAGCACTTTCAGATGGAAGTTCAAAAAGTCACCACAGGTGGCGCTGTGATAGCATCAAAATTCATCGAAATTCAAAGTCACTTTTCTCAAAAACGGCATTGTGCAAGTTAATGAAATTTTAGTATGTTGTAGTCCAGTCTAGGACGTTTCCAAAATGGTGCGTATGCGCGCTGTGGTTTCAATAGAACCGGAGATATGAGGGGTCAAAGTTCACGAAATTCAAAAAATCATATCTCCGGTTCTATGTGACCGATTTTGATGAATGAGGGCTTAAACGAAAGATCTCACCAAATGCTACAACTTTCTAGAATATTTGAACTTCGTGGGACTAACACCAGGGGCGCCACAGTCGAAAAACCAATTTCAATATCACATAACCTCAATTATCTCGACTGTCGCTGAACCGATTTTGATGATTACTTCAACATAATTGTAGAGCACATTTGTCTCTACATTTCGTCCATACATCATTTTCCGCTCAGACTACGCTATCACTCCGATTTTGCCGTTTAAGTGTGAAAAAATTGATTTTTCCCATAATAACGCTTTGAAATCACTCAGATGCCAATTTGACTGCCTCTACTCCACCAAGACACTTAAAATAGGGGTTTAAATGGAAAGTCCCGCAAAATACAACAATTCTTTGATATAGTTGAAGTTCAACAAATGACTACTTGGGGAACTCTGGATGAAAAAAACGAGTTAAGAAACAAAAAACCTCGCTTATCTTGGCTTCTGAGTAATCGATGAGTTCAAGTTCTACGGCAAAATTATAGAGAACATTCTGGTCTACATTTCACCCATATAACACTTTTCTGTCAGTTCATCCAAATCCTTGATATTTTGGTTTAAATACAAAATTTGTATAATTTCACGAATTTGATTCAAGATAACTGAATGGCGTCTCCCAACTTCAGCTCCAAATCGAATTTGCATGCACTCCGAGTTAGCTCACGTTAAGAATCTCACCTACATAAGCCGGTTAGGATTATCTGTCCCTTTTTTTTTTCGTCCGAAAAAAAATCCTGGCCGGAGATACATGGCGTCAAAGATGGCGCCTCGCGCTTCATTCCTCAATTGCGATTTTTAGCAAATATTTTAAAATGCTCTATTTCGGGAACGGGTTGAGATTTCTTCTTACTCTTTTTTTTATTTGAAAGATAATTTTATACTCTTTAAAACAATATACTTGATTTTGCATTATCTGCTTTAATTTTTTTGTAACGGTCTTTTAAAAATTTTTTGAAAAAATTTAAAAATTAATTTTTCTCAAAAACCCCATTCTCAAAAATTTTGATTTTTTTACTGTTGATCAGTAACATTGAGTACTATATTCCCTGAAAAGGCGAGCTTCCACTTTTGCACTTACTTTTTTTTAAAAATATTTGAAAAATTACCATATTTTCAAAATTAAAAATAACCAGCTAAACTCAAAATTTTGAGTTCAACTTTTCAGGGAATATAGTACTCCACAATACTTATAAACAGCCAAAAAATAAAAATTTTTCGAAATCAAGTTTTTGAAAAAAAATTTTTTTTTTGAGTTTTAAATAAAAATGTCTTTTATTGACAAAAATCAAAATTTAAGATACATTTGACACATGTGTCAATATGTAGATTTTTTTTAAACGGAATTTCAAAAATTTTTTTTTTTGTATTTTTTCAAAAATAATCCAAAAAAATTTCCAAATTTTTTTTTTTGAAAAACTAAAAGAAAACAAAAAAACATAATTAGTACATGTGTTTAATATGATTTAAAGGCTTATTTTTGTCAATAAAAGACATTTTTATTTAAAACTCAAAAAAAAATTTTTTTCAAAAACTTGATTTCGAGAAATTTTGATTTTTTGGCTGTTTATAAGTATTGTGGAGTACTATATTCCCTGAAAAGTTGAACTCAAAATTTTGAGTTTAACTGGTTATTTTTAATTTTGAAAATATGGTAATTTTTCAAATATTTTTAAAAAAAAGTAAGTGCAAAAGTGGAAGCTCGCCTTTTCAGGGAATGTAGTACTCAATGTTACTGATCAACAGTAAAAAAATCAAAATTTTTGAGAATGGGGTTTTTGAGAAAAATTAATTTTTAAATTTTTTCAAAAATTTTTTAAAAGACCGTTACAAAAAAACTAAAGCAGATAATGCAAAATCAGGTATATCGTTTTAAAGAGTATAAAATTATCTTTCAAATAAAAAAAAGAGTAAGAAGAAATCTCAACCCGTTCCCGAAATAGAGCATTTTAAAATATTTGCTAAAAATCGCAATTGAGGAATGAAGCGCGAGGCGCCATCTTTGACGCCATGTATCTCCGGCCAGGATTTTTTTTCGGACGAAAAAAAAATAGTAGGTGAGATTGTTAAGAATCTCACCTAATAGGGGTATATTATTTTATCGTGTACTTTAACATATGTAAAATTCAAAAACATCTAAGACCATGAAGGGTACCCCTATGGTCGTCTTGAGATGGATTGGCCCCTATATAGTAGGGTGGAATCACCAGTTCTCGCCAGTGCCCCACTTCTCGCCAATTACATTGAAATCGCTATTTTTCGCAATTTATGAAATAAATGAGTCGCAATTTTTTTGTATTGTTTCTGCTTCTACGTATAGAATCGAAAAATAATAATTATTCGTTTTGGATTCACGATTTTGATCACTTTTTAGAGCAATATTTTAAGCAAGTGCATCGAATCCAACATCTCTTACCAAATGTACTAAGTGTCGTCAAATTTTCATCAGGCCAAAAATACCTATTTGGGTAAATAATTTGTCTATTGAATATTTAATTGCACTTGTGGAATACATAAAATTTGTATTTAGTCAATTAATATTTCATTTTATATTATTTTTGTATAAAAATGAGGCATGGCGAGAAGTGGTAATATTCTGGAATTGATTTTACCACCTGTCGCCATATCTTTTCAATAGGCGACGCTAACTTTACTTCGTACATTCTCAGTTGTCAAATCTGCATTGTTTACTTTCTGCAAAAGCCCCATAATTTGATTTCTCAAATAAAAGTGAAGAAAAATCATTTAAAGAGAGTAATAATAAAGTGATCACAAGGAAAGAGAAATGGTGAATGTATTCTTTTCATAGCATTGCCTAAAATAACCGAGTGTGGTTCTTTTCAAGTGGGTGGCGAGAAGTGGTTACAAATTTTACAAAACTGGCGAAAAGTGGTAAAAAGTGGCGACGAAATGGTTATTTTTGCATTATTAATAAAAATCAGTGTTTTAAGTAGTCCAGCGTTATGTTCTAGGATTATTGTTTTCACGTATCTAGAGCCAATACATCTAAGTAACTTTGTGTCAAATTTGACTTATCTTGTAACAAGGATTCAAAAGTTATGATTAAATGAATTTAATTTTTTCCTAAACATGGCGATAGCCGGTTATTCCACCCTTAATAGCTGGAGATTTGCGAAAAATATCCTAGATTCCTTCAACTTTCTACTTTGCAATTACGTATAAACATAAGAAAAAAATAACTTTAGAGATAATCAGGAAAAATTATTTTCTTTATGGAACACCGGTGTTCCAATCGTCCTTAAAGGGTTAAAAGGGAAGCTTGAATTAGAAGGCCGAAACTTAGCGGTTTTTCGCGATTTTCTTTGAAGGTGAAGAAAAACATCACGCTTCATAAAATTTTCTCTATATGTTTATACATATTTCAAGTGCCTGAATTATTTTTTTACTTCTTTAATTGAATTCTGAAGAGAACAAGCTTTCATTTAAATCATTCGGTTAATAAGTTTTCTTTCTTAATTTTTCCCGCCAATTCTAAGAAATTCTAAAAATGAGAAATGAAGAAAACGCGTTTTAAAGTTTTGGATGTTCGCTCGTATCGGTGGCAGCCAAAATTCCGAAAGCCAAAATCCCGAAAGCCAAAATCCCGAACGCCAAAATCCCGAAAAGGCCAAAATCCCGAAAGCCAAAATCCCGAATAAAATCCTGAAAGGGATGAAATTTTGTGGTGGAAAATATTTAGAATAATTTCCCAAGACACAGAAGATTTCCCTTTGTCTCCAGAAAGCGCGGGTGCAATCGTGGGAGTAGCTATGACACTTAAGAATTTGGGATTTTGGCCTGTTCGGGATTTTGGCTTTTGGAATTTTGGCGTTCGGGATTTTGGCTTTCGTGATTTTGGCTTTCGAGATTTTGACCGTTTTCGTTTCTATATTCGGAAATACTTCGAATTGAGTTCTGAAATTTTCATAGGATATTCTATGATAGTTTATCTATCGATTTAAATAATAAAAACTATGGATCTCAATTGACTTTGCAATTCAGAAATATATTTTTATCAAAAATCTCAGAGTCGTAGGAACTCAAAGAAATAATGTGGGGCGAATTTCTGAGTGAATGACATAAAGAATTTTATATTATTCCTTTTCTTTGAGATAAAAAAAATATACACTGAATTCGTAAATATTAAACCAAATATGCTGCTCACTGTTTGTATCTCAATTTCTTATTCACCACTCGAAGTACTTATTAATAAAAAAGTTCTTCAAGTGAATAAGTATTTTTGAGTGATTTTTTTCTGTCTCGTCTATGAAAAGAAAGTTTTTGGCATTGCCTCAGTGGTAGTACACGAAATAAAAATTTATGTTAAGATGAAATTCTCAAGAGACGCGCACAATTTAAGGATATTGCATAAAAAGGATTATGAGTATTGCTCTTTTACGGTTGAGCTCAATACGAAAGCTTACGCTATAATTGAAAGAAACACAGTGAAATTTTCTTTTTCTTTGAAGTTTAAGTGGGGCAAAATGTTTCAACCTTTTTAAAAAATAGTATTTCCATTTTGAGATTGGTTTTGACTACATAATTCTGCAAATTTAGTTATCGTATTACGTATAGAAATACCGCTTTTGATCATCAATCCATAAATTTATTTAACAAAGCAATTATTTTCACAAATTATAATTAATTAGGAAGTATATTTGCAAGAGAGTAATTGGTTCTGACAGAGTCATGATGAAGAAACTTATATGCGAAAGTTCATTTGCTTACTTAGTGCAACATTTTATATTATATATCCTGTCTCTCACTTTTAAGTGAAATTAGTACATGAACGTCTGTTGCATAACTAGGAAAATTGTTAGTTTGTGTAATTTATTAAGTGACTCGTAAATGATTTGTGAGTCTGGTTCTTAACAACAGAACGTTATTGTGAAATGGAGGCGCCTGGTGAGATTTTATTGAGATGTCTTTTAGCCCGCTGTACGTGTTCTATTTCTTCCGGGGAGACTTGATTTATAGCTTCGCATCATTTTGACTGCAATTTTCACGTGTGACACACCTTTTGCCACCCTCAAAAAGGGGTGCCGGAACTCCAATGACTTCTCCCATCATCATTCTTGGGTGTGCGACAGAGAATTCTAATAATTTGTCCTCACATCCACCTTTGGTTGGGAATTTCCTGCATGTGGATACATTTAACTCAAGCTTTTTCACTTCCCAGGACACCAACATCCATAGTCCAACCACTTTTCACCCTTCCTTCCTCCGAAAAAAAAAAACGGAGAGTATTTTATTGCACGTGCTTTAGGCTGAAGAAGGACGAGAAAGCATAAAGAGGAAGAATTTATGGGAAGAAACTTGTACTATGTAACATTCGCTTGTAACAACTAAAAAGCTTCTCTATAGCCCTTTTCTGAAATCTTTGAAATAGGCAAAGAATTAAGTAGAAAGACAAGGAATACGATGATAAAATATTTCAGAGGAAAATCGTCACTGAGTGCGTGTTTTCAGCAATTTAAATCAATTTCTATTGTAAGACATTTTCTTCAAAGTTCCATCCTCCTCTAAAACTCACGCTGACATAAGCAACTTGAAAATGATCCTCCCTTTCGAATCATCTTCTGTATTAGTGTAGTACTTTTCATTTTCTTTTCAAACTTCTAGAACGCAAATTTAAAAAGGCATTTTTTTTTAAATATTAATTTTTAAGGGGCATAAAAAAAATTTTTGATCTGGCTTAACCTTGAACCTGGTTAAAAAATATTTAGTGATAC
Source organism: Phlebotomus papatasi (assembly GCF_024763615.1). Lineage (NCBI taxonomy): Eukaryota > Metazoa > Arthropoda > Insecta > Diptera > Psychodidae > Phlebotomus > Phlebotomus papatasi. The sequence goes on from NC_077223.1 coordinate 51,915,162, forward strand.
TGTTAATAATGTTTCTTGAAATAAAAAAAAACAAATATTTCTGTAAAATTTCAATGCCTAACAATATATTTTCAAGAGAAAGATATATCTTCATACTCTCGACATTTTCCCACATTTGCGTGCAATTGTCATTGAAGAAGGACGTTTTTCTCGTTCCTAAAAGAAACCTTCTCAATTGGGGCCACCCCAACTTGAGATTGTGCGTAAATCATCGATATTCCATTATTTCCCATTTCGTCACAAATTGAATTATTATCTCACAAAAAACACGTGTCGTATTTCCTATATTTCGAATTAATACGTTTATGGATGACATTTTCAATAAATACCACATTTTATATTTTCACCAAATCGCCATTCGCTATACTGGTCACTCCAACTCCACTCTCTTTATTGAGCTTTCAATCCATCTTGTGGCGGAGAAAGGGCCGTAAAAGTAAAATTTAGTGCTTTTCCCTTCAATTATCGTGATAGAGAAATACAAAAAAAATATAAAGTGCATTGAAAAGTTCAATGTTCGAGATAAAGTGGTGTTATCAAGGTTTCTTTTACTCTGTTTTTCTGAAATCCGTACTACTGAAAATACACTTAAAAGTCCTGAAGAGTCTAGGCAATGTCATAAAACTAGTATGTGGTACACCACAATATTAAGAAAGAATATAAAAAAAATTGTTGTATATGAAATAATAAAAAAATAATAAAAGATTGTTAGGAGCGGTCGTTATTAAAAGTTTACATATCATAGAAACTTACAAGTTATGCAAGGATAGTGCTAGAGTTTACCACTATGTACTTTGACACTTTTGACAGCTGTCAACTATATATAGTTATTGAGCAAGATGTTACACAGTCTTCTTGAACTACTTAGCCGTATTGAATAGTATCATTAATTTAAACCTTAGAATTAACCTTAGTGACAAATTAATAGAAAATTTTGACAGAATCAATTGAAGTAGAATTCAGTAACTATAGTTGGAAAAATCTATATTCGAATCCAAATATTTCGAACAAGTTAAGCACATTATTAAATGCCATTGTGAGATTCTTTGTTTTTTCCCAACTTCAAATGATTTTTACTGACTTAGCAAGGATATTCCGACGGCTCAGCATATAAAATGAATAAATCGCGAATGATCAACTTTACAGGGGGCGATTTTAGCTGAGATTTTACATGCCGAGTATAGAATTTTTAAAATTTGAAACCCCTATAACTTCCCAGCGAGCACACTTAGCTGAAAAAAGTAACGTTTTCAGCAAATTTTTGCTGAATCGACTAGCAAAAATTTGCTGACTGATCAGCAGTTGTCGAACAAAAAGTGCTAACCAAATATATGGAAATGGCACTGAATCGCCAATTTTGTTTCAAGGTTAGCAGAATTCAGCTGAAAATACATATGTTTTCAGCTGAATTGCAATCGGTTAGCGTTTGGTGCTCGCTGGGTTTGAAAATAATTAACATTCCGGTACACGGAAGGTAGGGGGTGTCAAGGAGTACCTATAAAGCGAATAAGCTGAATTTTGCAAAAAAAAACGACTTATTCGACTTATATTCTGACAAATCGATTTAAAATCTGGACAATATTTAATTTTGTGTTTTTAAAATGCCAGTAGTCAAAATCAAAATTATGTTATATAATTCCTGAAAAAGACGTTATCTTGAAGAAAAGCACATTTAAGTGAATATGAATATTAAAGGAAAGGTCGCGTGCAAAATCCTTAATAGTCTCTGTATTGTGAGAGATTTTTGGTCAAGACAGAGTATTTTGACGTGATTTGTGTTCACTTGTTCAAGGGATATCTTTACCAAGCTATTTAACGTCTTTGCTTTTTCTAAAATTAATCTGAATATTAATAAATTTATATCTGACCAAAGCTAAACATGACTGAAAATAAACGCGAAGTTTTATCATATTTCTCGTAGGCAACTGCTCACACTCAATTTTCAACAAAACAATTTTAATCCAAATTACGTCCGTAATTAAACGAATTTAGTGTCAAAGTCTTCTAAAAAGAATAAATATTTATATAGAATACAATATTCATTAATTTTTCGAAAAAAATCCATAATTATAATCAATTTGTAATGTCCTACTTTACCCTCAAAGTGTTTAAAATTACAAGCTGTCCCAAATTAAAAGCAGTTCCCCTATCTATGAAAATAAATTTGTTAACCAAAATTCAAAACAGGAGAGAAAATTACGAAAAATATTGTCAAAATCGACGCGATGTCAAACTTTTCATATGTAACTTCGTGTAGAAACTTTTTCGTGAAGCGAGATAAGATAAGAGTACCAAATTTCGGCATATTTGCATGCAAACGCCAAAGTTTGAATTTTGAAATGTAATATTTTTAATGCAAATCGAAGTTTTTGTTACTTCTTTTTAAGGAGTGTTGCTTGGAACCTTGTAGATAATTTATCATCTTAGATTTCTCTAAAAAGCCATCTTAATATATTTTGAAATTAATAACTAAAGAAGTGGCCGGAATTGCAAACTAGTCGAAAGGTACACTTATCCTAAGTGCAATAAAATGTATTTATACTTCTATCGGTATGTTTCTTCTATATAATTGAAGGAATAAAGTAAATAAAAATTTTTCCCTACTGCAATTCATATATCAATTGCATATAAGTTGTCCAAATTCGCCTAATTTGCGCATAATATGGCATCAACACATTTCTGAAAGGATTTCAACAACCGTTTCAACCTTATTTTGTATTCGGAAATTTTGAATAAATCAAAATTGAAATTAAATCGTGGTCACGAAAGGGTAAATTCCGTTAATTCTGTTAATACTCTTTTTTTTTGACCTATGAGAAAGAGGTACATCACTAATAGTCATTCAGCTTGTCTTGTGAAAAGTCTCGAGATGGCTCTTTGGATACAGAAATTGAGGGTAAAACTGTTAGTTGCTGGGATACTATGCACATGTCTTATTCAATTGTCATGTGGATAAGTGTCAGGACGACCGTTTTTCTCCAAAATATCTCCCATTTTTACCCATTTGGCTATACCTTCTTGTTAGATGTCTCTATTAAAAATTGATGCCAGAATTGCTATTCTCGATCCTTCTTGTTCATTGACAAGATAAGCTTCCAACATTTGAGAAAAGGTTTCCTTTTTTTCGTAAGTTGTATAAAACTCTATTTACTTTCAAAAGCATTTTACATATTGATATGGTTTTTACGCTTGAAAATTCTTTTTGGTTACACGATTTCTTGCAGAACATTTCTTCTTATTGAAGAGTTTAGAAAGTATCATTTAAAATCGATCATAAATTTCATGTATCGATAAATTTTCCATATTATATACGTGTATGAGTTATCTCTATTGTTGAAGATAAACTTCATAGAGAAATTGCACGAAAACTTGTTTGGAAATTACTTAGTTTGATTAGTTTTAACATAGTTTGTCTTTTGTATGTGAATAATTTAAAATTCAAGAATGTTCTAAACAGAATTTGAAATTTAATAAAAAAATTGCAATTATAAAGTTCT